>NC_141332.1:19742500-20087500 GCF_037954235.1 Aulostomus chinensis | reverse complement strand
GCTCATTCCTCCACATTAATGGTCGCGGGGGGGCTGGAGCCTATCCCAGCGTCAGGGGCAAGAGGCAAGGTTCACCCTGGACAGGTCGCCTGTCCATCGCAAGGCCAACATAGAGAGACGAACAACCATTCACACTCACACCTACGGTCAATTTAGAGTATCAATCAGCCTCGTCCCCAATTGCATGTTTTTGGATGGTGGGAAGTGGCCGGAGTACCCAGGGAGAGAACCCACGCAGACACGGGTAGAACATGCAAACTCCACACGGATCCCGTGCCCGAGCTGGGACTCGAACCCGGAACCTTATTGCTTTGAGGCCACAGTGCTAACCACTGCACCACCGTGCAGCCTTAACATACATCCCTACATATAAATATACATATATACATAACTATATTTGCACACAAAATACATATACATATTAACATATATCTTATATGTACATATATACACATATTTATGTTTCTATACACATATATACATATTTATACTATACTATATATATACTATACACACGTAAAGATACATATACACACATACATACTTACATATATACTTATATACATGTAACATATATTTTATACATATACACATATATACATGCATATGTATGTGCATATATATATACATAAACACATATGTGTCTGTATATACATATAACATGTATATTATATATTTAATATATATACACGCATATATATCTGCTTGTATATGTGAATATCTAAAAATGTAGGAGCATGTTAACATACATACATATATAATATATACATACATATACAAACATGTAGGTATAAATATATACACGTATACATGCCTATATTTACACATATAAGTATATGTATACATATATACATACACATACATATATACATATATGTATCTATACACATACATGTATGTTCAAGTCCATAAATATACATATATCTTTACGTATATATATACACATGTGTATATATACACACATAAATACACATGTGTATATATAAACATGTGTATATATACATATGTACGTGTGTATATATACATACGTACGTGTATATATACATACATACGTGTGTATTTATACATACATACGTGTGCATATATACATACATGTGTATATATACGTACATATATACATGTGTATATATACGTACATATATGCGTATATATACGTACATATATACATGTGTATATATACGTACATATATACATGTGTATATATACGTACATATATACATGTGTATATATACGTACATATATACATGTGTATATATACGTACATATATACGCGTATATATACGTACATATATACATGTGTATATATACGTACATATATACATGTGTATATATACGTACATATATACATGTGTATATATACGTACATATATACATGTGTATATATACGTACATATATACATGTGTATATATACGTACATATATACATGTGTATATATACGTACATATATACATGTGTATATATACGTACATACATATGTACATGTATATATACATAAATACATGCTTATACATACATACATACATACATACATGTATATGTATGTATATATACATACATACATGTGTGTTCACAAATGTGTGAGCATGTCAACCTGTTTCTTTTTTTTTTTCTCCCAAATATGGTCGCGGTGAGTTGCTGATGTGCATTCTTTGGTAACATGTCTGGAGAGTCTTTCTATTACTGGGCTCGGCTGTTTTTTTTTTCCTGTTTGATTCACTGCCTGATTAATGTTTGGATGGCAGCAGAGGCCAGACTCTTAAATTAGTGTCATAATTAGTTATAGGACTAACCCCATGAATGGACAAAGCATGATTATGTGTTATTCTACTTTTTGTGACACTTGTGTAGTTGTGTGTATATATTTGGATGTTTATATTTCACTTCAAAGTGTTTCAGTACAAAGTGCATGTGTACATTTTTTTTTGTTTCATCAGTGATTGTGCAAACGAATTGTGTAGTCTCGCAGTGTGGGCCAGTGAACTCACTCCTTCTGTACATGCTGTCCAGAAGTCTCTTTTTCAGTCAATTCTCCATTTCAACCACTCTCACAGTAGAGAGGAAAAACCCTTTTAAATGTTATGGCAGCCTGAATACTAGATCTCTCCCAGGGTTAACACTTCAGCTAGTTCTCAGCTTGAGCTGATGAAAAAGTTGCTGTGATCGAAAGTATAACACTTAACCAAACAGCAATTGCTGCAGAGTGAAGTTTCTAGTGAAAGCCTTGGCTCCTACCTCACAAGATGAAGCCTACTACTGTTGAGTTTATTATTCATTAGCGCCCATTAGTGCTGAGGGAAGAGGGTTTCCTGTTGTATTGGTTGTCAACATGGGCATTAGGCAAATAGCTCTACTTTTGATTGACAAGGAAGCAGGTTTTTTTGTTGTTGTTGTTGTTCCCAATTAGCATCCAGCTGCAAAACAAATTATCGTCATGTTTGTGATCTAACATGAGACTTTCGATTGTTTTGAAAAGACTGTTGTTCTTTTCCTACACATTCATTAAATCACTTTGCATATTTAGCAAAAGGCTTGGAATTAGACCTGAAAAGTACACACAGAGTTAAGATTTCTGCTTAGATTTATTTTGATATTTAAAAGGCATGTTGTATTTATAGCAGGTGTAACTCGACCTGCTCTTCACAGGCAACAGCAACATCGTTGACGAATGATATTAATTAGGCCTTAAGGTATTATTGACTGAAGCAGTCAGTTGTCGTCAGCAGTCCAAGCTCAATCTAGAATGAAACGGATTTAATTAATCCAAGTCCTTGTGAGTCCTTTAGCCAACATGTTTGCTTTTACATTTATAAATTAAAATGTAAAAGACTTACATAGTTTTCCAGCTGCCTTGCAGGGATAAGTAATTGTTGCTGTACAAAACATAAGAAGCAACATGCAGTATTATTATATTCGGCACTGTGACTTCAACAGTGACATATTATTTGCAGATTTAGTGCAAATATCCAGCAATGTATAAATGTATGTATGTATGCAACAGCTGCATTTGAACTTTACTTTACAAATTGCAGGTCATGTTCCATTTTCTGTTCCAGTTTTTACATACATTGACTCAGGAAAAATCGTAACTGTAACAAAAAAGGTGATGATATTGAGTGAGTTTGTTACCTCTACTGTACGGGAAGTGTGTAACTGTGTTGAATATACCAACTCACTGCTTTCAGCCTGTAAAGCACAAGAGGAAATGTAGGTAAATATATACTGTGCAATTACCCTTCACTATAATGTGGGTGGGTAGTGAATTCAATCACATCTTTGTGACGTTCAATATATATTCATCCTGTCCGAAAAAAATTCTATTACTGAATATAAAAATACAAGTGTAAATAGGAATGTTATTGCATGATTGATACAAGCCCAATGGAATATTCAATCTCATACTTTGGTTCATGAAAAAGAACAGAGTGGAAATAGTGTAGGTGTAACAAGCAGTCGAATCAGTAGCTGGATTTACATGGAGCCTAATATTCCAATTAGAATCAGATTAGAAGCCCAAACCGAATAAAAATGTTCCATATAAACACCTCAATCCGAATAAAGAGGCCCAAACCGAATGGAATTTCATTCGGTTTCACAGGGGTAGAAAATTCCTTTTCCCAAACCGATCAGATGTAAAATCTTATCATGTAAACGGTGAAACGGAATGCTGTCAGGCTGTGTTCCTTCTGCGCATGCTCCGTCTTGACGTAAATGCGCAGTGACGTTTCCTCACTTGAAAAAAATGGCCGATTCCAAGCAGCAGTGCGCGCAGAACAGGTCTGCGGCGGAGAATTTATTTTTAATAGAAACCCTTAAAGATCTGAACATTATCTTTTGCTTGAATAAATGTGTCAACACAATCGGAACGACTGTGCTGATCACACGATAGACCTCTATCATTGATCAGTCACGTGATGTTTACATCGCTCTGCATGTGACACAGCCGTAAAACGACGGTTCCGATTAAATGAAGTGGCACATGTAAACACCAGATCGGAATAGATCACGTCACATGTAAACAGTAGACCCGAGCTCTTCAATCGGAATAATTTCAATCGGAATGAAGAAAAAGTCTGCATGTAAACATGGCTAGTGCTATTTAAAAAAAGAAAAACAACAGCAATGGTCAGGGTTAATAACCCACATCAGTAAGTACACTTTATAATAATCAGTCGACTTGATCCATAATCAATATGAAAGCACCAGGTTTCTGAGATGAACACGTAATCATTAATGGCCAGTCTTTATCTGAGATATTCTGTCTTCCTAATTGGACAGAGTGAGTGGAGTGATTTATTGGCGTAATGAGAGTGTCACATAAGACTCATTTGGAACGAATTTCTTGCGTGTTAACGTAATCATTTTACAGAGGAAGTGAGGCAGCGAGACTGTGGGGGACATCCAAGACACTAGATTAGCTCTTGAATATGCGATGTGTATCTGGCAGATATTTTGTATTTGTTCTCCCAGACAGCTGCTAACTGATTACAACTGTATAATGTGATCTATTTTGTTGTTCTCTGCTGCTGTTTAACTTCCTCCCTCTAGTGCTGATGTTATTATGAATTTGTTGTTGTTCTGACAATGTGGATGTGGAAACAGAAAGAACACCAAACACACAAATACAGATGTAAGACCATGATGTAGTTGGCTCAGGGCTACAAGCCACAGAACAATGTTATGGATCAACTAGTGAATCTTGCTCTGATCTGTGAAAGTCCTCTACACTCATGATTTTTTTTTTGGGAAACCCAAATAAAAAAAAACTAAATGAAGAACACGATGTTCCTTCACTGAGCGGCCAGCATCAGTCCACATAATACGGTGAAGACTTCAACAGGTCAGGGGAGCCTTGATATCAAACTCCTCCACAGAAACACTGGCCATAAAGTGAAGTGGTTCGAGGCCCTGGTTGGATTCCCTTGTATCCCTCCCTCTGGAGGTGTTCCAGGATCAGCTAATTTGAGGTTCCCACAGTAATGCCTGGATTCCTCTGCTTGCTGTGTTTCCACATGGATAAGAACTAAGACACCAGATGAATGTCAGGATATTAGTGACACTATTATTTCAAGTATTTAACTTGAAATAAACGCTTTAACATTTTGATCATCCACTGAATCGTAGCAGGGAGAACAGTGACTCTTGCCTCTTGTCTGTTGTTGCACAGTCAGATTTGGATTGAGTGGGAGAGGCGAACTCCTTGGAGAATTCCCTAAGACTTTACAGCACTAATTGAGAAATCACAAGCTGTGGTTAACTTTGACTGTTGCACTGCTATATGGCAAAGGGATGTCTCCACAGTCAAAGAAGAGTTTCAGCTCATCTGAAAACATTCTTGATAATACACACATTCACATAATATATATAAAAAGAAAACTGGCTTAAAAAAAAAAACACAAACGAGGATCCAACTTAAATAATTATATGATGTAACCATGAAATCCTAAGTAAAGTCAATTTGCTTCTGGTGCAATCTGTTATTTTATGGCTGAGCTGTTTTATCATCCTTTTTTTAATGTTTTATTTGTGACCTTCCACATTTTATCGTCGAGATAATTAAGATATCACCCTGTAAGACTGCGGTCTTATACAGCTGCTCTGTTATTACTTGTGCTAACAGCTTCACATGAAGGTAACTTTGCCAAGGCCAACACTCCAGAACAATGCAGCCCCTCAGACCGGGATAGGCTGTGGATAATATCATACAACGATGTAGATGATGAAACCAGCTGTGCTGACAGATGTTCATGAGGAATTGTGTTTCTCAGCAAGGGAAATACAGTACGGGGATGTGAGAGGGAATGTGTTTGTATGTACGGATAATTTCTGCATCCTCCTGGCCCGCTCCTCCTTGTCTGAAACATCTTAACATACTAATCATTACAATAAGCTCCATTATTAACCTCAAAAATGATAACAGAAAGCAGCTGCATTTTTTGAAAATTATCATCAATTTTTTGTACGTTTTCATTCCTTATGAATAGCTGTGTCTGTTTTTTCTGTGAGAAACCGTTAACCTACATACAAAAACAAAACCTTTCCCACTTAATTGTTCAGCTACTAATGTAACTTTTTTTTACAGTGGATTTAGATATTCACAGGAAATCAAAATAGCTCCATCTGGGCTAAAAAGGTGAGACCAGTTCTTTACATCTGGCAGACAAAAACATGAGTAAGGACAGGAATCTGCAGACATGAGCCAGCTGAACAGAGGCTATTCCCAAGGTGGGCTGTTTATTGAGGTTGAGCTGTAGCAGCTGAGCTTTGTTCATAAAATTACTTAAAATAACCAATTATCTGTCTTTGGCGGTGTATAGAACCATCCCTAAACCCCAGAGGATGCCTGTAGTCCTGATACTGACAGAAGAAAACTTGTGTCACACACTCTAAATATAGCTTTTTTATTTTTTACTTCCTTCTGCCTTATTCGTCTCCGTTTCAGATTTCTGTCTGATTTTGTCTATGTGTCTTTATGTCTGTCTCTACATTTGTCATTTTCATTTATTTATAAATTTTTGTCTGATGTCTGTCAAATCAAAGGCAAACAACTACTGTGTGAGAAGTAGCTGTGTTAAATTGGTGTATGTGTGTGTGTGTGTGTGTGTGTGGGGGGGTATTTCAACAGTCGTGCAATATTGTTAAAGATTTTACATAAACTTTGGGGGGGCTGCATATAGTGACTGACTGTATGTGCAACTTAACGAATCTATGTTTATAGTTCATTCTGTGTTGTGTTTCAAGTCATTATTTTATACCAGCTGAGGGAAAGATGTGTCATGTGATCGAAGCGTAACAATTACGTGCACACCTAGTCTTCGATGGAATCTGTGTGTTGGGCATATCACACCACTAAAAATGTGTTGGTCATTCTTAATGTACTTAACATCTTGTTGTTCTGGCCTCTAGTGTGTGTGTGTTTGTGTGTGTGTTGCCTCTCATCAAGAGGCTACACACGTTTAACAAGAACCTCTTTCTGTAACATTTTACTGTATGGTAACTCTATACTTCTGGTGACAATGATGATAGCTGACTTTAGTCCCATGGAACTATTTTTGCGCAAATCCAATGTTCTAGACAAAATCTTGTTCATTTATAATTGTTCAAAATTCTGTCCATATGTCTGCAGGTTATTATGAACATTTTTTTCCCCCTTGCTACTAAGCCACCCGTTCCACAGAGTGGTAGTCATCGTCAAGGTTCCACTTTACATACAGCCATCGGAATGCTTGATAAATGTGTCATTCTTCGTGACAGTCGTAGCTGACAAAAGCTACATATGTCATTCTCGCTATTAGATTTAGTCTCAGGTGCTGTCATCCATTTGGGGAAGAATAAATAACTTTTAATAATAAAACATACTTGATGACGTCATCACTGTTGTGCCACGTGCGTATATGTGCACGAGCTACGGAGACGTCCCTTCTGCTGAGGCTGCAGGTAGTAACTCAGAACAAAGACTCATACAAACATCTTACAGCCAAGACTGAATTTATTACCTCTATGTACTTTTCATTTGAGTTGAATTTTATGGATATTTCTATCCGTAGTATTTGTGAAACCTTGAAATACTGACTTTGAAAATGTTTTTCAAAGTCTTACCATTTTAAGATATGCATTTTAATATGTTTCTTGCACCTTCTGTTTGTCCAGATTGTCTGAACAGAGATGGGATGAGAGGTGGTTAAAAACAGGAGCTGAAATATTAATTCAATTAACTGATTTGATCAGCATAAAACTAAGTGGAAAGTATTTTGATAATCAAATCAATTCCAAACATTTTTGTTTTAGTTGCACCTTCTAAAATGTCAATATTTTTTCTTCCAGCTTTTGAATACCACACAGTATTTGAAGGTGTCAATGTTATCCCTAAAAAAAAAATAAAAAAAATAATTGGTGCTTGGAGAATTTTTCACATTTAAAGGAATATATACAAAGGCATTTTTCTCCCCCCTCTGGTGACCTTGAGAAGGAGGAGGGACATTTTGAGATTCCATGCAATTTACTTCCTGATGCATGATTTATGCAAGCCAGAAAATGTATTTCTAATAGGAGCAGGGAATATTAAAGTTGCTATAAAAAAAAAACCTTTCACAATAGTCGAGTGAAACATTTTCATGAAATTCAGCAAACCATAGGAGAATAGCTTGAATTCACTAACTTTACATGTAATGCTCCCTGTTGAATTATAAAGTGACATCTTTTTTTTTTCAGCCTACATATCAAGCGTCTGACGGATGGCCCTGTACGAGCGAGGTGAGGGAATTAAGAGAAACAGAGACATGCAGTATGTTAAAATTAAGATGAAAATTGGAACGAAAAGCAGAAATGGGTTGGATGGATTGGACACGCTGGTGATAGAATTCCACTGGGCAACCTTCTAATTAGTTCTGCTAGCCCGAGGCAGTGCATTGCCACTGGCCATGCAGCATACAGAGTTCCTGCAAGGCCTCTAATAGAATGATTGACCGCTCCGGCAAAGAGATAAGATGATAGCTATGATAAGCATAACACTTGCTTTTAATTACCCTGGGGTTTACAATATGTGATAAATACCCACATGCATAAAGATCAATAATTGGCATTCACAGTTTGAAACATGAACAATGAGGGCGCCTTGTGCGGTCACATTTACTGGCGTATATGTGCTTTTCTTTTCACCTGCATGTATCTCAAATGACATGATATAAACACGTATGTTAGTGTCAGCGGATTCGTAATGTCACACAAATTGTCTGTTGTGTAGAATGCAGTCATTTTATTTCATGAGCTTGTGAGTGATAATTTTACCTGAACTATGGGAAAGAAAACAGTGTGACTACTATCTTTGTTGTGCTGCTCCTTAATTGGCCAGCAAGGGAAATCATCTTCTGAAATGGTGTCACAGTCATGTGCGCTATCCCAATGAGCGAGTGGTGAGGGGAAGTTGTCAGGGGCCGGCATTAACAACACCTTTAAAAAGATACACTTTTGTTTTTCTTTTGCTATAGACGACGCGGTTAATGGCGAATGATAGAGAAGGTTAAGAATATCATAACATCCGATTATCACAGAATCAGCTGTGAGGAAAATGATGCAATAAAAAATAATAGTATGATTGGTGGTGTAAATTTCCCTCTTTTCACTCTTTCTCTTTTCACTCTTTTTATCTCTCCTGGCTTCCAGTCGAAACTAAAATTACACTATTAGAGTGTAGAAATAAACTAGGACAATGATTTGATCTTAAATAAAATCAGGGAGACGTTGAATCTCAAAAACGTCGTAAATGTCAAAGTAAGTTGCTGGAATCATCCAAATGATATAAATTCACCCACAGTCAGTCCAGACAGTTCCCCCCCATGATATGGCCTCATTAATTCAGATTATATTCACACCTCTCAGGGCTGTTTCAACACATTTTTATTTATTTATTCTTTTGACAGGTCACAGGAATGGACAAGGAACTTCCACGGGATCGTATGTAGGATTGTGCGGGTGTTGAAAATAGTTTCTTGTTATATCTCGCTAGAGGTGTTGATTGTTTTTTGCTGGTTGCATCCTTTTCTAACATAGATGGTGGAACAGCAGCAGGTTACAAATTTGTTTCAGTAGCAATCTGCAATCAAGTCATCATTCCGGAATCCATATGACACTTTATTCTTTCATCTGCAATGGCTCTGTGCTGCACACTGATGATAGAATATGCTGCAGCGCCATTAAGGATGAAAATGTCAATATGTATCAATATGATATTAATTGTCATCTTAGCAAGCAGTTAAACCTAAATAATTGCTTTTTGCTCAGAGGAATTCTGAGACATCCTGGGCAATTTACTTATTTCAAGTGTCGCTGTCGACATCCCCACCCTGAATGACTGGAGCATACCATTAGTATCTGCACCACTTCTAGAACATTTCGGGCTCAGTTTTGTTTTTGTTTTTTTTTTAATTTTGCATCGTCGCCACTTGTTACTCTGAGTTATTATCACCAGAAACACACACATATTATATATATATATATATATATATATATATATATATATATATATATATATATATATATACATATATATATATATATAAACAAATAAACACACACATATTATATGTATATATATATATATATATATATATATATATATAAAAACAAATAAACACACACATACATACATATACGCACACATGTAGATATGTATACATACTGTATGTACAAACATACACACTATATATAAATATTTATACACACAAACACACACACACACTATATATATATATATATATATATATATATATATATATATATATATATGTATATGTATATATATGTATATATATATATATGTATATACAGTCATGGAAAAAATTATTAGACCACCCTTGTTTTCTTCAATTTCTTGTTAATTTTAATGCCTGGCTCAACTAAAGGTACATTTGTTTGGACAATTATAATGATAACAACAAAAATAGCTCATGAGAGTTTAATTTAAGAACTAAGAACTATTCATTTTCCATGGTTTTCTTGATAATAACCAAAATTACTTAAATTCTTACATCAATAGCTATGGCATTGTACTGCCAAAAACACTACTTTTAAGCATTCCATGTTTTCTTTTCTGTTTGCTTTAAACACATGATACACACAAGAGTTAATACTTGATTGCATAACCATTGTTTTTGATGACTGCAGCCATGCGTCTTGGCATGCTCTCCACCAGCCTCTGACATTGTTCTGCTGTCACAGCAGCCCATTCCTATTGGACAAATTCAAACAAATTTTCTTTGTTTTTGGGCTTGTGGTTCTCCATTTTGAGTTTGATGATTTTCCACAGGTTTTCAATTGGATTAAGATCTGGTGATTGAGCAGGCCAAGGCATGGTGCGAATGTTGTGGTTCTCCATCCAGGCTTTAACTGACCTTGCCGTGTGGCAAGGGGCATTGTCTTGTTGGAAAATCCAGTCATTCGAGGCAGGAAAGAGTTTTCCAGATGATGGAAGAAGACTGTTTTCAAGGGTAGTCCTGTACATGACCTGGTTCATTCGGCCTTCACACAATTGCATTTGCCCTGTTCCACTCAGACTGAAACAACCCCAGATCATGACTGATCCACCCCCATGTTTTACTGTAGGGTCAAGACAGTCTGGGTTGTAAGCTTCTCCAGGCTTCCTCCTAACCAGTAAGTTGGCTGGAGTGGGCATCAATTCAAAATTGGATTCATCACTGAAGAGAACCTTAGCCCAATCACCAACAGTCCAATCCTTGTGGTCTCGAGCAAAGAGTAACCGGGCCTTCCTCTGCCTTTCATTGATGAAGGGCTTCTTGCGTGCTCTGTCTGACTTCAAACCAGCTTCAACAAGTCGGTTTCGAACTGTCCTTGCCGAACAAGTCACATTTTTCGACAGTGCCCACTCATTTTTAAGGTCCCTGGAGGTCTGACGATGATTCCTGACACAGGAACGGATGAGTGCACGGTCATCTTGTGGGGTAGAAAGACGTTTCCTGCCACGGCCAGGTAGCAATTTGGTAGTGCCATGTTCAGCTTGTTTTTTTTGGTTGTAATGAACGGCTGTCTTGGAGATCTTCAGTTTTTTCGCTACCTGTCTCTCACTCATGCCAATTTCCAGCAGTGCCAAGATGGCTGCCTTTGTGGCTTCACATGATTCTTTTGTTTTAGGCATTATGTGAGAGCTGACAACTTCTGAGTTGTGCTACGGCTTGAATGTAAGCAGGAAACCACTCTAGGCCTTTGCATGTGCAGTGCTGCTTGTGACATGAAATGGCCTCTTATATACCCTGGGAATCAATTAAGCTTAAGAATGTCAAATAGGACATAAAGTATTATGTGACCAGCTGCATTTTTTGTTGTGTTCATTGTATTATACGTTTAGTGGTACCAGATATTAGAATGAACAAGAAATTGAAGACAACAAGGGTGGTCTAATAATTTTTTTCCATGACTGTATATATATATATATATATATATATATATATATATATATATATATATATATATATATATATGTATATATATGTGTGTGTGTTTTTTTCCAAACAGAAAATGATATCACATATTCTAATCCAAGGGATAGAGATCCTCATTCTGTGGAAATACATCCATGAAAAACCCACCAAAACCTGAGGTGTGTGAAGAGACTCAATCTGAACCTCAAGCATTTTTCAAGAAGAGTAGAGATGTAAGTCCAAAGACTGAACATAAAAATCCTCGAAATTAATTGCAAAATTGATTTGTTCATGCCTCAAAGAATTTTTTAGAAATAATTGAAAATCCACGTGCCACAGGGCAATAGATGGGAAGGACAACACTTCTCCAACCTGTGTTACATCTGTGAATCTATTTCCTTAAAATGTTAATTTTATAACATATTATTTTAAACAATCCTCTGCTTTTACTACGATATCTTCCTGCTCTTTCGGCTGTTTCTCAGTGTTACTGAGACTATCCTTTCAAAAACAACCTCCAACATTGCAAAAAATGTACTTAATTGAGAAAAATTAAGAGAATATGACTAAAAACTCCCTTCAATAGTTATATAATTTAAGTTTATATATCTGACACATGCCCTCTAGTGGCTATTGCGATTATGACCAGAGAAAAGAAGGTACATAGATAATGTGATTATATAAGCAAGTAATGTAGGGCAGAGGTTTTAAGTATTGAATGGGTCAACAAAACACGAGAGTTCATCTGGAAGCTGCTATTCGATTCCCATTTCCAAACACAAGTCAAGACAGCTTTAAACCTGTGTGTTTGACAGACCATGCAATGGTAGACCTCCGCTTCCCCTTCTGAAACTGCCAGTCAATACTGTTGTTTTCCCCTTAACTATATTCACCATACAGGTATCAGAGTACTGGCATGTGAAGACAAGGAATCAAAAACATTTTGGATGACTTCAGGAAACATTTGCAGGATCATTTTTATTATTTGTCACGGAACAAACTAATTCATTTGTCCCTTTACACACAGATAGATAGATATATAGATATATGATAGATATATGATAGGTAGATAGATTGATACTCATGCCAGCAAAATAGATTTTCGTCCTTTTTGTGAAGATGCTCATTGTTCTATTGATTAGTCAAAATCTGTCCTCTTTGAACATCCAGATGTGAGGTGTGAATGTTTTTCGACCTGTCTCAGTTAAAACAATGTTCTTGGTGATCTCTGAGGTTAAAACTATGTGTATTATTATTTGTAAGTATGAGTTTTTATATCCTCAACACCCAGGTAATACATTTAAAAAGTGATATTGGAATTCTCCACCAAAGGCAGCAGTTACGTCCTCCTAAAAATATTCAGTTGAAGAAAAGAGCAAGGATAATGCACTGAGGTACTTGTCAGTTGAGTGTACAATGACTGTCTGATCCCATTAATCCCATTATGTGCATCTTGTGCTGTCTAATGTGTGTGAATGATCTTGTATTGCATTAGCTTTAGTTAGGATTCCTGAACTTGCCAAAGATTTTATTCAAATGTGGTTACTGGTGAGCAGGGAGAGATTTGTTTGAATTTTTTTTTATGAGCTTCAGTATTGATGATTTCCCTGGGTGTGTTTGAGATATCTATTTTTGTTCTTGTGTAGTTCCTTCTTCTTCCTATTTAAAGCCTGTTCAATGTATCTGGTTGCCGTACTTTTTTTTGTAGCCATTGCAGTGTTTTTGAACCACTTGTGGTGTTTTATTGTGTAAATAAGAAACCTCAAGTTATATGTTATGGTCACAACTATATTGATGGATGTGATGAATCCATCCATTTTCTCCCGCTTATCCTGTTAAGGGAGCCTATCCCAGTGGCTTTGGGAGAGAGGTGGGGTTCACCCTGGACAGGTCACCAGTCCATCACAGGACCAACACATAGAGACAGACAACCATTCACACTCACAGCCACACCTACGGTCAATTTAGAGTATCAATCAGCCTCGTCCCCTCTTGATGTCTTTGGACTGTGGGAGGAAGCTGGAGTACCAGAGAGAACCCACGCAGGAACAGGGAGAACATGGAGACTCACACAGAAAGATCCCGTGCCTGAGGCAGGACTCCAACCAAAATCCTTCTTGCTGTGAGGTGACAGTGCTGACCACTGCACCACCGTGCCGCCCGATTGTTGTCATGTCGGTAATTTTATTCTGGATTTTTCATTATTGAAATATAATGTTGTCAGGCGTCACAGTGTGATTGGGGGATCAATGATGTGGCACGAGGGCCCTTGTCATTTATCACTAGAGCTGTTGATTCATTACAGTTTACAGATGCTTTCTTACCATGGATTTTGACGGCACTGAACCGCATCATCTACATATGGGCTGATTTTCATCATCTACCAAATTCTCAGTGTGAAATATAGCTGATACTTTTTGATAATGAGTGTAAATAGTGCAGCTAAGAGTGGAAAACATTATGAAGTGGAATAAGACAACTGTTGCCCTCCAAATGCAGCAACCCAACCTGGTGGTCTATTTTTTATAAAGGAGATGAAAAAAATCTGATGAATTCTGTTCGATTTGACTGAAAGAGTGATGAGTCGACTGGCTGGTGGCTGATTGCTTCCCATGTGTTATTAGTCTCTTAATAAATGGAATGATTCCTCATTTGATTTACTTAAGTAATGTGTTCGTATGCTAGGGGGTGGATTTTTTTCATATTATCTGCTATCCTTGTGAATAGTGATGTGATGTTAGCTGATTTATTTCTAACTCAATGGGAATCCATCTAGTTTGGGTATTTATTGTTTGAAATTGTTTGTAGCTTTTTCATATTCTGCAGTATACAAGATGTCTGTTTGGTCTTTTGTTTGAAAGAGTTATGTGATGCCATCCAATTATTTTGTTTCAGCTCAGGTTTATCCTCCCTATCGTCATCCTCTAAGATATGGCACTATTGTCTGATTTTTGTTTATAATGTCACAGGTGATTTTCAATGCTTGGTTTTATTGTTGGGATGAATGATTTTTCTTTATTGTATTTAAGTTTGTTTGCAAGCTTTATGCAGTGTATGTTATTATGTTCAACATGGTCAAATCACAGTCTGTGTAACATGAATAGAGTCAAATTGGCTGTATAGGGACTGTTATGGATGTTTTCCAACCTGTATTATGTTTAATATGTCTTGTACTTTCCATCTGTATTTATTCCTGTTGATACTTATTTGGCTGTTTCCCTGATGAATGATGCAGTATTGGCTGAGTCATGTGTTTATTCTTTCTTGAACTATTTGTCAAAGTCATTATCTTAAAGGATGTATTAAATGGCTCTCTTTGGTTCGTTTTAGTTTTTGTTCTTTTGTGCCCTATGAAAATAATTGGATATGATGAATAGATGGATGATGGGGGTCAGATATTTGCCATCATGGAACTGCTTGTTAAGAAATAGTCAATTATTGGACATGATTGATGAACTTGCTGAGGGGATTTTGTAGCCTTCAACTATCACTAAGTCCAAGATCCATCATGCACTGTTTGATTATGTGCTGTGAGTGCCATTTTTTGGAATGATGTGAGGTTGTTGAACCATCTTCTGATGACTTGATTGTGTCTATGTCACCACCAAACATCCCTCACTTTAATAAATGCTGGATACACAAGGGGAGAGGTCACGGACACACACACCAACATTCTTAGACATGTTTTTAATGGCACATTATTAATCACTTAAAGCGAGTTTAAAGCTCCATAGCCTTCTATTTCTTGAGTGAGGCTGACTAGTAAAAGTCATCACAGATTGCGTTGTACTCGCTCAGTGGGAAGTGTCACTGATTCATTTGGACACAGCAGTAGATGGTAAGTTCTTGTATAAAACAGCTCTAGTCAGCTCTGGCTCTATTCTATAACTTTACTGTCATTAAAGTTGGCAAGTGACATTTAACTACCAGACGAGGGACTGCACAATGCAAATAAATGGCAACTTCGATGTTAGAATTATAATGACTTTCATATTCTACTTTTAATGACCCAATCAAGTTTTCAAAGTCACCTCCTTAGGAACAGGTAGAATCTCTTACCGCTGCAAGCCTTCTTATTGGCTAGTGGAGGGCAAACGATGTCAACTTAGCTGTAGGGGGATACTCAGCAGTGGGGAGGAAAAGGCTAAAAGCTCAATCACTTACACTAACTCCTCCACTTTTCCCACCTCCATACCAGCTTTATGGAAGCCCATTTGGATATTTTTCATGCTTCACTTCATACAGGGGTCTCTCTAATCCCCAGGCCTACCTAATGAAGAGGTAATGAAAAGTTAATCCACATAGCTCAACTCCACCTAGCCTTTAGCTAATGCCGCTTTTAACTCCAGCTCTCATTAACTTTTAAAACATGAGCCATTAACAACAGGTTGGTAGACTACCCATCGGCTGGCCTCCCAAGCTCTGTCCAATCTCCAACCACTCACTGTGTCTCAACTTTAAAGCACAATTAAGTGACTGGGAGAAATTCTGCTACACACTGACCCACTAATTAGGAGGGGTCTGGCGTTTCTGGAGCTCAGCTGTCACTGTATTGATTCCTTGGGATTCTTTTGCACTTTGACTGGCCAGGTTTGGCATTCAGGGACTCAGTAATTCTTCTTGAGGATGCACAAAGTTACTTCACCATCTGCTAATTTTTTGTACTTCAGTCAGTGCAGTTGAATATTTTTGATTTATTGTTTCCAGAGTTGTGTTTTCTTAAGGACATGGTGAAGAATTGAGGAATGATTAAGGAGGAGTTGTAGTTGAATGAAATAGACACGGCCACCTCCCACACTTCCCCAGAATCCAATGCTGCCTCCATTAAGGGCTGCCACTGTTACCGCCCTCCCTATATATGACAACATTAGGTCATAAAACATGTCCGTCCAAAGCAACGATAAATAGTGATTTGATTACTAATGGTTAATGCAAGGGCAAACAAGTGCGTAAATTTTGCATTCCTGGGGCTTTCTTGACAGCTCTCAACTGATTACCAATTCATCATTTTTGTGCTGTGGTGACAGATAGTTCTACAGCACTGTTGCTGTGGAGAATGAGAATGAGGTTAATGAATGTGGATCAGGCTAATTCCTCTGTCCTTGCCAGACCACAGACCTATAAAATACTCATACATATACACATCTGCATGGATGAGACGGTGTGTTGCAAAATGGAAAGGTTCTCATGGGACATCAAGGAGGAATAAAAGCACATGTTGCTGTCTTCTTTTACGGTGTTAGATGTTGAAAGACTTTAAATGTGCCAGCTTTATGAACATCACGTACAATCACACAGTTCCACAGTAACGTGAGATTGTTGATCCTCTGGAGACCTTTTTTTTTTTTTTTTTTTTACACTGGTAGTTACAACTAATGATGATGGGCACAGATGTTACCAACATGTCCTGTGAAGTGAGGTCATGTCAGAATCAAGGCTATGTGATCACATTCCAGCCACATATTCTCATGAAACATTCCTACGTCTTATAAAAGAGCTGTGCAAAATTTTTTGTACGCATTTTGTTTGATTGTCCAAATGTTGTGACGTATCGTTACTTGCTCCACAATTACATTTGTTTTATATTCAAATTGCATTGCTTTACTTTGTGCGAGTGGTTTATTAAGCAGTCTGCCAGCTGCTGTTGAAAGTCAAATTGTATTTTTGATATGACAATTAAGACCTCTACTGTTTAAAACCTGTCATCTTTGGTTTTATCTGAGGTTGTCTTTGTGTTGCGTTTTCGGTTTAAAAACACTAACATAACCTCAGGTCTCTCTCTCTCTCTCATTACTTCTATCTCTTACAGTATGATGGGTCTAAAGTGTCAACAGCACAGTTTTAAATTCTGATCCCTCCAGTCTATTACAGACAGAAAAAGAAACACGAAAGTTCAGTTCCCTCCTCCTTTTTCCTCGAGGGGCTGCTGATTACCTGTTGTCACCGTCACAACTACAGTGTTCCAGTCCCCGTTACAATGTAGACACTCGGCTGAATGGGGAGAGATAGTATTTGATGCGTTCCCCCATGATTTAAGACAGATTCAGAGACTAATTTATGGGCTTCCTTTGTAATTGCACGAGCATGCTTGTGCATACTTAATCAAGCAGTGAGTAATAGCCAGTGTTTGCTGCCATACCAACGGCACCAGACAGTCAGTATTACATAGTTGGAAATCAATTTATGGATCTTTACTATCACCACGGTGATGACTTGTTTGCTTGGTGAATGATTTTAATCTTTGCAAATGAGAAAATTGTGGCATTTATGTGGGCTTTTAAATAGCAACATTCAATTGGCTCAACATTTACACATTATACCAAGCTTTTAACTTCAATGATTAAGTGTAATTTTAGTTATGGGTTAAAACAATTATTATTATCATCATTATTATTATCCATTATCATAAAATGAAACGCAATACTTAACTGTTTCATAAAAGCCTCATATGTGTTTCATGTTGGCTTACTTGTGATCCTCAAATGCGCTTTATTCTGGACTCCAGATCTTATTCTGGATTTTGGACTGATTATTTCATTATGATTATTTAATCTGTCAGTGACATATGTAAAGGGTAACATATCTGTTAGAGGCATTATAAACATAAGCTGAAACTTTCCTTCTGTTGATATAAAAGTGTTTATAGTCACCCAGCCTGTCTTAAAACTTAAAGAGGAAAGGAGAAATCAGTTGGCTAAGGAGTTTTGCTGAATCTCAATTTCATACACGTGTAAGCATGGTCTAAAGGACCAAAGGAGACGTGAATCAGCAGAATCCGACATTGATGTCCAGGAAGAAAATTGTACATTTACCATAAGCAGGGAAGCAGTTTACAGAATGTGAACCACAGAGGAACCACCCTTGAAGTTGAGCAATATATCCTTAGCATAATATGGGAAATCTAATATTGTGCAATCTATGGAGAGTTATGTCTCTGGCAACCTGCATGGCCAGCAAGGCCTGCTTTTCCTTTGAAAGAGGAAAGGGAGAAAGCTAGTTTTGTTTTCTTAAGACAAAAGCAATTACTATGAACAACAGGCAATTATTCTTATTTCTTTTTAGTACTGTTGCTACATGATGCAATTTTTGGAACTAGTGAGAATATTACAACCATCTGCCAGTGCACTGACCAGTGAGGAGCGTGTGAGTAAAGAGAACTTACTGGAGAGCAATGATCTCTATGGTTGCAGGCTGAGGGGAAGGAATTACCAAAGAGCTAATAGAACGTATTCTTATACTCCATAATTAATTAATTATCATTTTCTGCTTGATGGCTCTCTGAAGGCCATGGTGCTTTGCTGCTGATGCACTGTCAGCAACTGAGGCTTATTACTGTGCCAGCCCATGTAAACCATACTGTATAGTGCACTCTCCTACTTGCTTCAATTTACAGAGTCATAATTTCATAGTGAAAACGCAATTGGCACATTCATTACATTCTATATCAAAGCAATTTATAGAGCTTAGGCAAATACAGCCACCATAAATAGTTGGTTATTTAGAGAAGAAAGAGAAATGTTTGTATTTGTCTGTAGATGATTCATTAAACTGTGCATGTATGGATTTCATCATTTTTGTTGACGCAGTGTCTCTCTGTAGGCAGGGCTTCTGAATTATTCCCCCAAATGTGGGAGTTATGGGTCAAGTTATTTGTTTTATAGCAATTTGTAAAGTTAAAACATGATTTTCAGTCGAGGCAGATGCAATTCTTATAAGGATTAAACTATTCAAATGGTCAATTTAAGAGGAAACACATTTTGTGCTAAATCTTTTCTCAAAGTTGCACAGAGCGAGAAGCATATTTGCTCTTGGATAAATCAAAGCTGTTTATAGTTTTATGCATTATTTGTCGGCACACATTTCATTGTTGCAGAGCAATGAAATGAAGCCCTCATTTAGCCCTTGGCACATCTAACAGACCAGATGAAATACTGGGAAACTTTCTAGTGCCCAGACTGAAAGCTGTGCATGCATTCGTTCATGCATCCCCACTGGGGGCACTTTGGCACATAAAGGCTATTCTTTTAACAACCTAATCTGGGTCATTTCAGTGGACCGGCCATCTAAACAAGCTTACAGCTACTGAGATCTGGACGGGGGAGCAGCTTCAGTGGCAAACCGTATTAAACCCTCCCTCCAATTGAATATCAGAGGTCGTATATCTTAATTTTGTTTCAGCTTCTAATAATTGTTTTTGATTGTTCACTGATGTTGTAAGTTGCTAAGAACAGTGGGAAGCGACCACTAGAAACTGTTCCACTATATTCGCCACAAATTCTCAGTACTGAATCACTGAGTTGACTTTAGAGACATTTGTGTATTCACATCTGTATAATCTGCTTGTTTAAGTGCGAGCTGTTCCATCAACATAAACATTGGCTAAATTAAAGGAATACTTTGTTTTTTGTTGACTTTTTTTACTTGGACCTAAATTTCCTAACTTTTTCATCTGAACATCATCATTCTTGAAATCGCACACAGCAGCGCTCGCTATAATAAAATTGAATGGGGTAACCAGCTACCGTCAACCGCTAACACTGCATTTGTTTTCACACTGAGAGGCTCAGATTGATATAATAATTGTCAAACAGCATAATGGAAAGGAGACATTACTGTCTGTCTGTATCTTCTGCTGGATTCTGCCACTTTTTCTGTGTTGTAGCCCGTGTCCAACTCTCACTCAGGGAGAAATCTCACTCCGAAATCTCGCAAGTTGTTGAGGTGTTGCAGGAAATCACTTGTGGAGACACCAAACGTGACACAGGGTTTAATAGGGATGGGTGTGAGTTTGTGTTGGGTTACAGAAGGCACAACAAACGCACAAAAACAATGGCTCTGTTTGTGCATTTCTTACGTGTGGCGACAAAATGTTATATGCGTCTCTCAAAAGTGTCTCTCCGCCTCTCAGTTATGTTTCATCTTTCAAATCCTGCAGAGTTCTTTCAATTTCAGGGCCTTTGATAATTTTTTTTTTTATGCCTCAAGGGGCAATTTGTTTGTTTATAATTGTGAAATTCAGTATTATAAACAGATGTACAATCAGTGTATAAAATCTATCACTGATGATCTGTGAGGATATAAGAGAAAAAAATGGTAGAGCATTAGGTGGGTGACATTTTACTTTATCATTCAAAAAGCTTCATCATGGCTTTTTGAATGGTAAAAAGGCTTGATGAATGGCTACAGGACCTTGGGGGGGACCTATTAATGCTGTCTTAAGAGAGGTACAACTTTTGCCCTGATGGAAGCGACTCAAATTCTCATGTTTTTACGGCAGTGAGCCCAAATTGTCTGCCCCATATTTATTTATTGATTTATTTTAAACTCGTCAAATTTTATTTTACTGAACGCAATGACAACTGCCTCTGCCTCTCTCTCCCTCACATGCAACCTGACTCTGTAGCTTGTGCAAAAAACAAAATTATATAACAGAAATAGCTGCCACCATAACAACAGAAAGCGTTACCAAAGCAGACGACACAGAGCTGTACAAACAATTTAATCTGAACGGCATCTGTAAACTCCTATCACACATTAAAGCTCATCATAGCTCGGTCAGCTTTAGCTACAAATACTGTCAAATACTATAAGTCTACAGTATTACTGACACTGTTCTGGGTTCAGGAAGGCTTCTGATAAGGTGAGTGGATAATTGCCAAGGTATTGCGCTTAGAAGTCCATCAGAACAACAATCTCAACTGTCTGCTGGTGAGGAGGGTTGAACATGGGCTGCAGATGGCATTTGTGACTTGAACATCAATGGAGGTTGTTTTTCACTCATGTCTTGTCTTATAACCTATCTAGTTGTTTTATTGGGTCTAATCCGAATAAAGTTTCACTTAAACAGTCTATGACTGCAATTTAACCATTGGCCAGTATTGCCAGTATTTCATAATACATAAAACAACCACAATTTTCAGACCCCTTCTCTATCTTTTTCTCTTGTTCTTGTTGTTTTCCGGCAGGGAGGCAGTGGCATTTGACAAGAAAGTATAGCTTGTCTATAGGTGTCATATTTATAGAAAGCAATATTTTAGAAGATTTTATGACACAGCATCACCCCTTTGCTGTGTGTCACTTATATTTTGTCTCTGACATTGTTTTCTCACGGTGAGGACCTACTGGAGGACGCGTACCCGCTATGAGTGACCTTAATAATGGTGATGTCCTGCCGTCACGGCTCAGTCTGAAGGCGGTAGAGCAAGGAGGATGTGGTTGTATGATAGGAATCATCAGAGACATCAACGCGTGGAACTGATGTACAGCACTCGCCACTGACATTCACCCACAAGTTGGACTTTCTTTCTCTATCACACATAACCCTTCATAGAGTTCAGGATGAAAAGTTCCATAACCTTTGCACAACAAGCCACCAACACACACGTTTCTAAACTTGGTAACAATCTAATGACATTATTTAAGAGTTTAAGTAAAGGCTTATGGGGAGAACCACTTTAGAGAGCACCAGGTCAGGCTGTTCTAACGACTGAATGGAAAAAGAAAAAAAAACACTGACACGATTGCAGTTTTATTACTTGGTGATATAAGTAGAGATTGTGAGGATGAAGATGGGGTTTGTTTCCACCAGCTGTGTTCTGTTGGATTTGAGCTTGAAAACAAAAGTAGGTTTTTCCTGCAGGACTGGACAACATTAGAGAAGCAGCAAGATTCCCAGTACTAGATGAGATTTATTTGCTTTATTGTTACATTACTGGCTATTCTCTAAAAACAACAACAACAACAAAAAAACCTCACATTGATTCCTGAAGATAAGACCATTCAACGAGAGGTAAGTCTCACACTAGCTTGAAGAGCATATTGTTGCAGAGGATGTTTGTTTGTTTGTTTGTTTAGAACATTTTTGGCATCCTTCAGAGGACTGACACAGCAAACAACTAAATATTAGGATCACTCTAATTGATGTCTATAGAGATTTTTTTTTTTTTACCCTCACACATAAATAATACAGATACCAGCATCGATCACGATGAGATATCACATTGGTGTAAAATAGTATTTCTCATAAATACAGTCATCATCTCTGAGTCAAACAGAAATCCCTAGGAAAACCACATTATTATTCCACATTTCACAGAAGAATAGTATTTCAAGCCCTTCACATTTTAGTGCAGAGCATCAGCACAGATAAGTGATTATTGACTGGATGGGTGCTGTATTCTGCATAAAACTAATGTGATGTCAATTAGCCATTTATACAAATGTCTTGCCCTTTTCTGTAAATGTCTGATTTGACTCAGCAGTTAATATGCAGGCACTGTGTGCAAGCTCGCAGGGAGGGTGCTGAGGACCGCAGCTCCTTCTGCATGAAAATAACAGAAAACGAATGTCCAGACTGGAGGGACATCACTATGTCAGATTCATGAAAACACCCTTTTTCTAATTCATTTGGCTGTACTTCCTGTCAGTGCATATGCCAAATCAAAGTATTTGTGTCATATTTCTACATAAGCTGAGTCCGGTTCCAAAGTTGTCTCAAATAGCTTGTCAAACGCTAGTCATTTGTAGCTCTAATAGTGTAAAAATGCTGTTCCCTTGCTCTATAATGCTGTATAGAGGGCAGGTGGCAGCTGTGCCCATAAAGAGCTGCACAATGGTGTGGAACAATGATGAAGCACAGTCATTGACCATTGGGGAGTGCCATGAAATAGCTACCATGCCACTGCACAAAGCCACTGGTCCATTCAGCCTTTATGACACCTGGAAGGGTGATCAGCCACCAACATAAGCTCAACTCAAGAAACACACCTTGATAAAAGTTCTGATCTTTGACATTTTGCAAGTTACTTCAGTAACAGAATGCTCTGCCATTGTTCATAACCAATACTCTTAAACAAGGGACTTTTCGAAGTATTTCAGCTTTAGTGACAACAATGTGGTTTTTAACATGAGCTAAAGCTGGATGATGGTTTGTATCAGCACATTCTAATGTGCCAGTTCGAATAAAGGTCAAGACTTTGAACGAGTGAATCAATTAGCACTTCCATTATCTCCTCGTGAACTGTGTGGAAGTTGACTCGCTACCCTGAAGGTTTTGGGATTATTTCATTTTACAGTCTCAAAGATGAATTTAAAAAAAAAGAAAGAAAAAAAAGGCCAAGTTTTCTTGATGGCACAAAAGAAGTTAGATAACTGTAGGACCCAACTGAGAGCTGAGTGCTATAAAGTGGTTGAACTGGCAGAAAACACTCTTTGTAAGCTGAATTCACATCCCACAGGACTTGGCTCATGTCAACCAGTGAACTGTTTACATCCCCCAAAACTGGAGAAGCTAGTATTATCTTCCTGGCCCTAGCAGGAACCGAGCTCAACAAAGCACAATTTGACAAGAATCAGAAGCATGATTCCAAACAACCAGTAAGAAAAGAGTCTTGTTCAGCGAAATCTGGTGCACTTGGGGTTAGGGATGTGGTTTCATTTAAAACTAGAATGAAAATATATTATCATCATGAATGTACTAAAGGAGGGAACAGTCAAAAGAGAAGAGAAAGCAAGGCCATGGCTCCTCATCCATTCTCATTACTCATACTCCTTTTCTGTAGAAACGGAGGTATGAAGGGGGCCTATCTTCAGGGAAAATGCTGTTTTACATCAATGCATCACTAACTCCAAATTGCAAGCGAATTGGTCATATCCCCTTTGGATTTATCCTTAGAGGGTGAAACCCTCCAAATCACATGAGTCATTCTAGCTGGAGGACAAATTCACTGTCAGAAACCACATATCACATGTTTGCCTATTTTTGTCTATTTTTTGTGGTTTTGACATACAATTGTATTGTGGAATAAATCTGTTTATTCTGCTCTGAATGCTCTCTTGTGTCTGAACCACAAAATGCACACCAGTAAATGGAGGAGTTTGATATAAATGTGCCTTTTTTATGTTGAAGCTTTTAAAAAAGAAAGGATCTCATCCTTGAACTTCCTGATTTTGTCCATTTCAAAAGGGAAACAAGCACTATCATAGGTAGACGAGGCACTTGTGTTCAATCACAATGCCAAAAAATAACAAATGGAAGAGGACTACCTTTATGGCACTGAATTGGATGAGAAATTAAAAATGGAACAGGATTAATTCTTAGCTTTCAAGGCTTTCTCCCGTTTTCAAACTCAGGAGCTAATACTGCATCTTGTCTGGGTACAACTGTTTTCTGGTGGCTTAAGTTAGCTGGATATTGCTGGATAATGGATAACGGATGTTCTGGGGTTTGTTCCCTGACGTTAGGAGTTCTCTCCACGTGCTATATACCATGTCAATACAGTTTTCATTTTTCATTAGTTTATTGACTTTTTGTTTCACACAAAGATTTTCTTACTTTGCTGGTTGTTTTGTCAAATGAATATCATGATTTTTCAGGACTCGAGTTTCTTATTTGCACCCAGTAAGAATGATATTAATGGATCTCTTTGTGGACCTTTACGCTTATGTGTGATTAATGAAAAGGATTCTATCAGTCTGTGCTTGTAAAGATAAGAGTTTGCTTTTATTTCAGTTTTCTGTGAGGCTTTGAAGTACAGTTTTGGAACAAATCTGCTACTTTCTGATAGGATCACCACAAAGCAGACTGACTTTCTGTTTGATTCGATCAAGTTTGGAGTTCTTTTTAAATTATTCATTTCAGCACCAGCCTGACATATTGTTTGTTTCTATTTTTAATGAGGTCATCTCACACACCTCTAGGTCCCAAACCTTCCACCGACTTTCATTTCAGTACAGCACAAATTAGGGATTGTGAAACCAAGCAGTGTCTTTTAGGTTAATGCAAATTATGCCTTTCATCACTGAGACTATGCTACATACTTACTGTTACATCACAGTAACAATGTCAGTAAGGCCACGCCCACAGCTGCAGCACTTCAGTGAATCAGAATGCATTTATTGTCACTATACGCAGGTACAATGAGATTAAAACCATCACCAATGACAGTGCAAAAGACGGAGTGGAAAAATATTAGAAATATATACAGACAGACAGACAGACAGACTACTTTATTAAACCCTTTTGGACGTTCCGCCAGGGAAATTGCACTCTCCTCAACATTCATTCACGACACTGTTACTATAGAATAGACTATAAATGAAACCTTAGCGAAAAATAGCAAAGAAGAGAAAACAAAGACTATATATATATATATATATATATATATATATATACACACACATATATATATACATATACATGTGCGTGTGCCTGTGTGTACCTGGATGGTTATGTATATGTGCACGGTGACAGGAGTAATCATAATATTAACTGTTCTTAATTGTTATTATATGTATTGTTATTATAACAATAATAATAATTATAACAATAATAATGATGATGATATAATATAATATGAACATGTAGACATAGATGTAGGGTGCACAATCTTGAGGAATAAATATGGTGTAAATACAGATTTGATAAAATACAAATATAAATACATATTGCACATAGATGTGTGTTGTCCATGAGTGGTTCGAATAATGCACATGGTTAGCATGACCGTCATCTTTTGAAGAACAAGGTGATATTACGAGGCAGAATTCACCTACGCTATCACTTTATACACAGCAGAACTAAATTAAAAAGCTGAGACATTCTGCCCTGGTTTGGCCTATATATTAATATGTATTTAACATTTAAACATTACAGGGGACTACCTTAGACCCTCTGATTATTAATTCAGAGGGTCTTTCCATGCAGTCGGGCCCCTGTATCACAAAGTACTGAAATATTGGGCTCATTTATTTAGGGGCCAAGTTTGATAGAGTAGAGTTCAGGGCAAAAAAATATAAAATCAAGATGGCAGGGGACATAATCGCAGCTGTACTGTGATCAGTGGCCTAATTTAGTGGACCAATATATCGATGGAAACTCAATTAGAGGGTCTACATTGAGTGTCATATGAACCAAATTAAAGTAGAACAGGAATCTCATGCATTTTGTACATTAAAGGCACTGCAAAAGAAAATGTGTCCAGCTTTCTGTTGGCAGTTTCTTTAAATCCCTGTGAGAGAGAAAAGTTGAACAATCAGTTCACAAACGTGTTGTTCTTGCAGAGGAGCTTTAAATAGCTGGAGTGACTGCAAAGAACATTTTTTTTAACTCAAATCCCTTTCATCACTTGTTGCTCTCTCATAATTCATTGTTCCATGTAGCCAAAACTACATTATGATGTCTGAAAAAAAAACAGCAATGGAAAGTGAAGGTGGAGCGATAACGAGATGGCTGCAAATGACAATGTAGTACAATCCAATACAAAACCACAACAAAAGAGTAGTTTAAGGTAGGCAATATAAACCATTTATTACAAAACTTTATCCTCGTTAACAAAGAAGGCGGGGGTGTTTTTAATCATTTCACCTTTAGAACTGTACATGACTCTATAAAGGTTTCTATTTTTTTTTTAACCATACATCTGGATTTAATTATAAAAAATACATTGCTCACCATTGAGAGAACCCCACCATCTTGTTTAGCTTCTGCACACATCCTTCAGATTCTAAACATGCGTTCAGCCTTAAACTAATATAACCTACAGTATATACATCAATGATGGTAAAGAAAAACAGCCATGAAGCTCTTGATTATTATGAACTCTGATAAACAATAAACATCATTTTCTGTGTCAAAATAGTGCTTCAGGAGTTTTATCAGGGGGGATGTTGTGTTGGGGAGGGTCACAACCATCCAGCAGAGACACACACACACCATACACCCCACCCCACACACAACCCAATCAACCAAACGCGGCACTGGTGCAGAGACCAGGACAAAACCGGCTTGCCACCTGCAAACACAACCAACTTCTTACATGATGTACAGTGTATTATGTAATTCATTTGCTCATAACTTTTCTGCTTTGTTTTAGAGGACGGATCGATTTGTGTGTAATCATCATCTTACATTTCTTTTTTGATTATAAAATCACAAAAGAAATGTAAGATGATATACAGTATATATATGTGTGTGTGTGTGTATGTGTGTGTGTGTGCACACATGTACTTAAAAGATGATATATAAATAATCAACCTGCAGACATTTTACCTCATCAAATTGCTGTGTTGAGAGACACCTACAGCATCTGTCAAACTATATTCTAACAATAGAGGGTATTGTCATTCCTGTCAGCTCTGGATGTAATTGCATTCTTTTTTAGTGATCAGAATTTGACATCCTATTTTCAACAATGACGGAACAGTAATTACTTTGAGAAGTCATGACTGAGCTTTTGAATGATATCCTAACACCGGCACCCTCCCCATCCACCTACTTCTACCCAGCATCCTGTCTATCTACAATGAAGCACTATTAATATAACGGCTTTCGTTCAGTCAACCATGAGGTATATTTGGAAGTGCTCCACTACTGTCAGACCCTCCACTGTGTATTCAGCATGGCTCCAGATCAACAAGGTCTTCGGTTTTATAATTGCGCAGTCAAAAAGGTACATATTGAGTGTTGTTAGACGCACATCAATTTTCAGCGATTTTTTTTTTTTCAGTGTTTGATTTGGTTCATATAAACACGATTCTGTAAAAGCTACGGTAGGATAATTTCAACTGTTAGCCGTGAAAAAGTGATAAATTATCCCACATGTTTGAAATGCCACATTTATCAGGAAAATATGTGATTCATGAATTCCCGCATGGAGAGCTATGATGAAGGTTAAATTGACCAAAAGAGACTGAACATGAAACAGCAACTGATCATTTTCCTTTCTTGCTTGCTTTGTACTGTATAATCAACCGATCCTTAAAGTTATTTTTCAAACTTGAATACTTTTGAGTTTCAGCTGCATATATGTCAGATCCTGTCTTATTTCATTAAAAATCATCACCTTGGGTTATAGAAAATTGTGTTTCCCTGACATTTCTCCAGACCTTTTTAATTGAATCAAGAAATAAGCAAATTCATTATCATGCAATGAAACATCACTTGTGCCCCGATGCAGATTTCTTTTTTCTAAAATCTATTGGTTTGATTAATCTCATTCATTATTATATAAAAAAATTACTACATGCATTGTTGTGTGTATGTTTAAAGTCTTTCAATTCTTTAAGTCTAAAAGACTCTTTTTGCGAATTTAAAAGCTGCTCTTGGACTACAATTTATCAACGAATAATTAACAATAAACCCAGCTTGACACCATTCACCTTTAAAATGCCACTATAGGGAACAGTCAGTGTTTCCACTGAAGGGCTGGCAGTGGCAAATGTAATTAGATGAGGAGAATTCCTCCAGGTGTTTAATGGCTGCTCACAAGGTCAACTCAGCCATGTTTAGGGTGCCATTCAGGCGTGAAGAAGAGGAGCCAGGCCTGGTTGACTGGTGATGTGAGCATCACCGTCCTCTCAGGTGACCCACATGAGTTCCACCCACTCTCCTCTCCATCACTTTAAAGTTTGAAAGCAACATCACAGGAGAGCAGTTTCTGTCCAAACACATTACAAGACTACGTCTGAGTTATTTAGAGAGGCTGCGCTGCTGATTTCCCTAAAATTCTTAGTGCGATGTGTGGTCGATTGCATGAAATTACAGATGCATCCTGTCATATACAGCCAACCAGTCTGATTAACCTTGAAGACCCGAGGCTCAGGGTAGCAAAGGAGTGTGAAGATCATCAGTGTCAAAACATAAGTGACGAGGACTGAGAGGAGCTGAAGAGAGGGCCATGCCTGCCAGCTCATTTACTCAAGTGCTGCATTTAAGTACAGTTTAGATTGACTTGTTCTTTACTTGAGCATTTCCATTTTCTAATACTTTAAATGTCCACTATATGGACATTGTAGAGAACAATATTCTATCGTTTACTCCCCTGCAGTTCCAGTTTTCAAATCAATACTTTCTTAAAAGCTATTATCTGTTTGTTATATGTGCTTTTTTAAGAAAGAAGTTACACTATGCAAGTGTCACACGTTGAAATTTGTTGACTACGTTCAAATATGAGCTTCATGTGACTTCAAATGAAATCATATTCCTATAATTCACATTAAAAATAAATAGATAAATTGTATATTGGTTATTATGACTGCTTTGACATGCCTGACTTTATGTAACAATACTTGCTGCTACTGTATCTTTATTGTCGCTTTACTTCATAAAAGATCTGAGTATAATTCTACCACTGAGATGGTCTGATGTTGGAATTCTCATGAAGTTAGATTGGTTCTTCTTTTTGTCAGAAACTCTTGAGAAAGGCGGTGTATCTACTTTCACCTTGGCCAGGGCCTGTGAGTTTGGTCTGCATGTCACAATTGAGTAGTTGCTATGGGACTAGTGCGCTGAGGCCCTGTCATGGACCACAGAGAGCAAGGCCCTATCATCAATCACAGAGATGAGTTACACACATTACAGAATCCTCCCTATGATGATGCCCAGAAATCCAAATTCTATTGGCAGATTTTTGTTTTGTTCTTGGAAAACCTGGGTGATGCAATCACTACAAGTTCCACTCCAATCAAAAATGTGTTTTTCTTGTTCCTATAATTGAATATTTGAGATTAACTATGTAGTATGGGGCGGCACGGTGGTGCAGTGGTTAGCACTGTCGCCTCACAGCATGGCTTTGAGTGTGATTGGTTGTCTGTCTCTATATGTTGGCCCTGCGATGGACTGGCGACCCATCCAGGGTGAACCCCGCCTCACGCCCAAAGGCTGCTGGGATAGGATCCAGCCCCCCTGCTACCCTAAACAGGATTAGAAGTAGAAAATGGCTGGCTGGCTGGCTGGCTTGCTATATAATATGACTTATGAGACATACTGTGATTTGTTTCTACGGTAATCCAGAATGGACAAACTAAACTCTTTTTTAACTGCTAATATTTCATACTTGAAAGAGAGGCTGAGGTGAGTCGGTTATAATTTACAACCTCCTCACTACATGACACACTGCAGTCATTTGACATGAAATAGCAGGGTACACACAACGGCACTAATCAAGGTTCTGAATCAACATGCAACAACAAGATTAACTTGAATATAATGGATCTTTAATTAGTACTGTTGTTAAAGCTGGTGATTCCTCTGTGGTTTCATGTTAAAATGCCTGATGTGAAAAATGTATTTTTTTGGAATAATGATTTTATTTAAACCAACCAAAACAAAAATATCCTGAATCTTGCTTAATTTTTTTGTTGAAAAAGAACTGAATAAGAAAAATCTAATGAGTCGATCAAGATCACACACTGAATTTACTCTCTGACAATGTCAACCCAAAAATCTGACCCTGTTGACATATTAGGGTTCCTTCACGGTGTCAGCTGCCTGACCTAATTACACTTAGCTGAACTCCTCTCCTCATTGGTGCCCAAAACTAATTAAAGCTTAAAAAGCCAGAACATTGTCTGTACATTTATAAAAATCCATTTATGAATCACCTTTTGCTTGAACCTGAAGGTTGTGATAAAACATTCCTGTGAAAACGTGTCTCTGATGTAAATGTTTTTCATTATTTGACTTTTGATACAGAAGTTGCTCCGATATGTTATCATTCTGTCTGGGCAACCAACAAAAGACCAGAGACAATGATGAAATAATGTAACAGCATTCCACCAAGAAACTAATAGAACTCATGCTGAATCACCTGTGAACATGGTGGGATAATTGCCATTTGGAGACCCAAAGAGCATGTAGTGATAATTAAGTCTGATGAGCAGGAGGTCTGCTTCTGCCTGGTAATCCATCCATCCATTTTCTATACCGCTCATCCGTTAAGGGTTGCCGGGGGGGGGGAGTGAACAGTGAAATGCCAAGTGACCTTGCCATGCATCAGGTGAAGAACCTTAAAGTTTATTCACAGACATCATTATGGCAAAGTGTGAGCTTGCTTGGTTTAACAGGGGCTCATTTATAATGGAGTCGTGCTTAAGTTGTCACTACAAAGTGCATAAACAAGGGGCATTGCTGGGCTAACCGCTAATCCATAGCTGTGCACTTAAGCTTGCCAGGCTTGTAGCCATAAAATGGTATTCGCTGTGCGGTCTGGGCCTACCATGTACCTAAGGATTGGTGTGTGTGTGTGTGTGTGTGTATGTGTGTTAAAGCATGATACGCTGCCTTGACCAGCTGTCAGTCAGGTATCTTATGAACAGAGTATTAGCCTCCAAACACAGGTGAATGTCAGTATAGGACTGCCTTAAAAGCCTCTTTTAATCAGCAAGTCATCCTCTTGGGGATAAGTCGGCTTTGATGATATTAACTTCACTCGGCTCATCACAACAAATCAAGCCTCTATGAGGACTTTAATTATAAGGAAAACAGTGCCTTTCTCAAAGTCCTGATATATATTAGATGAGATGTCTTGGACTTCATGGAAACCCTGTGGAGAACAGGTTTTGTTATTGATACATGAAAGCACAATATTTTGACTATTTTTTTGAAATTGTTTTGGAGCATAAAATAAAGAAACAGTATTCCAACAAAAAAAAAAAAATCTGAAATATCCAATTCATCACAAATGATTTTTAGGATTTAAAAAAATTCTGAGTCTTAAAGTAAAGACACTATACATTCTCAAAATCAAGAACTTCCCAGGTTTTGTCAGCAATTTTACTGTGCTCTTGTATTTCATGTTCCTCTCAAGTATCTGCATGATCTACACAGGGAGATCTCTGATCTGGTTCCATGTTCAATCTCCACCCTGCAGACTGGATTACCACTGTGAGCCCACAGCCAAATCAGAACAGCACATCTGCCCACACAGGTCTATTGCAAGGTCTTGTACCCAGTAGCACAGTGCCAAATTACCGACAGAGATACACAAGTTTCTGCTTTTTACAGCTTGGGATGTAACTTAAATCTACTCCAGCTGAAAACCTAGATATTTTACTTGTCATTCTATTTTTGGATACATTTGGCTTGTCAGCCAAGGCTCAACATCTTACTGATGTGCATCATGCCTCGACTTAAATTCACCTAAATGGGTCAGAACCCTGCTGGAGATGAGCCTTGAACAGAGAAAGGAAAAGAGAGAAACCTGATAGTCCCAGAGAATATTTAAACAAATGAGAATACAACAAAAACCCTTTGGAGACTTTTAATGTGTCCAGAGGAAAATGAAACTGATCAACTGATATGTTTGAATTCTGAAAAGTTGCACAACCTAACCTTAAGTCCAGCTATTCAAGCTCATTTTCCCACCACTGTTGGTGTACATGTGTGTCTGTGCACAGATGTGCTGGTCTGCAGATGTGTTTTGTTTGACAAGTCCCCCGGAGAAGACTTTTACACAATACAGGAAATGTGAGTTTCGAAACATCACTAACATTTGCCAGATGCACTACATTATCTAGGGTTGTGCAAGTAGACACTTCTGCCAGTTAACAGATGATTAGTCACTCCTTTATGCTGGGATTAATCCAAACAAACCACTGTCAGGCCAATGTTTCACAACCGCTGGGTAAACGAGAAGAAACAGATAATATATGTGTGTGAGACGGGGAGTGTGAAGCAGTAAGTTGGAAATTATAACTGAAAAATCCCACCTGAGGTCTGACCTCTGACTCAGAAAAAGAAAAAGTCAAAATGGCCACCCCGTGCATCCCTGCTGGAAACTCTGACAATGTACCATTTTTAGTACTTCTGTCATGTGACATGAAACCATTTGTGCCGAGGGGAGGTTTGCAATGAAACAAACTATGAGATAACTTAATTGTGCCTCATATTAGACACAGACAAACAGCTGTGGTGTCAACAATGTGTGTCTTTTAACATTTTCCAACTCATTCCTCTGGATCAAGGTCTACTCTGTGTGTATCCTGAGTACACCGTCACTCCCAGTTCTGACCTCTGATGTAAAAAGAAACACGGGACAAGTTTTCCACATCCAAGCTAAGTTCCTGTCTCTTGCTTCGGGTCCCAAAGTTAATGACAACTAATTAACATTAAATGAACTGACATTTAAAGTGGAGACCGTGTTCTGATTTTAATCACTACTCACGAGTTTTGCTGGGCATTATCTCAACTTCTCTTATCACAAAACAAATGCAATCCTTTGTCAGGAATACACAAGAAGTAAACAAACCTTGGAAGCTTGTATAGGATTACCTTAAAGAAATACCGTGCAAGTCATTTGTATCTATTTAGGCCTCAAGACAATACACTCCATGCTGTGTTTGTTTTGTTGCAAGACTGTTGAGATTGTATACGTTGATTCCCCATGCTGCTTTAACTTAGACACATCCTATTTTCTACCATCAACAGTATTGATCTTACGGCTCACCACAAAGCGAAGGATTTTAGTCTATGAGATGGAAATAGATTCTTGTTACAGGCGCACCCATTTACTGGCAGTTTCACTTCACATTTAAAGCTTAATATTCGACTTTTGTATCATCAACAGAAGGTGCAAATGAGGAATGGGACTTCATAAGAATTATGGCAGTTGCAGATAAGGTCTGTGGATAAGCAAGTATGTGCATTCTTTGTACTATTTGCTATTTGCCTGAGAGTCTATTTGTAGTAAAAATTCTCTGTCTCCTTGGTACAAGCCTCAGGTTACTTATGAAATTCTGTGCCAGCTTTCTCAAATTATTTTCTGCTTCACATTCACTAAGAGTTTTCTTTGGGGTCCATCAGGATTGTTTTCTTCTTCTTTATAGCGTGCTGTTAATTTCCTCACCTTCACAGTTCAGTTTCTCCACAAACAAAACACTCTTAAAGGTTATGTGTTTCAGCTATCGAGACAAATAGCAATCACTAAGGTTAGATTCATCACGACCTTAGCCCTCCCCACCCCCCCTCTTGGGTTTCTCCACCTGCTGAGGACTCTTAATATCCCTAACCCCTGGATCCTGGATCAGTGGTTTCCACAGACCTACTACAGAACCCTATCAGATTAGCTCAACTATCTCTTGACCAATATGGGGTCTCAGTATCTGAAAAACCTATAATGAGAAAATTGAGATTGAATTTGAAACTCAGTATGACCGGAAGGATTAGTGCACAGCCCAAGACTTCTCTTTACTCCAGGAATTGAGCTGGAGGCGGGGAGGGGGGTTTGGAGGTGAGTTTTCTATGACCTACTTTTCTCCTAAAGCGGTTGAATTGCTGAGACTTAGGACATGGACAATGTCTAATAATGTTGCTGCTTCAGAAATTGAACTGACATGCAAGAAGGTTTCAGTAAGCGCGAGTTAACCGGGACAACAGGAGAAGAAACAGTTTGTCTGAATGTGTAAAAACAACTTTAATGTCACTGTGATTGACATTCTCTTACTGAGGTGATGTTTATCAGTTATAGGGCTGTGTTTTTGCAAAATATTTGCCAAAAGACAATCTTTTGTCCATGAACACACATCCACACACAAACACCTACACACATTCATATATGCACAAACACATTCCCCACACAAGTACTTCTCAATCTGTCCATGAGCTCTATCAGCCCCGCAGCACATCATGTTGATAAGCAGAGGAATGCTGCTATCGCATGGCCTCTATCCTCTAGAGAGAAAGAATAGTCCAAATACAAAAAAATAATAATTTCCGTGAATAATAGACTAAACCCCATACACACGCACACACAAACATACATACACACACAGCACACACACCTCCTTTTATTCAATAAATAATCAAGTGGTTAGTGTTGCCTAGCAACCACAGCAGTCATCAGTACCTGCACCACACACTGAATGATAGGCAACTGGACTCAAGTCCCACAGCAAATTGTAGAATTTGAAGGTTCATGTTCAAGTGATTTTCTCTGGTCTTCACCGCAGCCTGCAGCTAAGTGCATATCCTACATGTGATCCTGTTTTAATTTCTGTGTTTGTGATTTCTCCAAAGATCCCATTCTCGCCAATAATACGTGAATATTGAGTATGTTAAAACAGGTAATTTAAATAGCTGGAAGTATGTAGTCCACACATTTGATTATTAAACCATTAACGCAGAAGCGCACTGCATTCACCAAAGGGGGAAAAAAGAGAGATCTCTCTATCTAATCATTCCAGTGAATGCAATGCACTTCCATACTGTTCATTTAGAACTGACGTGACGTAAGGAATTTTCTTCCTTGAAGACCTGATGCAACAGGCCACATCATTTTAGGTGCACGTTTCTGATTTTTTGAAAAAAAAAATACTTCAAATGAAAAGTAGGGCAGAGGCAAGTCATTTTACATAGAAGCTGAAGGTCTAAGCTTTTTCTTTTTTAAAAAAATTAAGGCGTATCTGCTACAGGGTCTGAGCAATAGAGGTTTTATGTTGACCGTTTAATAAAAACCCCCATGTTTTAGGTTATTCACAAAAATGAAAACATACGTTACATGTTTGGGCTAAATAGGTGATACTGCATTTTGAAACAGATCAATATGGTAACTGGTATTTCATTTTACAAGCAAACCTAATTTAATGTCTAATTATAGCATCCTTTGCACAAGACTCCTCACAAATAATAATTCAAGGATATTTACTTTGTCTTCTCTGTGTTCAAAAAGCCGAGATAAAAACTACAATATCATTCTACTAATGATTGTTTCAGCGTGAAGAGCAGCGTGAAGGCAGACCTTTGGCAGCCGCTCAAATGCATCCTGTGCCCTTGAAAATCAAGAAAAGCCTGCTCACACAGCAACTTATCTCCAAAAGTGAAGATGACGTCTAATCAACACCTGCAACCCTCTCCTTTGCCGCGTGTCCAAGTGAGACTTCATAACTTATGCCAAACCACACACTCCCTGCTGTGCGTGAGATAGACGTGGTGGAAATGAGAAAGGAGAAGGAGAATTTATTTATCAAAGCCTACCAGAGGCTGATGTTATTTTAGCCGTACGTGTTTGATTGTATCTGGAATGTGTCATTGAAACCCATTGAATTGTGAGGTGTCTCGTCTTGTGACCTCTTCTCGTACACTGATTGTGACCCATTCTATTACCACTAAAGTCAGGAAACCTTCTTCCCGCTGTGTAGCTGTCACGCAGCGCTACAACCTTTGCCGTAACTTGTTCATTTCTTCTCTGACCTGCTAAATTCACACTTGCTTTGTATCACACTGCTTGACCATGCTGAACTGAGCTATTGATGTGCGTTGTTGCCTTTAGGAGGAAAAAAGAAGGGGGCCTCTGTAGTCATATCAGTGTGTTTCATTATCAGAGATTGCACAGATGTCTGTCTTCTTATTGCTTCAGCCTGTGCTATTAATGGGATACACCTTGTTGTCGACAGTCAATGGAGTAGATGGAAGATGGCAGTCTTTGTCAAACAGGCTCAGCGTTAGGTGAAAGGAGTTTATCAGTCTGGTGCTGCTTGCTTGTAATAATCAATTACAGGTGACTACGAGTGACCTTAAAACGTGTGTGAGCCTGCACTACAATGAGAGGATTTGAATTACATACACTTGTATAATACTGCCTGGGATTCTCTGCACACTGTGGTGAAAACAGACTGAATAACGCTGTGTGGATATATTTTTCTCCAGCCCAAACCTAATATCTTCCAGAAATACATTGTCTCCCCCTTGGCTCTATCTGCCTCTCATGTGTAATTGTCGATGAGAAGCTTTTGGTGTTACTGTCCCACCAGCAATAGCATGCAGAATGTGTATCCATCAATCTGTTCAGTTCTCCCCTAGCAGTTTCCCCCCACAGAAATCTGTTTAGGGCTTTTCTTATTGAGTGGAGTGTAGTAGAGTCCTTCTGGGGCTTCAGTTCTCTAACCTAGTTCCCCCTCTGTGTCTTTCCAAAGAACCTGTTCCCAATCATGAGTGCATGCTTTTCACAGCACAGAAACAGCAGCAAGGCCAATGAGAAAATAGAACTCAGATTAATTAAATGAAAGTAGTGTTTATAATCTTTCACGCAGGAGGGTTTAAAAGTTGATACCTCAGTGTTACTTGAGGACAAATATATTTTTACCTTTGAAAATAAAACATTTTGGCAAAAGCGATGCATTATTCTGTTTGGTCTGACTAAGGGATGACTGTGCATGAACATTAGGATTAACATTAGCGGAGGCTATAATTACAGTTCATCAGACATCTTCCTGAGGACCAGAGGCTTGCCAGACCTGATGAAAAGGTGGTGAATGACGGCAGCCCCAGTCAGACTGAATCTACATGGAATGAATTCTAAGAAAATTCTACTTTCTCTTGCTGTTTCCCAACTCTTTTTTTCTCAGCTTTGTCTTATTTCTATCTATCTTCTGTCTCCTGTCCCTCATTCATTCATTTTTTTCATGGATGCTGAGTATTTGGGGAAGCCTGGTGTTATATTTTGTACTGCTTTTATCACCTGTTGCCAAAAATAAACCACAACTACTGTGATTCTTTAACTGCCAGCAACGTTGTGCTGAATCAATTCTACAGTCACTGGCATTGATTGAAACATCAGCTTGATGTCCTGCAGGTCTAATACGGTCACTTTGTGCTCTGGGCCAGAAAACTTCTACATTTAAGTGCCATGTTGTTCCTTCACAGAGGCCCTGTAACAAAGAGCAGAGGGATTTTTCTATGAAAAAGGCTCTGGTTTTTGCTGCAGTCACTACTGCTTGACGTTTCTTCCCCGACTGTAAGTTTGTGTTCCTCCAGTGTTCCTCTGAGAGCGGCGGACCCCATAGTGCTCGCTGCTTCCTTGCTGTCTCTCCATTAGGCGCCTAACAGAGCGCTGGGCTGCAACTGCTCTCTCCCTCAATGCCTCCATCTCCCTGACGCCCTTCAGGTCTCATCGCCCTCGCAATGGAGGATCCATCCAATGATCCCAGGACACACACTGTCCTCCATTATCCATCCTAACAGCTCACTGAACTCAGATCCCACTCTCAGGACTCATATATATACGCACAAGCCCACATTTGCATGTGTGTGTATTTGTGTGGAATAAGGACAGTAACACTCACAAAAAAGTAGTACACACTTCAAGTGTAAAGTAAAGGCTACTTCACTCTGCAATTTGGTTAAGATGGCTCAAAACTAAGAGGTACTTTTAGGATGTGAAGTTATTTACATGAGGCAAGAACACTTCATTACAGCTTCCTTAAGAATGTCAATAGAAAAAGGATAAATATGAGCAAGGTATACTGAGTACAAGAGTTATTTTTTGAAGAATATCTAAAAACAGATAACGCATTAGAATAAACTTCTGTTTTGTGTTACCATAATCTACGGGTAAGGCCTTTTGGTCATCTCAAAGCTGGGCGGCCCCCAGAGGGAGTGGGGGCCTCAAGGCTCGAGACCCCACAAATGTGAAAATGCTTTGCAACACACAATGCTTTGTTGTGTTAGGATGTTACATCTTACAGGGGAAAAAAGGGTTATCTGTCATTTAAATCAAAGACAGTGAAAATTATTTTACATTGACATCTAATACATACCTGGTTAGAGAGGGAAAATAACAGTCTCTGAAATTAAGGTCTTGGAAAATATTTTGAGATGGGAGCTCAGTTTCTCCAATATAAGGCACAAAAACCTCTGCGACACACTGAATTGTCTCTAAAAAAGAAGATTATTGGAGAGCACACGTAGAAATGAATATTGAATTGATGCCACAAAATGTGGTAGAGTTTTCTTTTGAATAGCAGCTTTCTTTTGAAAATTGCAAGGTCACAAATTGATGGATAATGTACCTGATAAATCATGTTGTGCAGACTGTTTTTGTCACCGAAATGTAAATATCCAATGGAATTCATACCATCCTGGTAGGTTGACAGAAAATATATACAGTGGAGGACATGATTATTTGATCCCTCAAAGATTTTGTAAGTTTGCCCACTGACAAAGAAATTAACTATACTATATTTTAACAGTGAGATAGAATTTCTCAAAGAAAATCCAGAAAATCATATAAAAAAAAAGGTAAAAAAAATGTATTTGCATTTCACTGAGTGAAATAAGTATCTGGCTCCCACAGACTTGTCCTCTCGCTTTAAGAAAGCACTCCTAATCCTAACTTGTTACCTGTATGAAAGAAATGTCTCAACTTTTTACCTGTATAAAGACACCTAAGGACTAAAGAACTGCCTCAGTACATCAGGGACAAGATTGTAGACCTGCACAAGGCCAGTATGGGCTACAAGACCATTGGCAAGAAGATGGGTAAGAATAAGACAACTGTTGGTATGATACTTGGAAAATGGAAGAAAAACAAAATGACCGTCAATCTCCCCTGGTCTGGGTGGGGCGCCACGCAAGATTTCATCTCGTGGGGTATCAGTGATCATGAGAAAGGTGAGGGATCAGCCCAGACTACAGGGTAATGGTTAATGATCTCAATGGAGCTGGGACCACAGTCACCAAGAAAACCGATGGAAACACATTATGCTGCTATGGATTAAATCCCGCAGCTCCCCCTAAGGTCCCCCTGCTCAAGAAGGCATATGTCCAGGCTCATATGATTCAGAGAACGATTGGGAGAGGGTGATGTGGTCAGATGAAACCAAAATTGAGCTCTTTGGAATCAGTTCAACTCGCCGTGTTTGGATGAGGGGAAATTCAGCCTATGACCCCAAGAACACAATCCCCACTGTCAAGCATGGAGGTGGACACATTATGCTTTGGTGGTTTTTCACTGCTAAGGGGACATGTGAACTTCACCGCATCAAGGAAAAGATGGATGGAGCCTTCCTTCTCTCAGCCAGGAAACGTAAAATGGGTTGTGGATGAGTCTTTCAGCACAGCAATGACCCATATAGTCAAGGCGACAAGGAGTGGCTCAAGAAGAAGCACATGAAGGTCATGGAGTGGCCGAGCCAGTCTACAGACCTAAATCCTGTAGAAAATTTGTGGAGGGAAATGAAGCTTCAAGTTGCCAAGCGACAGCCTCGGAACCTTAAGGATTTGGAGAGGATCTGCAAAGAGGAGTGGTCCAAAATTCCTTCTGAGATGTGTGCAAACCTGGTAATCAGCTACAAGGAACATCTGACCTCTATACTGGCCAACAAGGGTCTCTCCATCAAGTACTGAGTAATGTTTTGATAGGGGATCAAATACTTATTTCACCCAGTGATTTACAAAACAATTGAAATATTTTGTTTAATAAGATTTTCTGTTTTTTCATTTTGATATTCTGTCTCTCGATGTAAAAATAAACCTACCATTAAAATGATCAACCGGTCACTTCTTTGTCAGTGGGCGAACTTACAAAATCAGTGAGGGATCAAATAATGATTTCCTCCACTGTAGAAATCTTGCCTGTTCAATAGTAAATACATATGTTTAATTTTTCTGATGTTGTGAATGTTGTGTAGGTACACTGGCTCCCCAAACGGCATTTTTGTAGCTGATGGAAATGGAGCAGGGAGCCCGGGCCTTAGGGGTCCATGCCTATTAAGTCTGGATTTATACACATAACTGAAGTTGTATTTTGGCTCATCTTTGCCTTTGACCAGTTGCTGATATTGGGATGTTAGGGCAGAGGTGATTTCCCCGACTTACACTAGGACACTATTCAAAACTTCACAACAGAAAGGGTAAAGGTGCAGGGAGATACATCTGGGTCATCGTGAATCCAATACAAGCCCTGAGAGTCACAAAGAAGGCCCAAGGAATACCAACTCCCTCACATAAACATACAGACTTGATGCTGTAACGGGGATGAAACCAATCACTGAAGCGCTTAGAGGACAAAACTGATAGAACCATCCTCATGTTTATGGCTGAAACCAAATGTAGACAAAATTGAAAAGTCTGTGGTGTCTGTGGAGAGAAGAGACAGCTGTTTACGAAAATAAGAGTGGCAGATAAGAGGAAAGGTAGATTGACTGACAGTCAACTCTGGAAAAGAGTCACACAGCCATGATGCAAATCATCATGGCTGGAGACAGTGAGGAGAAGGCCTCAGCGGGTGGGCGTGCTTCTTCTGACTTACTGGCTACTTTTTTTAAAGCACTTCGACGGCAGCATGCTAATGATGAAGAACAGAGAAGACAACAGTGCAGAGGTCAAGTGCAACTCCTCAGGTAAGGCATAATTTCTGCAAACCTATACCTTTTTTTTTCCCTCCATTTAAACGCAATGACAGATGACCTCACCAGAAGTTAACTCTTATACTATAGAGCTACATATAAAATGAGAACAGTCTAATAGAGTCTGCTTAATCATAGTATGAGATATGGGATAAAAGGGTCCTTCAGGGAAAAAAATAGGTCATTCATCCTTAGTGTGCCTTCCTTCTTTGACTGCATGCACATGGAATGCTGCTTGTTTTATGAGTGAATGGCTTCAATTTTGGTGGATGATCATGAACATAAAACACAGACCAAGGCTGGAGAAAATCAATACCAGTGATGGAGACCATTTACTCTTTTATTATTCCAGATTCACGACCTACCACCACCCCATGCTGTTGTTGCCCCCAGGCTGAGGCTCATTGTCACTCACATTTGCTCATTAAGTGCCAATCACACAGTACTCCAGGCTATAATTTGCCAGCACTTGGTGCCACTGCAGATGTCACATTCTGATCCCCTGCCTATACTTTCTGCATTATTCAATGTAGGTGCATTTGACATAGTTTACCCTCAACAGTGAACTCTGCCACTTTGTAAACTGGTGGTGGATTGGGCCATGTTTTTGTTCAGTTCTCTGCATATAAACAGGTAAAAATGCACCCTGAAAAAAATACCAGCATAACCTTCGATTATACACGTTCTCACTGCAAGTCCATTCATTTAGAAACTTTGTGATCCTCAATGTGAGTGAAGCTCCAACTTTTTTTTTTTATTTTCAGCACACTATTTGCCCTGAATATGTAGAAAATTTGAACTTTTGTCGAGGTTAGGAAGGACGGTGTGCTATTAAAAACAGGCTGAAAAGGCTATAATTGGACTAAAATAAAAGCTTTTTATTTTTTCTGTTCCCTGTGGATCTTCCACATGTCTATGTGTTGAGGAAACACAAAAATAGCCTTTCACCAAGTATGTAATTAGAAGATGTTATACATCACCTTGAATTGATGTATAACATAAGCAATTAGAAACTCTGGACATACAGTATATATGCTATATGTGTGGAATCAAGGAGAGAATCTAATGTTGTATGTTAGACTTTGGCAAACAAACAAACACAAAAAGAGTCAATATCCCTGTAGCCATATGATTGCTGTAAGGAACAATAAAGGGACCAAGGACAGTGACAGCTTATTCTGTGTCTTATATCTATAAGAATCAACTTTGAAAATAGACAAAGTTTGATCCAAATCAGGGTTCAGGAAGTCAGACTTTCTAAAGTTCCTTATAAACTAGACAAAATGGAAAGCTGCGTTAAAGAACAGCACAACTAAAAAACATTTCAAGGTTCTCATGGATGACTGTCATTAAAAATGAAAAGGTGCCCCTGCCCAGCATAGAAGTGAACAAAATTAAACGTGTCATGTGTCAGCAGCCATGATCCTGACTTTCATTGACAAGTTGTCATAGTTCTGGCATTTGTGAGGCAAAATAAATCATTCACAGCCTAGAGAGACAGAGACCTGAGATATTTAAGACACGAATTGCAGAGAGATGGTCACGTGTAGAAAGCAAGATTTACAAATAGAGGCAGCCAAATGGACGTGGACATACTCTTTTAATCAACATGATGAAAATGCCAGAAGCCACAACTACTCAGAGCTAATAAAATGAACAACACATTACTTATTCTGCTTCTCTTGGAGAACACCAGAAGTGGAGCTAAAAGTTTATCAAGAGGATGGCACTGATGACAACAATATTTATGTATGTGGTTTTCGTACTGTAAAATAATCTTGTTTTCTTGTGAGTCTATAATTTGTCAATTCTGACCGGAGAAAATTAGTTGGAATCACTTTATTCTACAGTTACAAATGTGAAAGTTTACTTGGGGAGAGGGTGCATGTGGTTTCTCTGTTTTCCTGGCTTGTCTCGCCTTAAACTGCGTTTCTTACAAAGGTTTTGTGGGTTTACATTTCAGTCAAATTAACTGGCCATAATCCATAATGCATAATTTGTGTCCTGGCTGTTTGAATGTCCATCCATCCAACACATCCATCCATTTTCTTCCGCTTATTCCTGTTAAGGGTCACGGGGGGGGGGGGGGGCTGGAGCCTATCCCAGCGGCTAAGGGCGAGAGGTGGGGTTCACCCTGGACCGGTCACCAGTCCATCACAGGGCCAACACATAGAGACAAACAACCATTCACACTCACAGTCACACCTACAGTCAATTTAGAGTATCAATCAGCCTCGTCCCCTCTTGATGTCTTTGGACTGTAGGAGGAAGCTGGAGTACCAGAGAGAACCCACACAGGAACAGGGAGAACATGGAGACTCACACAGAAAGATCCCGTGCCCGAGCTGGGACTCGAACCCGGAACCTTCTTGCTGTGAGGCGACAGTGCTGACCACTGCACCACCGTGCAGCCGCTGTTTGAATGCCTCTATTCAAATTAAGGCTGCAGATGGCAAACTCCTTCCTGCTTCCTAGAGTGACTCTATTGATGAAATTATTTGCAGTGGAGGGCAAACAATTGTGGAGAACATATATTGGTATTAATATTAAGCTCAGACAATGAGCTTGTTTTCCTTAAAATGCCAACTTGTATTTCTCTCATTTGCATGAAACTCCTGTGTTATTGAACCTCACCGTCCAAGTTTGCATTATGTGAAGCAGGTACAATAATGCTTCATCCAAATAGACGGATGATGTATTTTTCTTGGCCCACCCAGCCATTAGCATCACCATGGGTTCCTTCCACCCAAAACCAATGGGATTTCCATATAGTATTTTCAGTCATTCCTGAAAACAATGCTCTTTGGTGACATAAAGTGTGGCGAATGATGCAGCAAATGCTAGACTTTGACATCACCACTACTAGATTTGTGCTTTTCTTTCCAGTGTGTTTAATGATGAATGTTTGAAGGCTTGTTGAAAAAAAAAATCATTCAGCAAATGTGAAGTCATTGTATGTCAGGAATCGACCCAGAAACCCATTCAAAAATATCATAGACTTTGAGATGAGGGAGCTCGACAGCCACGAATGCTGATTTACTGATTTTTGGGTTTAAGGACGGATTCCTGTGCTACTCTGTTGTCCATTCACATATTTAACTACCAGGAAAAACTGGCTTTTGTGAGGTGGTATATGTGCAAAACATGTTTATGACAGTGTGTTTTGAAACTGGCACTGAAATGAAGCTTTGTTTGGGTGCAGGTCTTCCCATGACTACCTAAATTATTGTCCACCAGCTTTACGATAAAGCTGGTGCAGTGAAAATGACATCAAATACACATTTGATGCTCCAACAAGAGAAGCTTCCAAATTGAAGCAATACTCTGAGTATCAGTTTTGCTCCTTTACAATATGCAACATGTTTGTATTTCTACATCTTGTTACATAACATAATGAATCTACAAAACACAATCTAGATGGTCACTGATGCAAATAGAGATCATCAGTTCTTATTGTGGCATTATTTATCCCATAGTCCAGGTATTTTTTCCTCCTCTAGTCCAACCGCTCTACGATAAAAAATGTCCCACTTACATGAACTTCATTAGAATTTAATTGTAATGTATTTTTCTCAGACAACATATCACGTTGTCAAATAAATAAATAAAAGTTCTCAATGAAGGGGTTACAGACCTCCATCTCCCTATTTTTCACTCCTGTAGGATCTGGCTCAGTGTCAAGGCTGTTTTATGTCCTTGGTGTTCAAGCTCAAAGGCTCTTTTATCGGCCACTACAGCTTTTTTCTCCTTCTCGCCTCCCAGCTCTGTGTGAGAGGGGCTTGGATGCACCCCCGCCCTTCCTTTCCTCTGCTCTTCTCTCCTGGAGGGACTACCATCCAGCCTGTGTGTACAGATGACCTACGTTATCATCAGCTCCACAGCAAATGAATTCTCCCTCCAATACTCCCAAGATGGGCACCAACTCATTCTTGTCTTTACAGTGACACATGACTATCTAAGTTCTTCTCGCTCGCAGCTTGACGCATGCCACAGGGCCGATGATAAATGGCGAGACATGACTAATCATATAGGTGGACAGAGACTGTGGTAAAATCAACAGCCTCAAAGGCCATCCTAGGCAATTACTGTATGTGTTGCAGATGCAACAGAGAGAGAGGGTAAATGTCATGCATGTGCCATGGGAAAAAAATGCCAAACAAACATTCCTAAGTCATACTGTGCGGGCTGCGGAATAAAATAGCAACAGATCTGATGCAAGCTTGAAAAAGTTTGCTTATGAGTGTGGGTTCATAATAGTGATCTTTTATGGGGGGGCTACGCTATGTTTATCAGATTATCAGTGCAGTCTCATGAGGTGCATTTCAGAAAGACTTGTAAAAATTAGGATGATAGATCCTGTCAGACAGAGTACAACATCAACCACTTTTGCTCTTAAATAATTGATTAAATTAAAAGTTCCATGTGGAGAGCGGAGCGCAGAAATGTAGCCAATGATGTATGTTTACTACATCACCATATTACTGTATAACATACTCTACCAGATCTCATATTTAGTAAATGTATTTAGTTCAGAAGCTATAGCAACGTGTTTTCAGGATTCTGTTTATCCAAGGTAATCCAAATGTGGGCTATTTTTGGGGATCAGCTAATTAGCATTGCATTTTCCTTCAAGGGGTGAAAACTGCTTGAAGAGAAAGATAATTAAGCGCACTATTTTGCTCTGCTATTTGTCGCTTGTTTCAGCCTTAATTGTGGCTAATTAGACTCTGATGTGAGTATTGATAAGTACTGAGGTGACACACCTTTTCAAGATGGTCACAAAACACATCAAAACAGAAACTCATCATGCCGACATTTTCCGGCCTCACGTGAATGTCTCAGTGTTTTGCGTCAATCACGTATAATCTATTCCAAAACAATGCCAGCGATTCATTTACTTACATTGATCTTCTTTACAGACACATCATAAAGAAGTGGAAAGACTGATTTCTGTGATTATCAGCATTTTCTCTATTTGTTTAAAGCTTGGCAAATGCACTTGGCTCTTAGCTAGTTGCATCTTGCTTTTGCATTAGATGACTGTTGCATTAAAGTTCAGCTGAAACAGCATTTCAATGTGAAACTGCTGTATGCAATGTATTTTCAAGAGAAAGAAAGGTGGGGGGGGATTTCACTGGAGTGTAAAGTGGGCGTAGTTTCTACAGAGCTTGCTAATGTTAATGGGGCCTGCAACAACCAAGTATTTCTTAGAGAAATAGAAAATGTTTTGAATTGGTGAAAGCTGACCAAAGACACACTAACATACCATTTTGCTAGCTCACTGAGTAATGGCATTAATACATGAACACTAACAGTTGACTGACAAATAGATGCCATGGTTGAGACTGGTTGGTACATGCTTGTCCATTCATCCATCCATTTTCTGGACCGCTTATCCGTTGAGGGTTGCAAGGGGACTGGAGCCTATCCCAGCTGACATTGGGCAAGAGCTGGGGTTCACCCTGGACGGGTCGCCAGTCCATTGCAGGACCATCAGGAGCACTTAGGGGTTCAAGGACACTTGGACATGGTCACAGGGGGGAGGTGAGGATCGAACCAGCCACCCTTCGTTTGCTAGACGGCCACTCTACCTCCAAGTCATGCCGCCCCTGCTTGTAAGTTATCATATTTTGTTTTAAAGGACCAAAAAAATAAATGGATTTTGATGTAGAAATATAAAGCATACATTGTTGAGTAAGGTGAGTAATGTGACTAAGAATCTTAATTGAAAAAGTCTTTTTTCTTAACTTCAGCTCAACCTTGAACTGCTCTTCTCTCAACTTCCTGTTGCAATGTAGCTTCTAATATAGCTTTACGATTGTAGGTGTGATTTTAATGATAGAATTACACAGCTAACATGATATGTCAATCAACACATGATGTGGGTTAATTGCTCAAGCCTGTAAAATGCCCACACATCATCACATAAGGACAGAAAACTACATTATCTGAATTTATTCTCCCTCAGAGCAACTCGACACCAACTGAGAGTCTTGTTTTGCTTAACTTCTCTTTATGCTGCAGGGATGTAGAGGTGTATTCCAGCGAGAGTTGGAGTACTGTAATATCACGCTTGGGTGTGGTTATAGGCGCAGGGTATTTCTGACCACAGCTAATCACCACATCAATGATTTTAGGTGTGGTCAAAGGAAACCAGAGAAGACACACAGGTTTTTTTGGCCTTGTGTTATGTTACTTCTTTAATTGCTTCTATAAAAAGCGTCTGACAGTGGTTTTATTTTTCCACCACACAGGAGTAGCCACAGTATCTTTGGAAGGTATCAGGCCAGGTATAAAGCTGATATTATGTTTCACATCTGTCTCAACTCCCCCGTTTTACCTGTTTATTTATATCTATTAACCTCACCTGGCAGCCTGTGAAGTGCCAAAAGCACATTTACTTCCTGAATAATTGCACATTGATTGGGAATGAGGGGCAATATATGTTATATGGGACACTTTTTGGCAGTAAAATATATGGGCTTCTCAGTTAGGGAGTAAATGCCGTTCATATTTCATGGAGTCAATTCAATTCATGCAGTAGCAGAATTTGTGCACATTTTTCTAGGCAAGGTTTTAACATCACGCCTGTGCTATCTGTCACTTAAGACCCTGACTGGTGGTGGGTAGATGGGGGAGCAAGGGATCAGTGTTTACCCACCTGGCCAATTAGAAGACAGAGAAACCTACAAGATGGAGTCTGCCTCCAGTAGCAGGTACTAGTCACTGTTATGGCACTCAGCAGTTGCTAGGCAACCCCATCTATCTGTTATTGAGCAAACTTGTTGTGGGTATGGCTATTATATGTATAAATCACTGGTAATCTCACTACAGATAAGGCAGTACAACTTGTACTTGTACCCCCCCCCACCCAACCAAAAAAGGAGTGTCAGGTTTTATTTATTCTTGCAAGAGCACCTGAAATTGATTACATCAGGGGCAGCGTAAGATCAAATAATGTAAATACATTTCTGTAGGAAAAAAGTGAAAGCCATGAGAAATGGCACATTTTAAGAGAGTGCAGATTCATCAGTTGCTCCTATGTTGTCCAACGCCGCCGATTTAAGAGATCAATCTTATGTGAAACGTCAGGTAACAGTGCATCGTGTATTGTAGTTCGCTAAAGGAAAGATGAGCTATGGCTTTGTGTAAGGATTTGATATATGCACCACTTGGCAGGGGATGCGGTGTAAGCAGAAATGATGAGTGCATTGACACATTGGCATACATCACACAGAAGGCTGGAACAGCCAAGAGAATTCTATCTCACATACCTACTGTTTGGCTAATACCGCAAAGACAATAAATGAGGAAGTAGATGATATTTTAAATAGCAGTACTTTTGAATTTATGGCTAGCTATGGTACTAAATGATTACAATTATTTCTGAGGGTCTTTATATTTCAGTCTGATCCATAATCAGGGAAATGTTACTTGTGTACATAAAACATCAACAGAAAATGAGACAAACCTGCTTGAATATCTCAGCATTGGTTTGTTAGAAAAGTGAATTGCTTTCTTAAAACGTGGTATGATTAATCATGTTTATTCAACACAGGATATGTTGCAAACTCTTACAAATCAATAGTCTCTGTAATATGTGAATGTAGTCAGATCATTCAATACTGTCCCTGTGATGGTGCTGACTAGGACTTCTTGCACATATACTGTATACTACCAGCACTTGAAGATACTGTTGCATGCTTCTGCATATGACTGAATGTCACTAATGCTACATTCACAAAACGGGCCCAAGTTATCTGAATCTGACTTTTTCCACCCTTCCGGGACTAATTTTCCATCTAATTGTATCTGATTTTTATATTGACAATGTGAACAGCATAAATCTGATCTTTTCAAATCAGATTATGACCAAACTCATGTGCTGATTCTAAATCAGATACATATTTGATTCCTTGAAATGCGACCCTCAATCTGAACAGCCGGTGTTACCGCGAGTGAAATTCGATACGACTTTCTCTTAATTCTAGATCGGCTTATTGGCTCGGCTTATTGGCTCGATCGGCTTAATTTATTGTTACTGTGTGTGGGATGCAAGAAGAATGAGAACAAACGTGGCACACACATCTGCACTGAAGTAGCCACTTCAAAATGAGTCACAATTACAAAATACTTTTTCCTTCTCCTCATTATTCTCCTCTTGGCCTCAATGTTCGCCTGCTTCCTCTGTACAATAACTTAAAAATGAAGTTTTAAATGCTCGTGTCTGTGGCCTTCCTATCCATGTTTACTTCTGTAAACTGAAGGCTGCGTGTGACGTCAGGTTGTTCTCTTGCACATATGGGTTACTTCAGTACTGTGAGCAGTTCATACTACAACTCAAAAGAATAATGTGAACAATCACACAAACAAAAGCACTTTGAGTTGCCATGTGTATGAATTGTGCTCTACAAATAAACTTGCCTTGCCTTGCCAAAATCAGACTTGTGCATCGAGACCTGCAGGGTGAACGTAGCCTTAGATTCAAGCCCTCTCCAAATGAGTTCCCAATACTTATTTAGCTCATCTCTCTACATCTCACGGCATAGTTTGTGTCATTGGCGACGTCTCATACTGAGCCACCTCAATGTGCAGAGACTTACAAAGCTGAGCCAGAGCGTGGATAAAGAACGAATGGTGCGAGCTATAGCTTTAAAAATCTGAATTTGTGCAAAATCTAAGTCAAGCAGCAAGACTAATAATACAAACCAGAGAGATAAAGACCACTAGCTAAAATATATCTGATAGTAAGCCAGTTAAGACAGTATTTTTCCAGTTCTGCAGCATGACAGGTACACTCCAATGCATCATCTGAGTATAAGTAATTATGTTTTGTATTAAATATTAAACACTATTGTATCAGTGATGCAGCCCACAGCTTCTTGGTTCAAAGGAAGCTTGGTATCATGGCCCTAAACCCAACTCTAATACACACCACATAGCTCTCTCTCTCTCTCTCTCTCTCTGTCACACACACACACACACACACACACACACACACTTTCCTTTTCCTCACTCTCTCTTTCTCTCTCACTCCGGCACAGTCCAGCAGTGCCAGTTTTGCCCCAGGCTGACTGATCACAGGAAGGAGCAACATTTTTGAATTCAGAGGAGGACTGAGTCACACAGTCCCAGCATCAGGCTCTACCCCAGCTTTGTGGTTTTTCACTGTTGCCGACCAAGATGATTCAAATGGAATTTTAATGGCCTGCTCTGCTAAAACCGTATCATTGTCTTTTCCTATTTGTCTGTGGATTTGTCTCCTGCCTGATAATGCCCTTTGTGTTCGTTTCGGTATTTGCTCTCTTGTATCTCGCTAGGTATGGTGGTGGTCTCGCAGAAGTTTTTTGTTGTTGTTGTTGTTTTTTTTACTTTTGCAAACTCCACATATACAAGGCGGCACTATTCAAGAGAAGGATTCAAACTGGGAATGATTTTTTTCCTTTTTCAGTTTTTCACTTGATTGATTATCAAAGCAGGCCTCCAGGCAAAGAACACGGCAGTGTTTCCTGTGAATTAAATTTGAAATTACAGAGAAATCAGATGGCTGCAACAACATGTGGGCAAGAGATGTTATGTTATCATCTGAAAATATCTTACATTCCCCAACAGAGGTTATAAACCAAGAAGAAGAAGACATTGAAGAGATTATTATGACAACACAGAAACATAGCAGTACTTTTTTCCCCTTTCAAATATGTAAACCACTCCATCCCTTCAGGTGGCAAATTATGGTGCCAATATAATTTACACTCCACTTGAAAACTTCTGCTGTTATAACCTTTAGAAACTGCAGGAAATTGCAATTCCTGTATTATGTAGGTATTGACATTCTCAACCAGCTGCCAAGCATGGATGAGATGTAATACCTTGAGGAGCTCACCTATTTATATTCATAGTTGTTCCCATACAGGAGAGGGCAGTGCAGTGAACCTCTCTGACATCAGCCAGCGGAGGGATTCAGTGAGAGGAGAGTAGATGGATAAAGTGAAAGTTTAAACTCAGAGCTTGTGCACACCAAGACCGTAATCCTTACACTATCTCCCTCTACCATCCTTCACCATTAATTTGAGGAGATGACCTTAGGTTTTTTACTTGTGGTCACACACTCAACGCTCAACTGTGTAAAACGCGTAGGTAAAGCTCAATTCCAAAACCGTGATAAAACACAAAAAATATGTAAGTAACAGAGGTCAAGCCAGTTGACAGGGCGTGAGCTGCTTTTCATCTGCCTGTTTTTCATGTTCTTTCAATGCAAAGTTGGAGGAAGTCACACAAATAAGTTTACCACGTTATGAAAATGATTTCATTCATCATGAAAATATATTCACTTTCTCTTCTGCGACACAGGCAACATGACACCCACAGAGAAGAGTTACAAAAGAAGGGTTTTACTGCAAACGTCTTCCTCCCTGAAGCTGTCAGTCCAGCTCCCGTAATTTCAAATATCCCCAAGCGTTGACTCAGTCTTTTGTCCCTGCCCCTTTTCACTAACCCCAACAAGATCCAACAGCACTCAGACTTGACAGGATTCAACGTGAGCAAAATTATTGTGAATTTTCTAGATATCCAACTGACTTACAGCGGCACTCAGTCACAGAAACAAACAAATTAACCTTTAAATACCAGTGGGGGCATTTAAGCACTGGTTACACTCATTTAAATCAATTAAAACTCTACTCTACTGCTGTTTCATGCGTAACCACCCTTCGCCCCAATCCCAAATACCCCATTGGTTGCAACTGTATGTAGGACATCACAGCTCTCATTAATGTGACTGCACAATCAAATCAGGTCAGATAGACGCAGCGATGCCTAAAGGGTGATCTGATAGCCAGCTCAGAAATGCCTTATAATATGTTAATTAGACATTCACTTACTGGTCCTTCAGCTATCCCATCACTTGAAAGTTCCTTGATAGGTTTTAGGTTCTAGCGATGTTGACAGGCCATTTTTATTACCAGAAGCTGCTGTGTGTATGGTTTTAAAAACACACTGAATTTCATTAATGAAAGAGGACAATTTATATGCCATCCCATTTGTTGCTCAGAAGTTCAACAAGTGGTTAAAACACTACGATGTTGATATATTCATATTTTTGGATCAGAGACAATGAAATTATACAGTATATAAGTTTGCAGAGGAAAAGATGTTGAGAACCCAGGTACCAATGCCCCCAATTAATGTCAAAGCACAGTTATCATTAAATTGAGATTAACTGATCCACCTAAAAAAACGCAGATCACCTTAAGTGAGCAAAAATGTTGCTAACTTTAGGTAAAATCCTCCTCATTTTAAGCAGGTGTCAGGCCAAACATAGTTCTTATTTTTGTGAAGATTGCCAAAAAAATGTATCCTCTGAATTTGGCCCATCATCTAGTGGGCAGTGAGCAGCCACATGCAGCACCAGCAAGACAAACTACAGATCTTTCTACAAGCACATGGTCAGACAGGAACAGAACCACGTAGCCATCCGGAGAACATGAACACAACACAAGCTTCACATGGAAAGCTGTGCCAGGAACTTCCTTCTTTCAAGGAAACAGTTCTGAGCATTGAGCCACCAGAAGTTGCAGCTTTTTTTCATGGACAAATAGCCTCAAATGTAAACATACAGCTCCATGTATGATTGCGGTATTACCTATTGATTTGTAGTCATTTTTATTTGTGACTGTTGCAGAAAGCTCTGTTGCACCAGAGCTGCAAAAATGCTCTCCATCTTTCTTTTACACACACACACACACACACACACACACACACACACACACACACACACACACACACACACACACACCAAGCAGTCTACATTGTCTCCTTGTGGGTTTTTTCCACAAATCCACAAGTAAACCTGTTGCTGCACCTTCATTCACCAAAGCCATTTTGCTCGGTATTGAGAAGAAGACAAAAAGCCTGTTCATTGACAAGGTAAAGGAAATCTATCATAATCTTAATCATAAAATAATTTTGAGTGTTGTTTCACATAAAGTAAGTGTTACAGCCAAGGATGGCGTTGGGGAGCTGAAGGAAACGGAGAGAAAAATGTGAGTGGATTGATTCATTTCCTCTATCACTGAGACATGAATGCAGATAGCTACTGACTGTGTGAAGAAAATTTACTTGGCTTCATGTTTTATGTTTTTAGCAAGTGAAAGAACCTGCCCACGGTGACAGCAGATACTTGTTCATATGAACAATCAACGGGCAGATTATGATGATTACTGTATGTAATCACCAGCTCCGCGTCTATTGTACCATAAATCAAGCTTTTATTTTCTCAGGAGATTTCGCCCCCGATAGCAGGTGAAACAACCTTAAATGCTCACAGTAATTACTGCATAGAAGTTACATTGTGCAATCAGCATTTACTTCTGAGTCTTGCATGTTTGTGTAATTTCTTGTCAGAAATATCTCATTACCAAATCACTTAAAAGGTTGAATCTCATTGTGACACAGGGGCTTGTTCATAACCGGCAGATAATTTTACTGATTATAAATGACAAAAAAAAAACACCTTCAAATTTGTTCTATTCTTTTTTTTTTTAAATTGGAAATATCATTTAGTTTTAACATGAGCCGATTTGATATTGCTTTTAATGCAAATATAAGATGATATTTCATTTTATGACTTTATCTACCTCATGCTCAAGTCACTGTTTTGATGATTACTTTCACTTGAATAATTGTAACCAGCTAGCATAGCCAATTCCTTATTAATGCAGATTTCCTTGGGATATTTTTAATTAGCCTAGGCTTTGTTGATATCTGATGCTAAAATTGTATGACAGGAGTAGCAGTACGCCCCATTAGCCATTATGAACCATTCATCATATTAATGAACCTTCATCATATGACGATTGCAAGTCTTAAGTGAGCACAGTGTGAATTGTTTTCATAAATTTCATTACAATTTCTTAAATAATCTAACATTCATAAAAGATTCATTTATGCAGGTGATCTGGTACAAGGTCTCCTGCGAACTACTTCAACGTGAACTAATGCATGTCATCGCTGTGATGACTAGTGAGACATCATTCTACTGTTAAACTAAACTGGTGTAACTGTTAATCTTCCATGTTTGGTGTGGGACAATTTTTTTTTTCAGGACCCAAATCTTTAGTATCACAAGCGCAAGAGGTTGATTGATGTAAAGTGGGCGGCAAGGCTCAGGGGTAGAGTGGCCGTCAAGCAACCAAAGGGTCGCTGGTTCGATCCTCGACCCCGGTGATCCTGTCGAAGTGTCCTTGAGCAAGATACTGAACCCATAATTGCTCCTGATGAGTAGGTTGGCGCCTTGCATGGCAGCCTCCACCATCAGTGTGTGTGTGTGTGTGTGTGTGTGTGTGTGAATGGGTGAATGAGATGACACTGTAAAGCCCTTTGAGTACCGCTAATGTAGAAAAGCGCTACATAAAACTGAGTCCATTTTCAAGGCAGAGACCCTGAGGAGGATGAGAGGGAGATATGATCTTAACATGTGGTTGCTACATTCAGCTGTATTGAATTTTAGATGTGCTCTACAGACTGTAGCGACAATAACAGTAAATTTAGCTCTCAATCTCCAATTCAGACCTACTTCCCAGACCGTGGGTGTTAGCTGATGGACACCAGCGGTTACAAAGCCCAAATCAGACCATCCATGACTGTTAACATGAGGTTAATGTCACTAATGCTGGCAAAACTGGATTTGTTTCTTTATATCTAACATTTAAATGTGTTTGTGATGCTTTTCATGTATTAAACATATTACATTCAGTTCCTCACACGCAATAACTTGAGTTATTCAGGCAAATTTTTAATAAAACCCATTTGCTATTAGTCTTTTATCTACAGCTACGCACTTGTTATATTTAGCAATATATAATTCATAATAATATTCAGGTGAGCTCCCTTGTATTGTGTTTGTTGGACTACGACAGTGACAGATGAGATATGATGAGATCAATGATTTGCCAATCAGCAGAAGACGGATGGACATTCGTATGCAACCTTACTCCAACGCTCCCATCACAACAGCAGTAAATGCCAAACTGTTCCTCTAATTCTAACCCCGAGTAGTCCTAACCCTCCAAACGGCCAGTTAAAGTTAGAGTGGAGCCAATTATTTTGACCCAACAAAGCACGTGAGAAGCCACAAATGTCAGGAGTGAAAACACACACAAACACACACACACGATTCGGTATGTGACAAAAGGATTTTTTTTTTCCTTGTAATGTTTTCATCAAAACAAGTGGCAAATATGGTCCATAAAGCACTTTTCAACACAAGCTGTGCTCAATTTCTGTTTCTGGATACAAAACTTTAACCATAATTGACTTGCACTTCATATTAGTGCCCGTTGAGGACTTGTTTGAAATTAATACGTAGCATCTATGACATTACTCACTGTGTGATTTGAATTTTACAAGATACTTCTTTACAATTTTATGAGTACATTAATGTCAATGGTAGTCAGTATGATCAAACAATGACAACACATTTACCTATGTGTGTTTTTTTTTACCCCTGTTATATGTGATATTGCAAGGACGGGTGAGAAAGACCGTAGCAACCACAGTAAACCCACTTCCTTCATGAAGCAAAGGTTGTGACCATAGATCAGTGCAAGAATGTACTGAGACTTTCACCATCATCTGCTCCCATTTAAGAAGTTTTCTTGTTTCTTGCAAATGGACACCCACATTTTCTATTAATATTCTCCCCCCTGTTGACCTGGACTTTAAATGTGAAGCACTAACTAATGCTGAATAAAAAATATTATTTCACTTAAAGTAATTAAAACAAATGACTGCCGTGTTGTGTTTGTTCCAAGTTGTGGTGCTGCGTGTTGAGATTCTGAGTAACTGGGGATATGTCCTGAAATACACTAAGGAGGTAATTGGTTCTTTCAGCGGTAGGTTTGGTGATACTGAAACCATCTAAGTGTGTTTGCCTTGTGACAGAAGGGAGACACCCGTCAAGGTTACACCAGCCTCCACCTGCTCTGATAAAGAACAGAATGAGTGGATAGAGACAATAGCACAGATGGGTATCATCAATTTAACAGTAACATCTGTACGTGTCCCTGCTCTTCTGTCTCTCCATTCAAGGTTTTCTAGTGTTATCAAACTCACAGAGCCGCCGCGCTGTCACAAGGGTCCTAAACTCTCGGAGACTCTCCAAGATGCTTTTCTTGCGAGCTTTAGTTTCAGTCATCTAGGCCCCATCCCTCATGGCTGCCGTCTCAGGGGAAAGGCCCAGACAAAGTGGCATCTGTGGAATTACAGGAAATCAAGGGTAACAAGATAACTTTGAAGAAATAAGAGCTGTTGGCTGCAGTCATTGCAATGGTAATTATGTGATTCATTACACAGGACACACTACATTTGTAAAAGATTTTCCACACTTAATGCTTTATAGCTAGTGAATGATCAGAGAATCAGGAAGGATTTTTGTTGACCTCCTTTACGGCTACCAAGGTCTCATTGTGTTGGAACACAACATGTAACAGGATACTTTTACAGAATGTATTTATATAATAATATGCACTCTATTTGTAGATCTCTCCTTCATTCCCATGGCTATTTTGTAACAGAATATGGCGAAATATAATAGAACATATTCATAAATTAATGTCTGGTAAAAGGAGGATAGTCGGTACAGGAAAAATGGCACCACATTGACTGAAGAGTGGTGTTTGTGATGGGGCTGGAAGTAAAAGGTGCCGATGGTCAAAAGTTTCCCATAATGTAACCTTTTTTATGCCATTTCCTTAGTGAAATGACTCTGGTGAAATTGATTCTCTCTTGTTATCTGGTGTCACTTGCTCCCCTCCTCGTGGGCTTATCACCACGAAGACTTGAGGTGCTTTCACTTGTGTTTGTGGACGGTTCAGAGCTGTTATTGGTGGTGATGGCTATCAGTGTACAGTAGATCCTGCATGTGTTGTTAGAGCCGACAGTGTGTATCAGGCTAAAATGTTAGGGGAATATTTTAAGCATCTCTTCAACTATAGAATGAAATCAATAGAATATTAAATGTACATGATGTACCGTTAAATACACTGTGAATTATACACCATACATCCATCTTCAACAGCTTATCCACTTAACTGGTCACAAGGGTAGCAACTCCAGCAGGGAACCCCAAATGAATTACATACTCAACGTGACTGAATATGTAACTTCACATATTGCCCACTGACACTAGCATTCTAATGCTAGCAGGGACAACAGCATGTGTCGCTGCTGACGGGGTGACTGTGATCAGGCTGTTAGTATTGACGGTCCCTGGCGAGAACGGCCCCAAGTCAGCAAATCATGCTGAGGTCTCCTTCATGCTAAAACACAAGGGGCCCTATTTAAGTGATCTATGGCACCAGGCAGTTGGCGGATGGTGCACCATGCTAGTAGGGTGTTTTCAGCCTCATTTAAGTATTTAAAATGCGCATAAACAGAGTGCACCACAGCGCAAAGAGGCAGTCGATCAGGGTGACTGGTGTCATTCTCTTTAAAGCCGAGGTTGCAGCAGGAAGTGTTTATGATTTCAGGGGCAGATGCATTTCAACCTGGGAGAAAATCGAGCACTTCTCATCAGGAAACGGACCTCCTCATGCACCAGGTGAAAGCGCCCAATCACTTTATGTACGGAATGAGCAGGACTCTACCCGAGCAGTCACATTGACCGTTCAATTGTGTAGTCTTTATCTAGGTAAAAATCACCTTGGGTTCAAGTTTAAACACATCAACACCTCATGAAGTCTTAAAAAAAATGTACAGAAACAACAGTGGTATTCCTCTCCTCTTTATCTGAGGAGAATACCCAAGGGGAGGATGAACACAAATTACACTGCCGTAAAAATAGCATCAATCATATTTGGTGTGTGCCAGTCTTAAAAGTATACAGGAAAGTACACACACTATTCCAAAGTACTCACCATGCAATGCAGTCGTAATGACAAGAGTTCATCATTGTATGGACAACTGTTATGCCTCTATATTACAAGAGTGCTTTCAGTGATATAATAACTATGAAATTAGCAGCACATACAAAAATACACTTCTTTTATTCACAGAAATGTGTGTTGACACGACATAGTTGAAGAATGTACACAATAACCCAAGTCCACATTCACTTTTCCCCTTTGTGTATGTTGTTGGCTCTTTGCAGTGAGCAGATAACACAGCTGTCCACTTTATGTGACATGTAAACCAATCACCAGTCTCCAGCCAATTGTTATCCATCTCCTCTGGGTTGTGAACCAAGTCCTATCTGACTTTGAATTGACAAAAGAAGAGTTGAACAATGGTCAAGTAGCTCATGTCAGACCTTGATTTTTGGTCAGAATGTAGTATCATTTACAAGATCACCTGCGGCGGCCAAGGTCACAGTAGCTTCTGGACCCACCAGCAGACTTTTGTCAACAAATGAGCAGCGACCTCTGAGTGCAGGCAACATGGAGCGAACTTAATCATTTTCTATTTGCATATACTAAACCCACATAGTGATGATTCAAAGCTGTAGTGAAGTAAAAGTACAGTATTTCCCCTGAAATATGGAGTAGAAGTCCCATAAAATGAATAAAACATGAGTAGGCAGTACAGTATTTCAGTAAACGTAGATTCACCAACGGTTTAGAGAAGATGTGGAAAAATGTATTAAAATGTCTACTATTCTGACTGTCAGATGTACCGTCACACATAAGCTCCCAGAACTTAGTGATGCAGTTGCAAGTTTAGACTTAGACACTGTAAACATCTCTGTTTCCAGCTTTGCACAGGCTGTGCTCAGGCTGCAAGCAATCAATTTATGGTGTTGCAATCGGTGGGTGATGCAAGTTCACTGCCTGATGCCATTTGTTGCCAACAGTGTTGCAGCTAATTTCTCTAATGACAGGGAGGGAAAATATTTGACACTGGCCAATATTTTTTTTTATATTCTCTGTCAACCAAAACCCAAATAAACCATTGCATGTGTGTCTTCAGAATGAATTTATGAATGTAAAGTCTATGCACTGGTCAACATCTTGTGTAAAAGTACTGCATTATGGATTTAGTTAGTAAATCACCTGGACTTGGTTTATTGTTTGTTCATAATGGGTATTTGAGGAATGGATTCTGATGATGTGGAGTACAGTACTACATTCCTTTTGTCTTTGGCAATCAACCAATATAAATTGAAGGCCTCATTAAGCCAGCCACTGAAAATGCTTGGTGGTGTTACACTTTGATTTATTCTCATTTACAAATAAAATACAATGTCTGCTGTTTGATTATGCCACATTTGTTATTCTCAAGTGATGCGAGAGGCTGCTTAGAAGGCAATGTTTGATTTAGCAGAAAACAATTTAGAGTAGATGAGAGGCCTTCTTCACTGTCTGTACTGTAAAAGCTACATCCAACTCTTTGGCTGCCTGCCATATCATATAGTAAAGCTGCAAGACTTGGTCTGGCTTGGCAGAACGGATGGCTTCCACAAAAAAATTGAAGTAAAATAATTCTGGAAATGTTTTGCCCAGAGGTGTTGTGAAAAGGGTCATTTCAAGAACATAAAGAATCAGGGGGAACATTTCTTGGAGGCAGAGTTTGTTTTGTGTTGTATCAATTTCTTCTGGCGTGCTCTTGTTGCCCTTCTCTATTGGTGCATAAAGCCCACAAAAACATTCCTTTAGGAGCTAACCTGAGGTGTTTTTAGTGTTGTGCCGCAAGTTAACAGATATGTGGCTGCACAATTCATGCTATTCCTAAATGTAAGAGGGATGATTTTATGGTTTTTTTGTTTTGCTTTTTTTTGGGCATGATTAGTGTTGATAATTTTGCCAAATTTTCACAGAGAATAGAATTATATTTCTAAGCCGCTCTCATTAACTACCCATTGTTAAACAAAAAGAAACTCAGTTTCAGAGCAAGACATTGGGACATTTGTAGTCGTGTTTCTTGCAACAAAAGTGACTGATTTTGGTGAGGTGTCCGGCCATTTATCCAAGTTGATCATTATTTTAAACCAAACTATGATCTTTTTCCCAGCCTAATCATATCTTGACCTCTGAGCATCTGTTGCCAGCACATGTCTTAAGTTGCAGTGGGAGACATTTAATCTGCACAGCTACTGTTGAACAGGCAGACTAATCACTTGTGCTGCTGGACATTTGTAGAATTATGCATGAATAATTATGCCAAAAGTGAAACCCGAGATGCCAACACTACTGTGTAAGCCAATCGATTGAAAGGACTACGATCAATTTCAAAATCTGTAGACAGATTCCACCGGAGCAATCCAGACTGTGGGCCACAGTCAGTAAGTAAAGGATCTTTTAAAAAAAAGTGGAGTTTCAGTGCTGTAACCTGCCCTAAACCCCCACTGAAACTTTTCAAAGAGAATATTAGCATTCATAAAATAAATTATCTGCTCTGCTAGGCTCTCTCTAAAGCCTTTGCAAGACATGATAGTTTTAAGTTTGGGCGGAAATTATTAAAAATATCTGGGCCTAGTATTGATTTTCTTTTTTTTTTCTTGAGAGGTTGTACAAATTTCATTTTAAAATAATCAGAAGAAAAAAGGCAAAAAAGAAGTTGAATAAATCCTCCAGAAATTGAGTAATATTCAGTTAACTTTAAGCGGTGTTGTAAGAGTGATGTCAAGAGTTTGCCAGTAGTTTTCATTGACAATTTTTATTGGGGAAGTTAAGGTACAGGTGGAGCTAGTAGGAGAAATTTAAGTGAATTAAATACATCACTGCTGTTTTCCATTTTGTCACATAAAAAAAAAAAAAAGAGATCTCAAATGTTCGCTTTTGCCGACTGACTGATTGACTGCTCAGAAACAGTCGGGGGTGGACTTGATGTGAGACGTTGAAGGAGTCTAGATTTAGATTTGTGTTTGTTAATGAGGTCATTGTAATACTTGTATCTTGCCAATTTCACCACTTGATTAGATCTTTTCATTAGATCTCTAAAGGTTTTTAAGTCTGCAGGCTGTCTGGAACACTTCCAACTCCTTTCAGTCCAATAACAGAGCTGCTTTAGAGATCTGATGTCATTGGTTAGTGGGGCTGAGATGTGCCTTTCTAGCTCTTAAAGGTGCAGCTGCTTCAAGAATATTTGATGGAAGTTAAGCTGAGCATTATTAAGGCATCTTTAGTATTCACTGAGGAGACAAAACCTAAGTCAGAAGAGGCATAACTCATGACAGACATGACACTTTAACATCTCGAGTCATCGTTTGGAATACAACATTGTGTGTAGGCCCGATTAGAACACAGTTCAGTGTTTCCAGGATGTCAAAAATCACCTTGGATAAAGTCCATACATCCATCCATTTTCAATATTGCTTATCTTTTAAGGGTTGTGGGGGGAGGCTGGAGCCTATCCCAGCTGACTTGAGGCTAGAGGCGGGGTTCACCCTGGACAGGCAACCAGTCTGTCATAGGGCCATCAGGAGCAATTAGGGGCCTAGTAACTTGCTCAAGGATATTTCGACAAGTGGGGAAGTGAGGATCGAACCCGTTCGGTTGCTCGATGGCCACTGTACCACTGAGCCATGCCGTTCCTTGGATAAAGTATGATTGTTAATTGTAGCTTGGTGAGCTTATGTTCACAGGTGATTTTGACTGTCTCTCGACTAAAAAAACAAACAAAAAACATTTGAGGTGAAATGAATATATGCCAAGGTTAATCAAGGACCATTTAAAGTAGTTTTTATAGAACAATGCCACTCTACTTCCCCTGCCAGATGCTCTAACCAGGAGGGGCCGTTTCAATCAGTCTCACATTATCATCTGTTGCCAAGGCCACCAACATGGAGGTGTAACCGGGTCAGTTGGCCCTGGCGGGGCCAAAAAGTGCCCTCTAACCTTTAAATAATCGGATTTAATCAAAAATTCATTGAGGATCATCTCATCCCTGACCACAGAATCACGGCAGCTCAATCTAATGCCAGCAAAGACTCAATAAAACAGGAAAACTTTGTTACAGCTGAGGCTGCAAAAACAAATGAAATCTAACTGCAACTTTCCCTTTGCAGAAAGGTCCAGAAATGTTAAAGGCTAATTGTGTTCGTGGCACAGTGGTGCAGCTGTTAGCACTGTCGCCTTACAGCGAGATGGTTCAGATCTTTCTGCATAGTCTGAAGTCTGGAGTCTGCATGTTCTCCCCGTGCCTGTGTGGGTTCTCTCTGGTACTCCAGCTTCCTCCCACAGTCCAAAGACATCAAGAGGGGACGAGGCTGATTGATACTCTAAATTGACCGTAAGTATGACTGTGAGTATGAATGGTTGTTTGTCTCTCTGTGTTGGCCCTGCCATGGACTGGTGACCTGTCCAGGGTGAACCCCGCCTCTGTCCAGGGTGAACCCCGCCTCTCACTCGTAGCCGCTGGGATAGGCTCCAGCCCCCCCCCCGCGACCCTTAACAGGAATAAGTGGAAGAAAATGTATGGACGGAATTTCTCAGCTCAAACACAAACATAAACTAACAGAAAATGGCGCATTTGGCTTGTTTTCAACACAGTGTCTTATAAATAAAATAGTAGACAAATAAAAAATATATACAAATATTGCACAGTAAAAGCAAACAATACACAGAAATTACTGCAAAATGTGTGCCAAAAGCTTAAATACCACTAGAAAAAAAGCAAAATGGCGGCATACCAACGTCTCCAGTTTAAAAGGTATCAGAAGGTCATCCCAGGCCGTTCGTGAGGTCCAGAGCTCACCTGTCCAACTCGAACCGTCCTGGTCTTCATTCTTCCTTCCAGGAGGTTTCAGCCGAACCGCCTCGGTGCCACAGGTAAGATTTAAACGTTATTATTTGTTGGAAGAGATGCTGTATTCATTCGTTTGGAGAGAGCGATCACTCCGCGCAAAAAATGGAAACACCCAGAAGTCGTGAGAAGATGCTTTACTCCTGCTTCAAAATCTGAACACAGATCCTTATTTTACGGTCACTCAGCGTTCCTGAGGAGCTGGACTTTATTGCAGAGTTTCTCTTTATTTATTATTGGACCGCCGACAAGAGTTGTGATGACATAAGCGACAGACCCCTCATTTAGTGGTTACTGAACTCTTACTTTTTTTTTTGAGTCATCCATACTTTTTTTGCAGGCTAGATTGAGGGGATTGGCTTTTAATACAGTGCTTTACCTTAAACTGTTCTGCTTGCTGCTCTGATTATTGATTTGGATCTTTGTGTGTTATTGTGTTTGATGGTTTTTGATCCAAAGATAAAGTACAAAAATACACAAGTTCATGTATCATTTGGGGAGGGGGGATATTGACCTTGTAAAAATGAAAAAAAAAAAATTCTCTAAACATTGACCGACAAAATGCCGGCTGGCAGCTCAAAATGTAAAGCGGTTTGCTACAGTGTGACCTGTGGTATATTATTACAAGAATATGGCTGGAGCGGTGAGGTAAATGGTAATCTTTAGAGATAAGATAGAAATAGGATAAGCCACAAGTTGTAGTGGTAGTGTAATCGTTCTCAAATGGATTTGTACAATTTCTGTCTCATTATTTAGGACTGCTTCTGTTTGTTTTGCTGCTGAGCATTGTTTACAGGTGATTGCAGAAGGAAAATCAATGGAAGAAACTTTTGTGCAAGGTAAAAAGTGTCCTTTTGAGAATTTTAGGACCAATTTTCAACAAATATCATAACCACTGTTCCAATTCTTCCTCTGAATGAACCTCCCACCACTAATAGGCAACTCCATGAAAAAGGGGGAAAAAATCAAACTGTTTGTATGTGGTTGGTGTGGAAAATGCTGTGATTCTTTTGTCCATGATGTTAACAGGGAAAGGCGGGAACTCTGTCAACATTTTGGTATAAATTATAAGTGAAGTGTGAGGACTGGTGACAAACTGAAATTTCTGAGAACGCCTTTTCCACCCTGTGTCAGATTTAGAAAATAATTATGGGGGGGGGGGGCGCATTTTATGTGTGATATTTTATAGAGTCGATTAAATAAGGTACTGGCAGATTTATCAATAATGAAAAGAATTTTTTTGCACGTGATTGTTCCCGCTGTCACGCACACAGCCTCCCATCAGCGCTCCTGATAGAATTACACACTACCAGCAACCGCTTGTTCTGCACAAGAAGCTGTCTGAATTTTGACAAGAACAGCAACAAAAAAAGAAAGTCCACTGAAGGTGCATCTCATCCTTCCTCTCCCTGTGCATTTGTGTCCAAGACTGCTGGAGACAGCACAAGCACATAGTGATGTAGCTGCACCAGGGATCTCAGCTGTTTTCTGGGTGTACTACTTGATCATTTGTTTTTGCATGACATTGCTTATCAAAGTTATGACCAGGAAAGAAAGAGACAAAGCAATTAGGGCAGCAAGCAGGGGTCCTAAGGAGGGTGATTAGAGTATTATGCAATAGGGTCCTGCCAGGCTGTCTTGGCAAGGTAGGGTGTCTAGATAAATAGCTTTAATATCCCAGTATTCAGTTAGTGGAGCAACAGTTGTCTCCCGTCGATGGCTTAAGGGTAGGACGGACGTAGACACTGACCTACGGAGAGCAGTTACGATGACCTCCTGTCCTTTTACCCCAAAAGCCTGTGAAGCATTGAGACCCTGGGGACAATGAACCAGAGGCACCAGAGGGAAAAGCCCATGTATCTTGGTGGAACAAAGGCTGGCTAATGCACTGTTTTTTCTTGTCATATCCTGCTGGGGGTAATCTGACCTCCCGCCTCTTGTTCCAACATGGTGAAAGAAGCCGCAGTAAGACACTGACCTCTGGAGCTTTATCTTCTCTGCCAACCCCCACCACAGACGCCACATCCACTTTACACTCACTTGTTTTGTATTCTCCTCCCAAAGAAGGACTAAGAGGGTGTTTAGTAAGAAAGGGAAAAAAATGAAATAAAAAAAAAGAAATTTACATAAAGGGGTGACAAATATTCAAATGCCTAAGAACTCATTTTAAATGCAGACCATGACAGATTTTCCTTTGTTTTACTCGTGTTTGTTGTCAACATCCCTAATTCAACAGAGAAAATGCTGACACCATGTTATCAGTTTGCTGACATGCAAGAGAACAGACAATTTTTTTTCTTCAAAGTGCCATGATGAAGACTATCATAATGTTTCTTTTTGCACAAAGAATCCAACATGTGAAAAGGAAATTGAATGCACTGATTCCACATGCTTCCTTTTTGTTCTTCAACATTTTTTTTTTCGTGGAGCCTTTTGACATAACTTGAAAAAGAAACGGCTGGCTCGGATTTTAAAAATAACCCTTTCACTTTGAAGACCAATTTACATCGCTGCTTGGTTCCTCACATCATCAAATGATTAATAGGCAAATAAACCAAGAAAGACCCGATCAATTAAAAATAGATACATTTGAAGAAGGCAGAAATATCATTTAACACAGTGTCACTGTCAATTTTCTTTTGTTAGAGAAATAGGTTCTATTTACCCTAATTTAGAAGAATCTAATCCTTTGAAATTGTGTAAAATATAGCTTTGATTAATGAGTAACTTTCTGTTCAATGTGGAGTTCACCTTACAGAGTTGTGTTTCAAAAACGTATCATCCTGTGATAACACTGCAATCTGAAGATTTCCAATCTCCGCTTCTCCAACTTCTGTCTTCCTGATATTGACACTTGGGGAAAAAAAAAAATCACAAAGTAATCTCAGTCATCGTCCACTTTCTATATAACCTCTATCTTTTCCCCCCTTTCCTTCACAAAAGACGGATTTAAGTTGTTGAAGTGATAGCTTGAATGATGGCCATCTTGGGAAATGAAATATTTGCTGAAACTCGGTGCCCTTGAAAGTTAATTCAGAAGAACACTTGGGGGGGGGGGGGCATGAAGGAGAACAGTAATGGGTTTTCTATCTATACTTTGTCAACTCTTCTTTTGTTTCTCAACTTTGCTGTACCATCCCTTGACATTCAGAATATTTACTGTTTTTCTACTGCAACAATCTATATTTCAATAAACACAATGTATACATGTGTTGAAAGCTGAATGTGCTATGATAAAAACTGTGTCTGCTGTCTACATCTACAACCACTTTAGTCAAGAACGTATTTTAACATCCTGTGGATGTAATTATACCAAAATGGAGGAAAGTGTATGGCAGTAGGATATGCACATGCATAGCCTGCATGGTAAGATGCATATGGTTCAACTCACACACACACACACACACACACACACACACACACACACACACACACACACACAAAGAGTCAGAGCTACACGCAGCAGCCACACCCAGCCAACAAAAAGCGAACAGTCTACTGAATCCATTCTCTTTCCCTGCACCTTTTTAATCCAGCAGAATTCCAATGCAGGAGAACTGCTAGGGGTGTGAAAAAAGTAAGAGAAATCACTGTATGCAATTCACTCTCCTTCCAGGCTTGCGTGACATTATGTTAAAGCAATGCAAATGAGCACCATTCTCCAACTTTGCCAACATATTTTCTAAACTCTGTCAGCTGGACTACACTGTAGAACTGCCAAATGTATGATAAATATCCACTAACACAGCTTTCCACTAATGAACAAAGATCTAAATTTTTTCAGGACATTCTGTGGGTATCGGGAGTTCATGCCTCATGTGCACGCTCACTTGTGAAATCTGCTTCCAAAATGCCAGTGAAGCAGGGGGCCTAAGTATAGGGGGCTATGTCTACATTTATTAAATCTTACGTTGTGTAACTTTTGATCGTGTCTCCCCCCCTGCACAAATATGGTAATCTACCTCCACTGCCAGCATTTTATGCTGATACATGTAAAACATAATCTAACAAGACACAATCAACTGAAGAGAAAAAGGATATATATATATATATATATATATATATATATATATATATATATATATATATATATATATATATATATGCATGCTAGTATAGTAATATATCATACACCAAGTTGATAAACAAATTTATAATCCCTGTAGTGTACCTGTACTGTATCCTACACACACACACACACACACACACACACACACACACACACGTCTGGTTCTGCTCAGTGTCCTCCTGAGTTATTCCTCACCACTGTCACCAAATGTTTGACTTGTGCAGTATTAAGCTGTGCTTGATACATTTATGCTTTGCCAATTTACTTTTTTCAATATAAACTAAACTAGGCACTCTTCCCAGTTCACCTTTGCAGTTTTACTATTTTTTTTTCTTTTTAAGGCTTGGCTAGCACAAGTCCAACCCAACAAGACCTTGTGGGCCAATTGACATTTCTCAGTATCACAGAACTGAGAACTACTTCTACTTTGAAATAGACACGTGAATACTTGCTTGGAATATATATATATATATATATGTATATATATTTTTTTTTTTATTTTTTTATTTTTTTTACAATACTCTACAGGTGGATGTACCCTTAAATAATATTATGGATGCCAACTTGAAGAGAAATAAATATAAAACTAAACTCTTTTGTGGTGTCGGACAGAAAAGAAAATCAAATGCATTGTTATAGGCCACAATAATGTTTTACCTCACACTCATTTTCTGCTTCCAGACAGCCAACTGTAGACCACAGACGAGAGTAATTGGCCCAAAGTGTCAATGGTACATCTCTTTGTTTTTCACCTCTCTCCTCTTTCTTACAGCTCCTTCAAATGCAACAGCAGTGTGTGGTGTTCTAGGCCATAATTGCCAGAGGTGAGAGGGGTAAGACTCGCTGTGAGGCGTCTAGGTAGCTCAGATGTGACTGCAGTCCCTACAGTGTGAAGTGCTGTCTGCTTGAAAGGAGGTTGACCTAGACATGACAGCAGCCTCTCTCCGCCTTGTGGGAGGCAACACTGAGGGCAAATGGCACCGCTGTCTGCCTGCATTGCATTACTTAAGCCTAATGGTGAATCGCCAGGATGGAGTACTCCTCAAAAACAGAGATTTCAGGGACACAGTCAAATGCAAGCTGTGCAAGGTTAGACACTCGTTTCCAAAGGGGAGTTGTGAAAAAGGTTACTTTTCAGAGTGAGGAAAATTATTACAAAGTCGTGGCCTTGTTTTGTTATATTGCATATTATCTCTGAGTGAAATGGTGACAAATCAAAGCAAAACCAACATTAAGTGACTAAGTTAAGTATGAGGCCATCACAAGCTGCCAAAACAGCTTCAATGCACCTTCTATAGTTGTTGATGAACTTTACAGTGCAGTACACATGTGGACACAGCTGCACTGGGTAATGGTGAAAGTCTCACATGCATAAATCAAAAGCCTGCCGCCTCCAACTTAGATTTGCTGTGATTTAATTGTAATAAAAAGATAAGTAGGTCAAACCTAGTATGTGGCTGGGCCATGTGTTGGCAGTGGATGGATGCGTGGCCAATTTGTCGCAGGCGTTGTCTGTGTGCCAATAATGCAATTTTACTTTATAGTTAATGCTCATCTGCAGTTTTTGAGGGGAAGCTGTAATTGGGCTGCTGTTGTTTCAGTGTACAATCATCACTTGAGAATATTATGTCTTGGAGTGTGTGTGTGTGTGTGTGTGTGTATGTGTGTGCGTGTGTGTGTGTGTGTGTTTGTGTACAAGTTGGAGGACATGATTTAATTCAGTACTTTAATGTCAAAGGTGTAAACGACGGATCTTTGGATGCACGACACAGGATTGCCATCCGTATTTAATATTCCTGACTAAATTAAAGTTCTAGTGAAGTTCTGTAGCTGCTATTCTGTGCTGTTTTAATTTATTTTTTCCAGTTCAACTTTATGGCAGTGCTGTACTCTAAAAAAGCACCTGTGATCCTCCTCTTCTTCCATGCCATCCTTGTCCCATTCATTTTCTATGGAGAGTTGTGTGGTGCATTATGGGTCAATGACACTCCACTTAAACAGTCCCAATATAACAAGATTATGTTCCTACATTGTATATTTCTTCATTCAAATGTCTTCAGAGACATTTTTCATTGGACCTTTAAGACATTTAGATTAGTAATTATGACAAACAAATTGTCATTTTGTCACAAATCAAAAATTCTCTACCATCACAATGAAAAAATACATTAGTGACTTACAAAATTTCAGAAGTTTTCAATATCTGTACAAATACTCTAATCTTTTCCAGGCTGCAAGTTTCCCACTTTCAGTTTTCAGATCAGTGTCCTCCAAACTCCAGCCTGTGTACAGCATGCTGCTTTTGGCCATATTCTTTTTCCAACTTGTCCTGACTCCTGGCCAACTGAGATCCTCTCCACTTTGCTTTATCTGCCCCAGAAGAGCAGTTGTTCACAACCCCTTTCAAGCAAAAAATACTCCTGTTGCTGATGACAGCCCCAATGCCGACAGTGGGTCTGATTTTTCGGTCCAAAATACCACCATCTTTATCACTGATGCTTGTGGTTACTCTTGGCAGTGGAGGCCGCCCCTAAATCACAATAATGAGCACATATCAAAGAACAGGTTAAATCCATTATTGTAAATGCAAATCATTAAAATCCAAAGTGCCTTTTTCTTCATTTATCATTAACTAGACAGCTGCTTGGCAACACTAGAAGACATTTGACTTGTCAAAGTCAGGAAAAAAAAAATTTAATGAAGGAATTGACAGCATCCTGTTCTATTTAATTCATGCTGCATTTGGAGAAAAAAAATGCAAAGTTTAATATTCTTGAGGTCTCAGCTGGATGGACCTCCTTTAAAATAAAACTGGTGGTTTTTACCTGCGGTAAAGGTTTGCCTCATGGGAATAGGATCAATTTCAAAGAGGCACAAGATAAAGCTATCATTAGCATCTCCTTGGTATGTTCTATGACCAAGAGTGCTGCGCTTCTGAAAACAACACTTCTTATGACATCCCACTGTTTGATTCACTGCAATAACCTGGGTAATTGCCTCAATCACAGGGAATTAATTCCTTTCATACCACCGTTTCCCTGGAGTTGTATCGGCCCCATACATGGTACTGAATCACCCTGAATACCAGCCAAAGCAGATGATTTGGTGGTCCCCGGGCTGCTGTGGGTATCTGTTGCCTCTCCTGCCTCCATTCTCAAAGTTGGCCGCTCTTTTGTCTGCACACACTTCCAAGCTTTCGGTGGCAGATTCACTTTCTTATTTCCAAACACATTTATGCTTTTCTTTGTTCAATGTTAATGTTCAGCCTTTATATATTTTAGCTTCCAATACTGCACTTCAAGCATGCAATTCACTTGGTAATCAATTACAAAGCAATGCTAAACAAAAAGGAAATAATTTTCAACATCTGTCTCCTTCAGCCTCATTGTACAACTCTTGCATGAAAATTGCAGGCAATAAACATCTGCAGCTGCCTTAACAACAAGATAATGTTCTCTAATTCATTGCATTTTGGTCTGTTCAACATTTTGGTCAAGAATAGTTAAACACCAACAAGGGAAAGAAAGGACAATTTGAACAAACTTCTCATAAGGAGGTCACGTAAGCGCTTGTCTGTTATGACGTACAGGAACTATACATCATTGCGTTTCTTTGTAAATATACTGTGCACACCTTTTTGTCCGATGATACTAGTTCTTGGTGGATCCAGATTCATTAAGCAGACCCTCTTACTCCCATACCACTAAATCAAACCATTTCCACCGCTGCAGTTTTGTTACACACATTTAATGAGCCATCTCACTCTCACACACACACAAGTTCGACGAGGCCTTTCAGATCTTATCGTACTTTCAGAAGGACTTGACATGCTACACTGCTCACTCAGAGGATGAAACTTTACAAGGTATCTGTTCGGGACTGTTGTTTATCGGCAACTTTACTGGCAGTCGTGATTCACATTTGTTTGGGAAGGTTTTTGATGAATCACAATTGACTTTTGAAGGTGGTCACAGCAAGAATGTTGTGGTTCATCACCGTGTCTTGAGTTTGTATCCTTTCCCCATGGTATTGTGATTGTTCTGTTTTCCCCAGCAGAGCGAAGACTTAAAGACTGGTTACATTTAAGATGTGTGAATGCAACAATAAATGATTCTAATAACGTGTTTGTAGGATAGTCTAAGTATGAAAGGGATATTTTAAGCACGTAGGTTTATTCTTTTTTATAGTTATTGTTGGTGGCTATTTTATCTGCTAAAGCATGCATAATATATTCCCTGTATAGATTTTTGTCAGTGGGAAATGATGTATGCATGGCCATGAAAAGGAATGGTGACTGGGACGAAGAGGGGGTTGAGTCTATGGTGGGCGGTTGTCTTGGACCAAAGGCATCTGTCTGGGAGTGGCTGTAATTGGCTGCAGTGTGGCATTGTCTCATTAATATGGAGCCCAGGGGAAGGAGACAGCCAGCTTCCTCCCTCTGTGTTTGGTTGTTTGACTGCATCTCCATTGATGCTAAACGCAGTGCTCCTGGGGCACCCCATGCCTTTTGCCTGCTTCGTTAAAACCAAGAAAATGAATATTAATGTCATACCGAATGGTAACTGCAGTAGCAGAAGGGGGTCGTCACGTCTAAAAGTGGCTACAGTGGATTTCTGAGTGTGCTTGTTTGGAAGGGTCCAATCCAGCAGGAACGCATACTCTGTCAACAGTTAAAGAGTTGATGACACCTTATTTCCGTGTCTGCAGGGGATCACACCAGTGCTTAAAGAGATCTATGAGAACATGATAAAGTAGCAGGAAAGCAGTCTGGTCTTGTGTCCCTATTCTCAGTTACAGTGAAGTGTTAGTTCATCACACTTCAGCTGAGTGACACTTGAGTATTCGAATAAACAGACTAGCAAAACTTGCTTTGGTACTCTGATATGTTCCCACAGAGGAGTCCCATGTCAAGGTAAGAAAGAAAATTTCATAAGTCTGTCTTTAAAAACATGTAAGTGTGAAATCTGCATGAACGAAATGAACCTTTTGGACTATTGAGCAGCGTGAACATAAATGACAAATCTGTCCAATGTGGAGTAGCTCCAAGCATCTAACCTTGATCTTTGGAAAGCACCAGAGCAAGTTTTTAATTTACTTGACACCAGCAACATTCGCAAGCAGACATCAATTCATGCATAGCGATCCAAAAAAAAAGGCAACAGACAGAAGCATCATTCACCGCGTCTTCAATGAACTTGCTAGAAGGACACAGATTGCTTTAGAAAGACTTAACAGAAGCACAGTCCTTAGATTTATCAGCAACTCACTTGGAGAAAATTCACAGATCAAAAAAAAAGCAGCAGCAATGAAAAGCTGTTATTCAGACCCTAACAAAATAGTTCAGAAGTTTTGAAATTTGGAGGAAAGAAAAAATACATACACCGAAGTCACAATGAGGATAACAGGGAGTGATTGCTCTGACCACAGCTGGAGAAGGCTACGTTCTTTTGGCAGCGTGTATAAGGGTCCTTCTACTCAACTGATGTCCTCTATTGAAACACACGCAGTACACACTTCTTTAGTCCTGAAATTACTTCGCTGAGTACGGAAGTTTTCACAGAATGTGTCTACAAATTGTACGGCCTGGAACCCCAAAAGAATAAACCTATTCTTGATTTTATTTATTTTTTATTGAGCAGATGAAGCACAAATACATTTTTCCCCCCTGTTAGTTGAAAGAGAGCATTTTATCTCCGTCAAACACAAATATTATTTATGTGCTAAGACTGGGGAGCAAGGATCCACCACAAATAGTCACTTGAGACATATTTGACAATGCATTTTAAAGCCAGGAGTGAACTGCGGAGCCAAGAGACATCTCATTGGATGTGTTAATACCAGGTCTCAAAAAGGCCAATTTTGGTTTAGGCTATACTCAAAAATGTCAAGTTGCGTTTTTGTGTGTGTGTGTGTGTGTGTGTGTGTGTGTGTGTGTGTGTGTGTGTCTGCGCACATGTGTGATTCTTTACGTCTATTTATAACATGGTGCAGAGACTTCTTCCTGTCAAGGCTAACCGTTTCCTCCTGCTTCCAACCTTTATGATAACTGGCTCCTGACTGAAGCTGCAGGTTTAAACAGACAGCTTATTTTAACAATCAATATCTTTCAGGCACAAATGTCAAACATTAGCCAGTTCCAATTTTACATTGATGTTTTACTAAGTGTATTGCCATGAGGAAATCTATACATTTTTGGACTAAAATAAAAAATAAATAAAAAAGGAAAATCTTTTTTAAACATCGATTGAGAAAATGTCAAACTGACCATGATGCTTTCACACAAGGATATTTTATGTATATACACATCACTGAAATATTTATTGTAATCTCCAGTGATTATTATTTTATACACACACACACACACACACACACACACACACACACACACAAGACAAAAAACACCTAAACACTCCCTGGGATGTCAAATCAAGATGGGTGACAGTGTCTTAAGTCAGTTGTAAATCTAGCGTATAGTAAATAGTGTTATATAATCAACTCGAAACACTTCATTCAAGGTTGAGTGAAGAAACGGACCCTACCAACGTGTCCACCCCAGCACCAGACTGCTGTCTGTCTGCAGTGAGCTGATGAATTATTAATTATAGAATACATAGAATTCTCACCGGGGAGCTACATATCCTCAGAGCAGATAACCGCAGAGGGATGATCAAGGTCAAATAAAATCGTTTTCTTCTCCAAGAATAGTGAGGGTAAAGACATTGGAAAATACCTATAATTGGTTTAAAACACTGCATTGTGGAAGACTCCACATTTGCCCTGCAGTCAGATCAGCTCCCTTTTCCGTTAAAATTCAGCAGCATTAATAAAACTTCAATTAACCGTCAGGGGTCCATCATCTGGCTTACCTTTCTAATCTAGTTGGATGGAGGCAGTTAAGAATCAGCAGAGCCAATTTGTTCCACTCACCCTGCTAGTGAGTGCATATCAGATACTTGTATTTACAACTGTGATGCCCTTTAAACTGACTGACAAATTGTTCAAGGCTGCATGCAGACTTCAGTGAACCCATCATGTTGTGACACACTCCCTTCATCTTCTTCAATCATTATGGCGTTCTATGAACCTTGTAGACTCGATGTTTCACTGGCTGATAGGACCTGACCCCATGGTTAAGTCATTAAAAAGACTTTGAAAACACAAATCCAACAAGGTTCCCAAATTGATGTTCCTTTAAAGGAATGCAGTGAAAGAGTGTGAAGATCCCTACCGTTTCAGACAGTGCCATTCTTCTCCCACATTAATGGTTTTAATGAGCGACCACCCAGTCGCTCCACCACTGGCTGCAGCTATTCATAGCCAGACCTTTGCATCTGAAAGAATCAGGCTTTGTCAGTAAATGAGGTGGCCTGCTGAAAAAGACTTTCTTTCTTTCCGTATCAAATCCACTCTCAATCACACATTTCCTCCAATTTCATCTTAACAAATCACGTCCACAAAGAACAACAGCTGAAACACACTGGAATGGATTTAAAGTGAGATAAGAGTTACCGTGAAACTACTTGTATCGTTCCAGAATGAGACTCACTTAAACTGAATGAGAAGGCAGACGATTCAAACAGGGAGGACAAACATCCCAAAATTAGAGCAGAAGTCAACACGATGACATTAGGAGGAGGTACGAGGAAAAGAAGCTTGTTTCAAAAGAGAGGGACAACAATCCTGTGGGGAAGATACGCAGCCAAGGGACTGATGAATGAATGGAAACACAGGTGAAGTCTATGAGGGCAGGGCAAGCAATCACAAGAGTGGGAAAATCCCAAAAAAGGCAGGAAGTGCAAACAGAAAATTACAAGTTTAAAAAAGAAAAATTAAAATGGGAGAGTCTTACATTAAATGTCCAGAAAGAAGTAGAAGCCTAGTGCAGTAATGATCTCATTAACATATCAGATTTGCTTGCCTCAGATAGCGTGCTGAAATTCCACTCCAACTTTTTTCTTAAAGTTTGCTGAGAACTTTTGAAGGTCTTGACAGATCAGTGTCCACACAGCAAGTAGGAGCCGAACGCTGTGAGTGCGCGTCTGTCGTGCATCAGGGCTCGGTAATGATCAATCTTGGCACAGCTGGTTACAAATATTATCACCCCCCCGAAAAAAAACAAAAAAAACATACAGTTTACATTCTTGATCTGCACACAAACAGAAATACTACTTCTACTACTACTACTAGTAGTACTACTACTTCACACCTCAACATGATATGATGTTGTGTGTGATGAAAAATCCATGCTGGTTTTAATATTTTTAATATACATTTTTGTGTCATCCTATTGGCTCAGCAGTGAGAGGGTCCGCCCCACTTGTTTTTTTTTTTTTAATTTTTGTATTAATCTGCTAACATCAGCCTTCTGTCTGACATCATAACTCTGAGATGCCCTTATACACCCTAGAACTGGCGTCTTTGCCCTGCAGCTCTCAGCAGTCTTCTTTCACATGAGAGGAGGAGGGAGGGGATTTGATCAACATCTGGTTTCGGGCAGAAGGACACTCCGCTGGGAAGCAACCGCTGCCATACCTCCACCTTTAATGTCAAACAGAATCTCTGGAATTGCAGAAAAGCAATATCCCACAATGAGTGGGAGCAGCGCTTCACTGGCTGGAGCCACTGCGATTTGATAAAGCGTCGACTTCGTGAGATTCTGGGAGGCTCTAAGAAATGTGCAGTTTGTTTAATTGAATTCCAGTATACTTAATGTGTAAATATAGAGCATAGCCATGTTTGACCCAGACTCTTTTCCCCTAATTAGCTGTCATCATAATTGGTTCTATAGAGGTGCCAGTGTTTTGCTTGCCAGGACACGCGGTTCCCCCAATATGAGCCAAATTCTTTTAACATATTTATGCTCACTCTTAAACTGCCATCTGCTGCAGTCTGTTCTTTCATGTCAATGTGTAATTTAGGAAAAAGTAAATTGCAAAACTTGTCACTTCATGGCTTGACTGTAAATGTCTCATTAAAGTAAAGGTGTCAGCATTTGTCAGTACACCAAACTTCAACCCTCTTTCTAAGATGCTAATAGGCCCGTAAATGACTCATTTATAAAATGAGTCTCGTCGATGAAAACAAAACATGTATTTTTATTGTCAAGAAGAGAGTCGCCAACTTCATGTCTTGGAAAAAAGGTAACTGACAAAAATTACTTTTGATGAAATTAATATTTTGTTTAGGGTACTTCATGAAGCAGTGTCTGATTAGGAGAATGGCTATACACTGCCAGAGTCCAGCTTTCTCAACTCTCTCTTGAAATCTTCTCTCTTCTTTTTTGTATGATTGTAAAGTTTTGATTTAAAGAAATAATCATATTAGTCTTGCTTGTATGCTTTCAGGCTTAATTATTAAAGAGTAATCTCTCAAATATGAGAAAATACTGCTATGTATATGATTTGGCATGTACATTATGTCTTGATCAACCCTTAATACTGTATTAATCTCTTAATTTTCACTGAAAAGGGGGTATTCATGAATGTTTAATCCACTTTGCCGTGGTGTGCGAGCATATCTAACAAATGAAATGTCAAAGTTTGGTCTGCTGAACAAATGAAATGGCAGGTACAATCAACTTGGCATAACCTTCTCTTCATCTGGCACATCAGCTCCACTCAGTCATATTTGCAAAGTTAAGAGGGCAGGCCAAGACAGCTTTATTTCACTGAGATGACCTATTAGCATCCTCCCATTTAAACTGCTGAGTAAAAAGTCAGGCTGTCCCTTCAACCCACTGGAGAAAGTTTTCTGGGTTCAACTTGGTCTTTTGGCTCGGACTCTTCTCCTCTTTTCTGTGCCAGGCAGTGAGCCTCAATTCCTCCCAGTGTGGACATTCTCCCATGCACCAACTCTGACTATCTAAACAACAGTCATTAGGCAAATTTGCTTTGGTGCAGGATTACGTTAATTATCATGGAATTATCACTTCATTAAAGCAGGCAGAGATAAATTATCTCTGATGAAACGAATGCAAAATGAGGAAATAATGATTACGCAAAAAAAAAAAGAGAGAGAGAGTGCGAGAACGAAGGGGGGGGGGGGGTGGGGTAAGAGACTGCTCCTCAAAGAAAATCAAGTCGTTGTGTTCCGGAGAGTTAGTCCCAGAGAGACACTGTGACACAACGCAACATGACAGAGCAAGTGAGTTTCCATTGAGAGGGGACCACCCACCCCTTTTCACAATGCAGTCCAATTTTCCTCCCCAAGCCACAACAGTGCCTGTACTTTTCCTCCCCAAATTGCAAGAGTCATTAATCATGCCAAATACCAATTTTAATGAATGCCTGCATCAGCCACTGTTGCAAGCAAAAGGCTGCAGCGTTGCAGCAGGACTGGAGCGTGATTTCTACGACTGTTATAATGATGATGATTTCACTCCACGCTGCATAAAATATATTTATTAATCGATGTGCTAATTATTTTACCATTTACACCCCCTGTGTTTTTCACATTACACCAAAAGACCAGTTTTTGTATGTACTTAATTATTCATTTTGAGTTTTCAGATACTGATCCTCCCTTGATTTAATGAGTGTTACGGCATTATACAAACTGTGAATCATCACACTATTACCTCACTTCCGATCCTCAAGATTTACGGAAAAAAAGAATAAAACCCTCAGGGTGATCAGACACTGAATATTTTTCCTATTCTTTCTTTCTGCTGACTCCCAACAATGATGGAAATGATGGCAGCACTGATATCTATCCAATTTATAATCATTAATGTAACGGTATTTCTATGTCAACATTATGCAGTAGCAGGGGTTCCAGCTCTCCATTGCTTGGCAAAATCCACTGATGTGCGGTAAGAAATAAAGTGTCCCTATTAAGTTTCAAACACTGGTTGGAACAGAATATTATAAGGGAAATGTGAGGGGAAAATATTGCTTTAAATTACGTTCAAACTCTCATTTCTCGGTATAATTTATTCATGCATCCATTTGGTGTTTTGCGAAAAAAACAAACTGCTTTTTTTATCGAGCAGGTTTGATGATTTGTTGCTTATTCTTGAGGACTGAAACGGTAATTTATGATGGCGTTTTGATTGACAGATTGTGGCTTTACAAACTGAGAAAGCTTTTATCCAAGTCCAGCCGAACATTTCATGGTAACATGCAGAAGCATTTGTCCCTCACTGCTTAATTTACCGTCTGTCACAAACAATGAAGGCACCTGTGAGAATATAAGTTACAAGTGAGTCATCAGCCTATGAATTGACAAACAAACAAACAGAGCCGCTTAATGTCAATGCTTCTTTTCTCAGATGATAACTAATAAGCATGTAGGTTTTACTTCTACTGCCAAAACCACCCTTCATTGCACTCGCCTGCTGTGTCCCTGAGTGTGTGCACTCAGTTTTGGACCAATTCATTTTCATCTCTATTACTTATTTAAAGATGTAATGGTAAGTAAAATATATATATAATGTACGCGTGTGTGTGTGTGTGTGTGTGTGTGTGTGTGTGTGTGTGTGTGCATAAAGAAGAAGAAACTAGTTGCTAGTTTGCTTTGTAAGTTGGCATTCAGGGTCAGCAGAAGCCACCTTTGAATTGGAGAGGCTCCCTGGCGAGTCAGGGAGAGCGGGAAAGATTCATGGTAAGTTATGACCTTCCCCCGCCTGTATTGTTGGTGGTATCAGCGAGACCTTCTATTGTTGAAGTTTCCAAGGAAGAAAAAAAAACTCACATCAGGCTACTTATTCTTCATGAGGTCACATTACACAAAAAAAAAAATTAAGAAAGAAAAATCTTATTCTCCAGGTTTTTCTGTGACTTCCACGAGCACTGGATTGAGCTTCATTGGTTAGGCAAAGCTAGAATACAACTTTCCAAAAACAGAAAAGGAACTTTTTCTCATCAATTTGAATAAAATGACTAATGATGAAGCTTGAGCATTTAAATGAAACCATTGGGAATATTTAGAATCAAAGCTGGCAGCACAAATAATTGCACAGTCAATGTTTTGCACAGTAAATTAAAAAATGTGACCACAAGTGTTGGAGATCGTCAGCTATTGTATGCTAAACTAAAGGAGTTTAACAGTACAATACTCCACAGCGTGGAAACACATTGCTATGCTGATGGTGTCGAGTAACAACTTACATAAACCACCCACAAGAAGTCTGTGAAGAAGATCTATTTGTGCTGATGCAGCTACTAGCCATCAGAGCCAGTGCAAACTCTGTCTGTTGCAACATGTTATCCTGGACTCTATTTCATGTTTTCCTTTGTGTTGTAGAGAAATCAGTCTTAAAGAATTTCCACAAAAACCTGAACAAAAAAACCATGTCCAATTTCTTCCACCAGCTGCACTAGAAGCTATGCACACCTGTAGTCAAAGCAAAGCTCCAGGCAATCCATTCACTTTTGTTCAGAGATTTAAATAACATAGAGAACAATGTGTAGCGTGCCTTGTACACACTGCTCCAATTTTGGCTCACAGAGTAATCTCTTATTCTTCTCTGCAGAATAGTGAAATCCATTCAACACTTTTGTGTCACTGCCTCTTACAAGAACTACAACTGCAGTTCTTTACTGGTGGAAAAATTGCCGTAAACATGTAAACAATTTATTGATTTGTGTAATTTTGTAGTTCAATCGTAATTCGTGAAAACATCTGAGGCGTATGTGTTTTTAACAATAGACATTGGCTGCTTCGTTACCTGTAACATCCTCTCTTCATAAATTGTGTCACCACAAAGCTTAGAATTTAGCAATTTGCACTGACAGGTACACATGTGGTAGTTATATTTTTAGTTTATCATTGAGGGTATAGTATGTGGTACTGCTGTGTTTTGTGCTATAATGAATGGCGTTCCAATCCACCTCAACCTGGGGTGGAACAAACTTAGACACAGTGGTAATCATACATCAAGAGAAATGATTCTGTTTAAATCAACAGGGGACATTTTTTCCTTTGAAAAGACTGAATTAAAATGTACCTAACGAAGTGGCTAGTCTGTGTGCGTGTGTGTGAATACAACCAGGTGATGATTCTTCCCCCGCCATCTTTTGTAAGCAGTTCATGTGATTTGTTACTTGCTGAAGGGAATGAGTGTTAACAACTATTTGATTACACTGCTGGTGAGCTCACTAATTCATGTTGGGACGGTAAGGCCCAGTGGTAAATTACAAGTAATTCGACACTGTTGGGATAAAGTGAGGCGTAAAGCAGAAGCTTTAATGAGACCTCAACCTGAGCCCCAATAAATGTCTACAGCATGAAGTAGAAACAGAATTTGAAACTATCCTAATGTCACACCAAATTGTGTTCGATTAGAAATACTTTTAAAGAGTGTAAATGCCCAAAATGGTGTTGATAAAACGTGATTTTTCTCTTTTCCTACAATATTTGCTCTAGTTTTTTTGCTCTGCTTTTCTTTTGTTAAGGCACTCGAAATTCCCTTACCAAGGTTATGGGGAAAGATCTTATTGATTTATCTAACCTAAATTCCTCTTTTACTGAAACAAAGTGATTTTGTGGCCAAATGTAGGTTTTGTTAATCCAATATTCAGCCTAACTTGCATTTCGTACAAAAATCCCTGAAAGCACTGCTGTTAAAGGAACATAATATAAAAGGCGTCTTTTTGTTGAAGCCAGGATAATGTACAATTTGGCTTCCACTTTGGTTGTATTGGAGGTGGTGATCAATGGCAATCAAATAAAGGGAGATAGCCCTGCTACATCTACTTCATCCAGAAAAACTAATACAAAACATTTTCTAAAAGATGCCACTAAATATACTTGGTACCAAAGTTTCAGAATGACCTGAAATATTCTACACCATAGATCTCCATCTGTGTTTTGCACCATTGCTTCAAAGCATCTCTCGCTCCCTGTCCATCAACCTCCTCTGAGCCACCTGCCTAGGTATATTATACAGTATATATGTGGGGAGACCCTGGAGACACTTGCCTACTGCTCGTCACTCAATCAGTGTTACCCTAGCCGTTAGCAATTGGGTTTTGACACACATGCACAACTGTTGTGGGTCCAGATCGATGTCGGAGGTAATGGGATCAATCAAACACACCTAGGGATGTCGCAGAAGAGCCAAAATGACCTCATGAAAACTTGTGTTCCACTCTGTCCAGCTATTAATGCGTAAGTTAGTTGTGTCACTTCCATCATCACCAAAATGAACACATTTGAATGCACCAGTATCCTGTGTTTTGCCGCTTGTATCACCAGGCGGCACTGCTGCAAATAACATAATGTTGCTTTTGAATGTCTGGTCATAGTAAACGGTTGTAAATTTCCATTCCACTGTGTTCAGGAGTACAACAGAATAAAAAAGCCTGTTATCACTATCTCAAAGAAACTACTATCAATAATAGTAACAATAAGGAGTCATCCATGATGGCTAATAACCAATTTTCAATGATCATATTCATTTTAGTTCTGTACCGGAGCCCTGAAAATACAAGGTTGTTTGGAAACAATAGGACATCACATGGAGATAATATGGTGGCATCCAGGGCAAAACAAGAGATTTTTATACTCTGGCTGCCAGCCTTTTATCTTTCTACAGTCTAAATCACTTTGTTTCCCCTGGCAGCAGGAAAACGCTGTTCATCTTTTTTTAAGCACCTTAGGTCTTTTTGAGCCACAGAGGAGTCTGCGTCCATAACTGGATACATGCCGGAAAAGAAGCCCAGTGCTGCACTTGTCAATAGCATATTCGTTGCGTCTTTTTTTTTCTCTAGTTGAATATCTCTGGTTAAACTGGGAAAAAAATCTGTTCTTATCCAGTCATAACTTCGTATAATGCTCAACTCATCAACTCCAAGATGCTTAAACAGGACAGTCATTTACCACGACAGAAGGCCCTGACACACCAAGCACAATACCAGCTGATCAAACACTTCGCCTGTTGCCTCATTACTTCTTTAAAGGCTAACGTGTTTTGGACTCATGTGAGAGAAAATAACAATTCATCTGTAGAATGGGAACACGCTCCTGCATCGTATGCTTCAGACAAAAGAAAATGCTGAAATGATATTCCTAGGCCGCTTCTTGTCGACCAGTGGTCTTTTGCTTGGGGAGGCAGAAAAAGAAAAAAAAAAAGGCAGCGGTGAAAAATAAGCGGAAACTGCAATGAAAGGGCAGTTCATGGTTTATAGAGATGAACATTACAATCACGTTGTCAGCCTCCGTGAACACTTTAGCTCAACATATTGAATAAGACGGACTGCCGATGAGGGTGTCGTACTCTGCAAAACTCAAAGAAAAAAAACCTTGATGGCCTTGAAGTGCTCATTCACCATTATCTCAAAGCTTTGTGGAGGACTGCATCACCTTTACTTTTACCATGACATTTTTCTTTGGTTGTAAATAAGATTTGGCTCAAAAAAATAAACATGGAAGTGCTTTTGCTGAAAATGCTTGTGTTTGTGTTCAAACAAAACAAAATGACTAAAAGTTTAAAATCAATATGTATTTTTAGCATTTTTTTTTTTTAAATCAGTCATTACACATAAATGAACAATAAGTGACTGAAAATGTTCTGACGAAACTAAAATGCCTGTAAAGCAGATTAGAGTGCTTTACTTCTGCAAAAAAGGAATCCATAATTAACTGTAAAGAAGTCATGCAACATATATTTAAAAGAGGAAGTATTGAAAATTGGATATAAATCCAGCTCATGAGTTAGTTTTTGAAAATACTTCGACTTCGAGTTTTCAGACGAAAATATTCAAACTGCATACACATTTATTGTTGCAAATTAGCAAGAAACTGCTTCTTTCTTCTTCTTTTTTTTTTGATTTCACAGCACATTTTGGTCACTTTGGCTCGCAATCCATCTTTCCAATGTCTCTGCAGCAGCATAAAAATTGATCCAATTATTTTAGTCCCTCGTATATTCCTGTGAAAGGCTTCAGATTTGAGATGGTCTCAGAGTGGATTAAACAATGATTCCCCTAAACTTCTTTGAACCACTTTCTATCACTTATGATCCAAAGTCCAACATAGTCTTTTTTTTCTGTCATTCTGTGTACCTTTAACGGCCAGAGAGGTCAGGGGATGTATCTATGCCAGGGCAAAATAAATCATTGCCAACCAGTGAGTGCAGGTCAAATAATCACCCTTCTGATAATGCACGCCCACGAAGAGGTTTGGCGAGATTCATTGCTCTGCTGCAACTGACAATAATAGAGCTTTCAAAGGCCATAGTCTTTAATTTCTAGTCTCTGTTATCAGCGTTTCTATCCCGGCGGGGGGGGGGGGGGGGGGGGGTGTCAACTACCCCTGTTGCACAGTCCCACAGCCAGCATCTTGGGCAGTAAGGGCTGAGCGAGGTGACTGAGGTCAGGCTGTGATTGCTGCTGGAGATGGCAAGCTGAAGGGTCTTGGGGCTCATCGGATCCTTCTCAGACAAAGGGGCTTTATGGAGCAGCTCCCAGGTCAGTTTTATCAGGGCATCACTAATGGTTATGATATGATCTGTCTAGCATCACTTCCAATTAAAGACTGCTGGGGGAATGTGGCAGACTCTGCTCTCCATTTCACTGAAGTCCCAACAGCGTTGTGTGAATGTAGACTATTGTTTGAGCCGCTCATTTCACTGGTGAACAAAGTTCCTTTGTGACTCCAACAAAAGGGAAGTGGCCACTGACCAGGCCTGATATGTAGTTGAGGAGGGGAGATGGAGAGGGTAATCAGTCTTCTAACTGATAGTAATGACCAGCCCACTTCTCACTGTGACAGAGACTAACCTCTTCAATACAATATAAGCTATAACAAAAGGTAATTCTTCTTGTTTGGATAGCTTTCCCTTTTGAACAGGGAAAATCCATTCCCCAAGAGTTTTCATAATTTATACTAACTTTCTCGGGCTTTTGCATCTCCCTGAGCTCATATTCCCGTCTCAGCCCTTGCACTTTCAAATGACACAACTCTTGCAAAGCCTTAACAGCGGCAAAGCCTGAACTTGTCATCTTCAATTCATTGTAAGCCATCGTCCACTAAGGACATGGAATCTCCACCCAGGCTTGGTGCTGAAAGCTGTCCAGATGTGGCGTGAGGACACATGCAAAGCAAAATTCAACTCAGCTCACTTGATCTGATTCAGCAGGGATAATAATTATCTCGCTAAAAGGTGTAGATGTGTGGAGCGAATCTGTCTCTTCTAGTAACTAACAGAGATAATGCAAAGGATTGAGGTAATTGCCCAAAGGCTAAAAAAAAAGCGTGTGTATCTACACACACACACATATATATATATATATATATATATATATATATATATATATATATTCTTTGAAGATAGTTCAGAGTTTTAAATGTGGACGTTTTAGCTACGGTTGAATAAATGTCAAAGATAAAAAAAGAGCCTGTCTGCTTTGTGACACGCGGTCTTGACCACATTGACCTGCTTTTCCTTGGAAGAATATTGGAGAAGATAAATAGAAGAGTATTTTATTTTATAAAGCACAATTTTCTGCTTCGGGTGGATCGAACCTCAATAAAGTGGCATCAAAGTGTATACAGAGGCAATGGAAAAAGAAATTGTAGCTAGTAAGCAGCAAAAAAAAAAATGCTAAATATGATGTTTCAATTACATTTAAATAGACAAAGCTTGTTTCTAGTCTCAGATGTAGCATTCTGTTCCAAATGAATAAGTAATGGCTAAAGGCAACATACTTTTGGATCTAAATCATTTGGTGACAAGTAGTAGACTGAAGTTAATTCTTTTAGATAGTGGTAACTGATGATGTGATCTAAGAACTGGAGTTATGTGCTGAGCTGTTGAGCCAAATGTGAGCGAGTGCCAAAAGTCAGTGTCTCATTTGCAATCCTGAAATAAGACACATTTGGACCGTATTGCGCCAGGGAGAAAGGGAAAAAAAATAGATCCTCGGTTTGTGGGTGTAGTTGCTAAAATATTGGCCTATTTGGATTTCAGCCATGTCACATAACAGATCAACCCATATTCTGTGGCTACACACAAAAAGATCTTTTTACATGAACACAATTGGAAACCATGGTTTAATTTCGCTTATTTCGGGAGGGGAAACGATATTGAATCCAGAGATAGCAACAAAGCAGCGGGACAATACACAAGCTCGTTTAGCTCAAACATCCTGTTAGCTGTCACCTAAACCCGTGGTGATCCTCCACCAGAGATTACTGAATAGGAGTAGCTGGTCATAATGACGGAGGAGCAGCTGCAAGCCCTTCTGATAGAATGAGGTCACGAGAGAGACAGAGATCAGTGTGCCTGATTGGGGGCTGGTTTAGGCGTTCCCACTCACAAGAACAGGCTAACGTCTATTTTGTATTGATGGAATTCAAAGCTGCAGGCCCTTCTTGTGCTCTCTCTCACTCTCTCTCTCTCTCTGGTTTTCTCTCTCTCTCTTTTTCCAATGCATGTCTTTGTCAGAAATAAATCATTTTAATTGTTCTGTGATTCCCCCCCTCTCACCATTTTGCAAAACGATAATTGAAACATTAATAGGATGTTAATAGGATGTGTGTCCTGGTAACCTTTGATATAAATCTCGTCGTAATGGAGAATATTCTCCATGACCACTGTGAATCAGTAGTAATTAAATATGCGTGGACAAGCACCATTTTGGGGATTTACAACTACGGTTCCTGCATTGCAAATAAGGTGTGGCTCAGTGTGTGTGTGTGTGTGTGGGGGGGGGGGGAGCGGTGATTTGGGTTTTTTTCACATATATGTTTAAATAATAATCAGGATATTTTGATCCTCAAGTTTTCAGGCAAACTATAATGAGGCTGGTTCCTTAAAAACATAGTTCAAAATGCCTACTTTGCCCTTCATTTTGAGGCAGGACTGCACCTTTAGTTCAGACTCGTTTGTTATGGAAACCCAGGGGTCTAAACACTACATTGAAAGGGCATGGTTTATTCATCTGAGTGGGGCGAGGCTGGAATAGTGGTATTGCCCATGAGAGGAGAACTTAGCTGGAAGAAACAAGATCCTCCTTATAGACTAATGGATGTGTTAGCTAGTGCGCTTTGAGCCCAGCTTTCATGTTGGCTCCACCAGAGGGTATAGAGGGAATGGCAAATTAATTATAGAAATGAAGCCAACCTCCTTTTCTTATCATACAGGGCAGCTGTGTGGCAGCTGTGTGCTTCCTGTTGCTCGTTTCCCCTCCTCCTTCACCAGTGCTGGAATGTGTCCTGCCCTTCATCTCTTCTCTGATTCTTTTTTGTCAATCCATACAAAGTTACTCAAGAGAAAGCTATGCTATGCATGGGAGGTGGGGGGTTGGAAGGTGGAGCAGTTATTGAGTCGAAATGTGGAAATAGACAGGCAGAGAGAGAGTCCGTCTTGTTTTTCAGATGATTTCATTGTCAGAAACTTTTCCTCTCAAAGTCAAACGATGCATCAATATTTTGAGTGGCATCTAGCATTGTAATGACGTCATCCTTTTTCGGTGAGAGTGCGTGAGGCATCAAACGAGTGGTTGTCTGAATGACAGGCTACACGTTTCTCATCAGTGACTGCATTGTTTGGTTTGAGAGACATTTAGCCATGTTCAACGTCTGTAAAAATGTCATGTATGACCCACTCTAGGAAATGAGGAGTGCACAACCATCAGAAAACACACTTGCACACACTCACCTCACTTGTTGGAACATTCCCAAAGGTCTGCTTTGGAAATAATGGAAAACAGCAACAGGGAGTGCATGGAATATTAATGCAGGGTTGGAGCCAGCCTTGACTCAAACTGTTAATTTCCATTTTATCAGGACAAATAGAATAGACATCACTCCATGTGTTACCATGTTGCTTTCAAGAACAGTTTACAAGTTGTTAAATGAATTATCCCTAAAAGCTGTTTAAAAGGGATGCATCAAGTTACGCTTGGTTGGCCATATATTATTTACATTAATTCAGATTCGTGTTCAGAACAAATTCAATTCAAATACTGACATCAGCTGAATTACTGTGTATTTATGGGTACCAAAAACAAAAACATGTCTCTAGTTTGTTTTGACTTGTGTGCTTATTTAGTCAGAGTCAAAGCTTTATTTCTGCCTCTGAAGTGGAAGAGTCTCCTAGATTAGTGTTTCCGGGGAAAAAGTCGCTTTCATACCCACCTTGTTCAGTTTGCACCGTAGCTATTTTCCATCTGGATGCAGTTGTTTGGGGAGGTGTGAACACAGCCACTGTACTTGGGTGTGCACCAAACCGGTCCAAACGACTGGACCAAGACCTTGTTGAAGAGGTTGTCTTGGCAACAACAAACCCTGGTGTGGTTCATCTGTCGTAATCCAACCTTGGTCCCAGCCACCTCCTGCAAATCTGAACAGTCAACCAGGTTTACTTTGTACTTCTGCCATATTTTGGTTTGCCTGGAGAAACTGTCCATATTGGCAGACTCGTTGACTGATACGGACAATAGCGAATAAACTATGTGTGTGAAAACCCCTCTGGTGTTGAGTAAAGACAAGGAAACAAAACAGAGAACATTTAATAGTTTAATTATAAGCTGCTGTATACATTCAGTGATTATTCCGATTTTAATTTTGCCAGAAGCCAAGGGTGAGACCAGCAAAACATTCAGCTACAAGATCTAGTTTGTTGTATGCAATTTGTCCATTTCCATTCATATTTTCCACATTGTACATAGTTTACTGCAAAGCAAAATAAAACCACATTGCTGATGTGCAACACGGCTCATCCAAGACCTTAGTTCATTCAAATAACGATTCCACCCAGTCTGTTGTGTGGTGCTTGTCGGAGGGAAGGGCCCTGTTTACTTTCGTCTGGTCCCAACCTCATCTTTCAGATCAACTGAATACAGATGGCACAGGGTGACAGCAGTGCTGAGCGAAGCTAGTTTGTTCATCCCCATACCCTCAGTTGAAGCTGAAAAAGTCTTGTTTAAATGTGACTGGGGCCAATAGGAAAAAAAGGTGGAAATGTATTATCAACATGAAGAGCACTGGGAGTTGTTATTTCTCCTCCTTAGATACTAAGATCAGGGTACATCTCGCAATCCTCAAGGTCTTGTTTGCATCTTTTTTGGTTTCTTCTGCTATCTCACTCTACGCTCATTGAACTGACACACTAATGTTGGTGCTGAAATTGCTTGTTTTTTTTTTTGTCTTTTCTTTTTTTTGTCTTTTTTTACTTTTTCTGGTAGCCCACACAGAAACTTGATGGCACAAGAACTGACCAATAAGAAACTCTTTACAACAAGGTAGACTGCAAGTCAACAGTTGCCAGGGGTCACACAGTAAATAAAAATAATCCAAGTTCATTTTGAAATTAAAAAAAATAAAATAAAATAACCAAACAAAAACCAAACACAAAAAAAATCAGGTTCAATATAAAAGCCAGAGACAAATGAACAAAAGCAAGTTAATTTCAAGTATAACTTACTCATAAAATAACTACACAGCATTAAATATTCTCATACATTTTTAAATTATTTATAAAATATATTTTGGCATATATGTTTTTTTTAATTTTTGTGTTTGTGTAACAAACGCTACTGTAGCTTCAGTTGAACACCAATGTTTATTTGATTTTTTTTTCTGTTGAAACAAAACATTAAAGGGATTGTCACATAACAACAGGTTAATAAAAATGATAATAGTAAACCCTATACAGAGTTCCACATAGCAAGACAAGAGTGACGATCCCTTCTATCCTAGCCCCATAGTCAAAAGTCAAAAAAGTACAAGACCAGAACACAAAGTTCTAATTTGTGCTCCACTGGCTACAATCAAGGTTGGGCACAGGAGATTTCCAAAGCAGGAAGTCTTTTTTCATACAACTTAATTTGAACACAAGGATCTGTCTGTCCCACTTCCAGTTTTCGGTGTGGCTGGGCAGATAGCAAGAGTTCATTTAGCTCCATCCATGATAAAATATAAATACTGTAAAGACCTCACAGTCTGATGACACTAGGACGTCCTCGGGGATATGCAGAGAAAGTTTCTCTTAATAGCCAGGGAGGGGGGCAAATGAGACTGGGAGGTCTCCCTTTTCCTTCTGAATGCACAGAAAGCAGTTGAATAAGTAAATTGAGGGTGTTTTTTAGATGAATCCTGTGTGTGTGTGTGTGTGTGTGTGTGTGTGTGTGTGTGTGTGTGTGTGTGTCTGTTTATTAGATTGACAGAGCTCGCTATACAAAGGAACAAAGAGTGATTTTGACAGCTAGAACAAACTGCAAAACCAAAGAAGGCAAATATCCATTTGTGATACAAAAGTAGTTTAAAAGGCATAACTGTACTTTGGCACCTCAGGTGTCCAAACACGTAGTGTTCTGCTTTGGCGCGAGGGCTGGAGAGCTCCACTGGCCGTGTCCATGCAGTCAACAGTAACCTGCCTGTCCACTCACTGCAGACTGATTAAAAAAAAAAAATAAAGCAAACAAGGAGAAAGTACTGCGACTACAACAAAGCCACATCCACTACCTTGGCATTAGCACATGACTAGCTGCAGCACACTACAGTTCATCAACCTCAGTCCACGCTGATTCTTGAATATTGTATACTGCAAATGGGTGTGTCTCTCTAGTTCCACAGCCTGACTCCTCTGTGTACATACAGCTATTGCGAGATACATATATATAATATATATATGTATATATATATGAGTTTACACTGTATGTGTGAAAGCATGTTTGATGTGTGTCATTGAGAAGCTCGCTAAAGCACAATGTCCTTCAAGCGCTTGCTGCTGGGAGATTCCTTGTCACGGCCGTCGTGGAGAAGCGTGTTGATCTCCCGGACAGCCGGCTCACTGTCCTTCCCCTCCGGCTGCCGCAGCAGGCTGTGGTTGGCAATTCGCTCTGCATCGCGGCATTTCAGTGTGTTGTAGGCAGATGAAGGCTTGGACACTGGGCTCTTCAGGTGCACAGGGGAAGTAATGGGGCTGGCTGCCTCGCGCCCATTGCCAGCTTCACGGACAGCCCCTCCATTGGCCTTGGGGCTACACACCTGAGACTCCTGAGTCCGTTTCCCCTTAATCTCTCCCCGTTCCATATCCTCAGGCCCATCCTTGCCGAATGTGGCAAAAGTCCTCTTGGTGGTGCCATCCTCGTAGTGGGGCACATCCACTGTGGTGGCCTCGATAGACAAAGCAATAACATTACGAGCATGCTCAGGTGACTTGGCACGTGCTGGAATAGGGACGCGAGGCATCCAACAGCGGTCAGAGTGGCCAAGGATGCGGCACTCATCCTGGCAGTGAAAGCCTTCAGTCGGATCTGTGGGCAAAAAAAAAAAAAAACACAGAAAAGAGGATTGTTTCATTTAGTCTGATAAACGAACACAAATACAAACTCTGTCCTGAAACAACCAAATAACTGCATAAAAACAGCAGTAAAACTTGATGTAATTTGAAAAGTTAAGTGTATGTAATAACTTAGTTATTCCTCAGCTTCATGCACATCTCTTCGAAGACGTTACTGCACATCATGGTAGCACACACACAACTGCTGTGTCCAAATCACACACTGTCACACACTCCCACTATCTCCTCCTCAGCTCCCAGCTTCTTCAACGCTGTAGTTATTTCAGTGAATGTAACTGTTGTTCAACATTTATTAGCTCCAACTCCAAAAATGATTTCCTCCGTTTCAGCTGCCTTTGTTTGAAGTGCACAAAGAAACTCAAGACTGAGGCGTTGAAGCCCCACGCCAATTAGCATTTCAGCTGTGTAACTGCGGCGGCACACCGGTGCGCACGTATAAAGATTCACAACAGCACAGGGGGCATTGGCATCGGCTACGGCGTAGCTGACACACAGCTACACCTCTCATTCCTTCATCTGCTCACAACCGCAGCGGCATTAACACTGCTGGCTGAAAGCTAGAGCTGAATGGTTGAGGACTTTTAATATGCCATCTAAATCATGTATTGTTAAAATCAAAAGTCCATTTGGAGATCTTGTATAATTAGGTTTTCTGTAGCAACACAAGATGAGAGGCAGGCTTAAATAGTGCAATCAGATATCTCACAGAGAGCGAGACAACAGACAAGTTCCGGTGTTGTTGCCTGGTTCATCTCTCTCCCTCTCTATGCTTCTGTCATCTGGCGCCGAGTTATAAATATGTAATGATGTTTAACGCTGGAGTGAAAATAAGATTTGTCTTTTGTCTGCATAACTGCACCCTTTGTGTGTTTGTTATGTTCACGGGAAGGACTTTCAAAACAAGTTTTGCATCATTATATTAACAAAAAAAAAAGCCTCTGCTTTCCCTCAAACTGAAATGCTTATTCATATTCTCACAGCAGCTTTTTCTTCCATATGATTTGGAAGATTTGAAAAAAAAAAGTCTTAATAATTACACTTTTAAAAAGATATTTCAGCCCCATAAAAATCCATCTCTTTTCCCGTGCTCTGTTCTTTCCCAACAGCTCCAATCCTCAGAAAAAAAAACAAAAACCCTGCACTAGAGACGCAATGACACAATTCTGCGCTTTCCTCCGCTTGTCTGTATCTGAACATGAGACAACCTCCATTCCAGAGGCCCAAGGTGACAAGAGGGGATTGTGAGAGGGATTGCAATCGACCCAAATGCATACGCTTACATCTGGCAATCGCGGCTTGACAGATCACCTAATTAAAATCACTAATGATCTGTTTTTCTCCCCTCTTTCCTGCATTCATGAGAGGCACCTCTGCTTAGGCCCAGGGGATCGATAGTTAAAGATTGGAGACTGGCTTCTCAGTAGCAGGTATGCCAAAGCAGTCTCTCATAAAGTACAATCTGATGAAAGTGAAAACACAGTGACAAAATGACTGAATGAATAAGCAAAGGGTGTCACGGGCTGTTTGGATCCAAACAGGAGACATTTAGGCTTTGCAGTAATCATCTTGCCTGCAGGCGTAAAACATGAACACCGGCACCCAGAATGCAGATTACGAGTAACCGATGTCCAAAGTGAGACAGTGGCACTAAATAATTAGTTTCCTTTGATTGTGTGTATTTGTGTGTGTGTGTGTGTGTGTGTGTGTGTGCGCGCGCGTGTGATGCACTCACTCACTGACACTCAGACATGGCATTCTACCCAGTGAGTGCTCTGCAGACACGCTAATGCCTACACAGAAGTGTGTTGTAATAGTCACCACAAGAAGTGCGAGAAGTGGGTTTATACAGTTCCATCTTGCAGAATTTAATTCAAATACTATAAAATCCACCCATCATGTACGATTGCCTGAGTTCTGATTGATCCAAGTAACCGCATCAGCTGCAATCAAAAGGCATGACGCAGGAATTTTTGTTTAAAGAGAAGCGATCCTATCATAGTGCAGTAATTCAATCACAACAGATGTTAGGAGGTACTGTGAGCATAATTGAGGGTGAATTATAAATTTAAATGAATGAATGAAAGCATTCAGAGAGCGAGTATCTCTGCCAGTTCAGTGTGACATCATCAGCTCGAAACAATTCTGAAATCTGACAGTTCTTCATCTTATAGTCCTACCAAATTTGTTCAAAATCCCTCTACAACTTTTTTAAGTTATCCTGCGAACAGACAGAGTAATCGACGCAGGAGATCACATTACATTCTGAGTGGAGGTAATGAATGAATGAATTGCTGTCTTTAATTCGCATCCTGGCCCAGAGAAGAGACATCCTCCTGTAGCCAGGCTTGGGAGGGGAGCTTTCCACGACAGCCTGTTGGCCAGGCTTTGGCCCTCAGGCTCTGGTCCGGCACAGCCTGAAGACGCCACATGGAGCCAATGCTCTGTGGACCCGTCACCTACAGGGATATAGGCCTCGAGCTCATCAGGTAAGTTGCCAGACCAGCTGCAGGCAGAGGCAGGGCCTGAGGTAGGCTCACCCCTGGCCCTGTTAACTGCTTCTAGGGATGTGGTGAGGAATGATGCAGGGTGGGTGCAGGATGTGGAGCTTTACCAACTAAATGAAATACCTGGGCTCGTCGTCAGTGTGACATAATTGTTGGTTAAATTAAGACCCCAAAACAATTTGTTTCAATTCAGGGAAAACTGGAACGAGCGTAGTTGAAGAAAACAAAGAACACAAGTCTACAGCAGTTAGAACACAATGTTTCAGTGACTAATCCAACTACCCCAGTGGCCTCCACACACTGTTGCTCTATATTAACATTACTTGATTTCCTCACTTGCTTGCCTGCTTCTCAACAGCTTCTGCTACAAACTTAAAAACGTATGTTTTTTTAAATTGGGTACTTGGTAAAACGATTTTTATGAAGGATGACCTTTTTTAAAAAAAAATTTTAGCAGATACATGCAAGGAACAACTAATACGAATTCCATACTTGAAGCCTAAAGATATAATTGTACCCCATGCTTCAGCTCTTTAAGTGTTCTTACATTTTTCCAAAATCTTATTTGACGAAGTCATCCTTTTCTTCTCCTGATTAAAGATTTACCAGCATCTTGGTAATGAATGCAATTTCCTCTAAATACTTTTGCCTTTTCTATAGCCTTAAGCACTTTCTAAAGCATGAAAAGCCTTGAGGCACAAAGAAATATACACATGTTGTATGCTCCCTACTTAGCACTGCATGCATATGCAGTGAATACCTTCTTTTTTTTTGTCTCCATTCCTTTAGGGGTCTATGGGGGAGCAACTGGGTTGTAAATGGCATTGTCATGAAAGCCAAGTACCATTAAGACTCACACATCCTGCTTCGGCTCACAGCTTCATAACACGCAGATGTGGTTCTAAAAGGCCCACAACAAATAGAAGAGACGGCATGTGAATTAAAGAAATAAAAAAAGAAAGTGACAGGCCGTCAACCTCCCAACAAAACACAATCTCCTCCTATTTCAAAGTAGAGAACAGAAGACAGTGAAGGCATCTCCTGCTGGGAACATGTACTCCAAGTCATCAAGAAAATAAGCTTGCCAATCAGCTCGAGGAGCAGTGTAAAGTAGGCTACAGTGGGAAGCAGGATGTCACTGGGATCGTTTCCTATCTATGATTTAATACCTATTAATTACTGCGGGAGCTCCATCGGGAGGGGAAATCTGCTTGTGTTTTTAGTGTTCCACATTCAAAAAACTTGCATGATAGCAGAGGTGAAAGATTGAAACGTTTCAAAGCGCTGCTATTACTGTTAAATGAAGGTCCAAAAATTAGTAAAAGGCACAAGGGAACCCTTTAAATATATATATATATATATATATATATATATATATATACTTTTTTCTTTTTGAGACATGCACAGCATTGGAAAAATCATAAATACTTGACCACTCCTTGTAGCGCTGTATATGTTTGGTTACTTAAAATAGAATCACTTGCATCAGCAGCAGGAGAAAAGCCACACATTGCTCTACCATTTCATCTAGCAGCTGATTTAATTCTGACCCTCTTTCCATTAGATGAAGGTGTCCTAACTTCCAAGCATCCTCAGCTTCAGCATGGGAATCCCACAGCCTGACAAGCTCATTGCTCAATTTACCCTTGTGCACCACCTATAACGATCACTTTTCCCATCATACGGCTGGAGGTGCTGTTTGTGTGTCACTAATGTTGAGGAAAAAAATGAATCAGCAAAAGACTAAAATCCCCTGACACAAAAAAGGGAAGGGATGTGTTCACTGTCAGACGCAACGTGTTGAAAACACTCCCAGAGCTGTTGCAAGCTATTTTATGTCCTATTTGGCTAACACACATCTGGTTTGGAGAAACACAAGCTCTTGAGAACAATGTTGTAATCCTCTAAAATGAGCAGCCACAAGACACAGGTGGTTATATTTAGAGGGGAGGGGTAGATGTGAACCCAGATTTAGGTGACAGAAATCTTCATTTTCTTTTTCTTTTCTTTTTTTTGGGGGGGGGTGGGGGGGGGGCATAGCCACCAGGCAATAGGCACTTTCAGTATGACACAGTTCAGTCAGTTTATCTGGAGCCGCAGCGTGGCAAGATAAATCATTTTATAAAGAATGTCTGGCACTTTAGGCTGAAACTCCTTTTTTTGTGTGTTTTTTTTTTGCATTTCCCCTATATGCTGACATTTTTGTTGCACCATTAGCAATGAATGTCCTGATTCTGTTTGTCATATAAAATTAGATACTCCTGAACAGACAGCCAGACAGTGAAGATGTTTCAGTGATTCAGCTGCTATGAAAGGAAATAATTTAGAGCAATTTAAACATTGATATATTTAACTTGTGGTCTACATCGACATTTTCTTTGATTTCTTCTTTCTTCCTGTCCTCAGCTGTCTCTGAAGTTAAACGCTATCAAAGTGTGTTGACAAAACTATCGCATTAAGCTTGTTTGATGAGACAATTATTCATCTCTGGTGATTGAGGGAACAAATAGTGTCAATATAGCAAATGGGCCACATTTAGATGGAGCCTTTTATAGTCTACAACCACTCAAAGCATTTTATAACACACATATCCAGAGTGATGGTGCCACCACGGTGCCAACCTGCACATCAGGAGCGTTTTAGGGGATCTGTGTCCTGCTCAAGGACACTATGAAATGATCTCTGGAGGAGCCTGGAATCAAACCAGTAACCTTCTGATTACGAGATGACCTGCTCTGCCTCCTGAGCCGTGTCACCCCGGGCTTCTCTTCTCCTCACATTGTCACTTTGGATTGGTATGAAATCCAAAATAATTACATCTTCAGAAAGTTAAATGTGGTGGTTTGAGGACAGTGAGTGCTGACCGCTAAATGGGATCCTCTTTCTGCTCTCATCTTGATATTTTATTGTATTTTTGACAGTGAAATGTCTGTTTTCTAACTCTCTCCATATTCATTTTCCATTCTGGCAGCCATGTGGCAAAGATTGATTAAACCTAAATTGTTACTACAGGGCTTTGATGGAGCCTGAGATGCAGCAGAAGTATCACAGGGGAGGAATTTCTGAAAGTCAGGCACCGGCAGTATATAGAGGGTGACAACTGTCCACGGATGGTTGGTGTTCAGAGTCCAATGCATGCTTGAGCCCTAACAGGCTTGGCCTGGCCTGATCCTAACACTGAACATAGGGCTTAACATCAGCCCTAACTACAGCAGAGGACAGTTCTACGGTCAGCTGAGGTTCGGCCAAGCACCTCACACACTACTCACTAGGGAGAGTCCAAGCACTGCTGTCATCCCAGCCAGCCAATTCAGTCAGTGGGCCATAAATCAGCCTGGAGGCCTGGCTCCTGTGGGAGCAGCAAGATGGAGTGTGATGGTCTTGTTTTTACAAACAGTAGAGGGGCACCCTTACTGCGCCACGAAAGCCATCATTCTCTGCACAGCACTGAGTGCTCTCCTTCTCCCCAAAGCATCTGGTTCAGCCAACACCCCCAGTTTCATCCCTTGCAGCTCCTGGTGATAGAAAGCCCATCCTTCATGCTTCTCCTCCTCATGTGATCCCATCTCATCAGCGTTGCTGTCTCACGTATTGTACATTGGTGTAATTAAATACATCATTCATCCAAAGATCTAGTCCTCTCATTTCTGAGCAGAATTCCTTCAGCACCTACTGTCAAATATTAATTGTCGAGGAAATTGGAATCAGTGGGCAGGCTTGTTTTTGTACGGTTCATGTGGCCCTTGTTCTATTTCTGAGTGTTAGCACCAGTCAATTTATAACGAACTGATTCATGTCTAATCCACTGAGCCCTAGGAGAGAATGTCTGACAGCTTGGCACTTACAACATGCCAGCCTGTGCCCTCCCAAAAGCTTTAATACATGGTGTCAAGTTAACTTAATTTTGGAGCTACTCTTACATTTGCTATTCAACATATGCACATCATAATTATTTTAAAAGATAAAAGCTATTTTTCAGGAAATGTTTGTTTCCACTGTCCCTGTTGTCTCCCTGGCTGCTGGCGCACCGGGCCCAGCCTGTGCATTCTATAGCAGGCTCAGGGAGAAAGAATGAACTTCCAAACTGGTGTTGACAAACAATGCACTTGCCTCTAAATTGGTACAAACAGCATCTGTTTAACAGCTGGGTAACAGCAGTGGGAGGGAAGAAACAATCACTACGTGGTTTTATAAATCACTATATCATCGCAGAGCTCCGTTTTGTTCAAAAGCAGGACCGCTGGCCAATGGACTACTTGATATAGTAGAAATGATGTGAGCTGGTTGTTATGATGACAAACGTGGGTGGGCTTCTTTAGCACCCTGCCAACAAATATAATTTTGCTGGTTTCTGTCACATTATCGTGCGCTGTGTCTACCATTTCTGGGATCTAGAGGTCACATAGTCCCAGCAGTAGTTCTGCAGCTCTGGGGAACATTACCCTCGACTCCTACCATGACATGTTCTCTGCTTGAAGGGGTTGGATTCATCCTGATCAGATCTTGTGTAATGTGTAGTTGTTTAGATGAGATGAAAATCATAACTCATGCCACGGTGTTCATTCATTACAGGACCTAGTGAGCCGTTTGCTCTCTCAAGAGACACTGAACTAATTTTACCTCAGCAAACACATGACTGGGTTACAGAGAAATGAGGGTAAAAGCTGTTCCCAAAAGGCGACTATACAACACACTCGGTCCACAGAAGGCCTGATGTGAACTCAACACTGGAACTGCTGCAGCAAACAAAGACTTATGAGGCTAACCATTCTTCCTGCAGGCTGTCCATCCACTGAAATACTGATCATAATGATGGAACTGAGACCAGAGACTCTTCAACTCCTGCTCCAAACTTCTAGTCTTGTTACCAGCCTGTTTTTGTATCGTTGTGGCCACAGCTATGGCGCAATGAATAAAGTGTAAACAGCAGAGAGAAGTCAAATCTACCTAATAACCACTGAGTGACAGTTCTTGGAAAATAAATGCGCGTCAGTGTGTCATGTCATGCAGCTTTTTTTTCTTTGCTATTGAGAGCATTTCCAAGAAAGAAAATAATTATGTATTTATATTAATTCAGTGATTTATTTAACCACAGGAACTTCATCAATAATGTAGAATTATTTTTAAAAAAATCATTCAAACTACAGAATATACAGAAGGAAAAAATGATGCAACTAAGGACAAAATAAAACTATAATCTTATATGCTTTGCTTCGGTAAATTGGTATATTATCAGTTAAAATGGGATTTTGCAGTTAAACATCACGAAGGCAACACAAAAAAAAGTCTGATGGTGATTTGTCTGATCTGGGCTGATTTAAAGGGGGGGGGAAAGCATCTGTTATGCTACTTATTTTTCTGACTGTAAAGTAGGTTGCTGTGCTGCTGCATTGGTTTCTTATCAGCCAATTGAGTTTTTGACACAAAAACACTTGAACAGAACACTTCAGGCTCCAACTTGATATGAGATAGATACACAGAGGAGATAATCTGTTAAAAATCATCTGTGAAATTACTAACTTCAGAGTTATAATACTAGTTGTCCTTGACTAGTTCAATGGTCAATTTCGCTTTCATGGTTTTAAGTCGGCAAGAAACACACACAAACACTCCAAATTAAAAGCAACGCAACAATAAAAATAATCAGTTTTTCCTTGTTTTTTCAGCGCCAAATGGTCTTCTCAGGTAATGTGTTGTGCTGCGATGTACTCCACAATAAAGACACAGAAAATGTTACCCTTGCTAATTCCCTGCTTCCAAATTGCCCTTCTAATGATAGGCTTCAAATTAACCTGTGTTCTGGCGCGCCAGGTCTGCAGCAACAGTAAAATGCACTCCCAAAACTCAGCACAGCAGGCCGCTGGCACCCTAGTTGCCGACCTGCCGACTTCAACGTGCCAGTCAGCCAGACCGCCTGCCACAGTCTGCTTGGCTCATTTCCTCTACAATGCATTGGCAGAGGACATCTTTAAATATACTGGAACAAATGCAGCAATTCTGTGTTTAAGCTTGACCGAGCTAGCAAGCTAATTTGCTCCTAAACCCTTGAGTCTGAAAGAAGCAAGGGGGACAGAAACAGACTCTTAAATTACATCTGTGAATGGGGTTGGGATGTAGATGAAAGGAGTGGGGATGTTCAGCCTGGGGGTGGCAGCATCATAGACTGTGATCATTGATGAGAAAAAAAATATATATCAAGTGAGTCATTCAGGTCGAACTCCTGAACTGAATCTTGAGGCCCAAGTTCATCATCAGTCGGAATAAATCACCATTACACAACTGTACTGGTTACAGGGAATCTCATGGACATCAGAGAAACATAACGATTCCTACTGATAAAAAAATAAGGCTTCGTGTGGTATGTACATTTAATTTAATTAACAAACATTGCACACAATTTAGTCGTACGATGCCAAACATCAGAAATCTCCACCTAAACTGAAGCCTGCAGATTTCTGAACATCAGGAAGCTGCTTAAACAGTGACAGCTGCTACCAAAACTCCACTCTTTGCAAAGACAAATAACATCTCAGTCGAGTGCTAGTTTTTCTAATTGTGTCATTTCCATTAACCTTGGAAAACTTTTTTTCCTCTGTGACTGCGTCTGGGCCATCCTAGGATACATGTGTTGCCGGTAGGACAGTGTTTACTGATACACAACATCTGTGTGTCGCCGCCCCCAACTTGGGGCTGTACTGAAGACTTTGGTTGGGTTCTGCTTGTATGTTTTTCATATTGCCTAATTGATTCTGCACACAAGTGCTAGGAGATTGCACTCAGCCTCTATTAGAAGAGCATTCAGGCTTATCTAGGAGTCTTCAGACAATTAAGAAACCAACTGAAGGTGTTTCACAATCACCTGGATTTCTTTTGACCTCCACCAACAGTCAAAAAACAAAACTAACAGTGGGGAAATGGATTTGAGTTTTATTGGTTTTAAGCAATCTCAATCCCATATCCCATAAACCGTCTGGTGTAAGAATATATATCCTCACAGAGGCATTGGGTTGTTTTTCCTCTTTTTGATTATTTTTCTGCTCAAGTGCTGTTTCTATTAGCCAACAGAAATCAACACAATACTTCAACACCCGTCAAAGTGTCTCAGTCCAAACAACAGGGGACTGCACACCGGGGCACCATACCCATATCTTAGCAATTCCTCTATCTGTGAGCTTCAACCTGGCCTCAAAAGAGAGGCCTTACATAATTAATATAATGTGCCTTCTCATTCAGTCACATTCACTTTGTGTCAGGCAGGACTATGTGTTTTATATTCCATTTAATCTTGTCGCAGAAGCACCATCTCATTTCCCTCCATCTCAGGCTTTTTTCTTCTTCTTCTACTTTTTAAAAAAAAAAAAAAGCCAGTTGCCTCCTTTCCACATCTTTTTAACAACCTCTGGAAGTAGGACATTGTAACAAAGTGAGGGGCAGGTTGAGCTGCAGAAATATAGAGAGCGGGTCATTTTGGGACAACAATCATAGTTTGACAGTTCTCCTGTTTCTCACTGAACCACATTGACAGTGTCACTCTGAAATGAATAGCAAATAAAACCTAAGGAAAACAACCAGACTCCTGTTGTGTGTGGATAAATTAGACCAGGCAGAGGCAAAGTGAGAGGGAAGCCTTTCTAACACTTTATATTTCCCTGATGCAAAGGCCACTGTGTTTGTCATCTCGCTGATGTCTTCCAAGTTCTCCATAATGGACCATAGCGAGGCCTTTACCATGATACCACTTAATATCAGGCTGCAAGAGTCAATGTCTAAAGCATTAGCAGCCCACCACCCACTGCTTCACTATAGTCGTCAGTGAGCTAGACCATGAGAATCGCTGCAGATCATATCTAAGACACAGAGATCGAAACGGAGGTGGGAGACTAGTCTGAAGAAAGGAGAAGTAACTAATAGGCACATCTTTTCTGATTTGTGGAACATAACTATAGCATACATAAGGATGATGGCAGGGGTCTGACACAGTGGAAGTAATTGGATTTCTCAGGCCCAGTGCCCACTCATGATAACATGCTGAGCTGTGACATGAAAAGTCCTTATGTGTGGCAAGGAAGCAAGGTGCAGCAGAGTGGAAGTGACAGGTGTCAAAGATCCAATTCCCTCACTCCTCTCGTTTCTGGAGTTCCTTTTCTCTAGAGACAGCAGAGGAACAACCTGTCCTGTAGTAAAGGCAAACACCAAGCTTGACATTAAGTTGCAAATCCAAGCTATTTAAACCTATGTAGAGTGCAGCAGAGGAGGAGGAGGAGGTGGAGGAAGGGTGGAGGGGAGCTGGCAGCACTGTGGGCTTAAGAGGTCACGGCCTGATTGCTTGCTTTATTTATTTTCTGATGCTAATGTGAGCTGAATACAGAAGGAGCCAAGGGTTTCTGCGACGTGCTGCACAACAAAAGAGCCTGAGACCACCACTGCAGATCGTAGATGTTGGGGGGTAGTGCAGTATAGGGCCACAGTTCCCTCCCTGTCCTCTGCATGCATCCTGGCCTCATCTTTAACGAGGACTGCATGAGAACAGCCACATCATTAAAAAGAGCCCTTCTGAGACTTTCCTGTCTGCCATTAAACTTAACAGCCAACCTCTCCCATTACCTTTTATCCTCCCCTTTAAGGAGGAAGGGGACAGTGGGGTTTGAGAAGTCAGATTTGGCAGGCAAGATGCATCGATTGAGTGAATTCAAGTGAGTCCCTCAGTCAATTCACATGAAAGAAACAAAAATAAAACAGCCTGACATGCATAAAAAGTCTTTTTTTTCCCTGCATAATATGGAGCTAATTCTGGAAATAACCAAATTAATGAAAGTGTAGCATTAACATGGATCTCACTGACTGGATTTTACATAATGTGATGCGATAATTATATTAATGCCCAGAAAGATTTGTGCTAGCCTGGAGGAAACATCTTGTTTGTATTGTGGTAGTGCAACACAAAAACATACGGCCTTTGTGAATAATGTTTCCAATGGATGTACTTAATTTGATTATCCACCACCGCGAGCTACACCACAATATAGAACCACCTCTCTGCATGCTGTTGAACTGTTGACCTTTTTCCCGACACAAATGAACTAAAACCACAGGAAGTGTAGGCTAAAGCATTATAATTCCCAATGACTAGTAACCGAGGCAGTTTTCCAGTTAATGCACTTTATAATCTGATCTTCATTCAACAAAGAAGATGTGTTTTGCCTTAATCAGAATGTCTAAAAAAGACCACACACAAGGTTAAAAGACTTTGGGGCTCTGCATATAAAAAAAATGTGCCGAGGAAAAAAATTCAAGCAAAGGTCTTGCGGAGAGTGGTGTTGAAGAAAAATGTCGAGGAAGGCTCCCTTGCTCGAGATGTACCTCTGCGGGTCCCTTCTCTCCGTTACAGTGCCTTCACTTTCTCATCAATAGTTTATATTTTGGGTCAATGGCAGCCTCGTGCTACTCAGACGTACTCAAAATGTTGAATTACAGCATAGTCAGCTCAGCCCCACAAGGTCATGTAGGGGACATGCGAGGGAACACTGACACTAATTGGTGAATGAAAGATAGTAATGATAGACGTGGTTTGGATGACTTCTCTTTAACCTCGGTTTAACTTCTCTTGAGCACAAATCCAAAGAGCACATCCTGCAATGTTCTGCTTAACTGTATTTGCAGGGTCTCCCAGAGAAGAAATCAGCATTTCAACAGATATAAAATGTAAGAGAATAAATCATTCTTTCTGAATATACATGAGGAGAGCAAAATATGGAAATATCATAGTAGTATGCCTGAGGTAGTAACCTTTTGTTGCAACAACTGAGGGCACAGAACTTTACATATTCCTGCTACATGTTCTATAAAATGTTGACAGGAGAAACCAGTTGATGAGAGCTGAGTTGAAAAAAACAAAACAAAACAGCATGGCGATGACAAAAGCCTCAGCATAGGCAGTGAAATGAAAGAAAATGGAATGTAGTAACACCTCAAACAGATTAGAGAGGATGGAGGTACAGTGTTTTTCTCACAGAGCAAAAGGAAGAAGTAGGGGGTTAAAAAAATACACGTTGCTGCAGCACCAGAGACACCCCCACCCCACTCCACCTCCCCCCACCCACCGCCACCACCATCACTAGCACCATCTCCTTCCTCTCTTTCCCCAGCTGCAGTGATAAATGTCTCTTTGTATTCTGGACAGAAAACTGCGAGCTACAATGTACTTGTCAGGAGACAGCTGATTTTTCCCTTAAACGGGGCAGAGTATATATTCTTAATCTTCCCTTTCACAGAGGGAGAAGATAAAACAAATGCCTAGTGCCAAGGCACATAATGACCAGTAAATCTCTCCCCATTCACTAAGCGTGGCGTGTAACTACCAATGTGCTCCTTTGTGTATAATGTTTGTCTGCTGCAGCAGGTGCAGCCATAGCATGTTGCATAGTTTTCCTTAACTTCACAGCATCCTGCATCCCTGCAGTAGAGTCATTGTTCCACTATGAGGGCTCCTTAATGGGAGTCAGTGCTACAGGTAATGGAGCTGATTATAGCTATCTGGGCTGCGGGCCAGCTGCCAGACTCTGCCCTGCCTGGAGGGAGCACAGGCCGCCTGGTGTCTGATATCCTGGGATCCCTGTAATACAAGCCTTGCTTTGGCAGTCTCTCTGTGACTATCCTGCCCACTTCCAGCCACACACCGAGTCCCATTCGAGTTAGTCTATGCGTATAGTATGTCTTCATCGGGTTGTTTACTCCACATTAGTCGACAATCATTTCAGTTACAAGGATGCGGTAAGTCCTGCCATCATGAAGGTGAAGAACTCTTGTGAGGAACTCTAGTTGATCAGGATCCAGTCTGGAAGGTTACAGTGTCTGCTGTTTCTTTTGTCCTGGGGACAGGTGGGTTCTAAGAGCCGACTTAACTGCTACGCATAAAAATGAATGAAAAGATGGAAAGCACCGGCTAATCGGCCGCGGAGGCGGAAGATCATTATCTCATCTCAGCCACAAAATATCAGATTAGTCAGAACAATTGCTAGGAATTAGGATTTAAGACAAAACCATGTTGGTGTCATGATTGTACATTTTCCAAAGAACAGGGTTGGGTGATGTGATATGAATGAATATCACTGTTATTTCAGACGTTTTCTTTGATTACGTTTGAGAAATGACAACTTCATACACTTTTTTTTTTTTACATGGTCCTCATAGTACTCTGACAAGCTCTGCGCTGTAAATATTCTGAACTATTAAAAGGAAAATATGAACCAAGTTAACCCTTGTGAGTGAAAGTCATTAAAATCCTACATATCAGTTTTTGGATATCTAATTGTGCCTTTTTTGACTGATTTTGCAATATGAGTCACAATATTGACAGAGCTGTCATCATTCTTGTATCATTTTGAAATTCTGATTATGTCCTACTTTATTTTGAAACGCGTTCTGGTATTCTAACATTTCAGTGACGTCTCAGTTACGACTATCTTCACTCCAGTTAATATGTGATTAATTACCCTACTCAACTTCAATTCAACAGAGTATTTTGTCATTTCTTAATATATTATAGTACAATTACTGGCCTATTCCTGCTGCTCTCAAGGAAAATGTATTCGCTTCTAGGTTTTTTTGCGCCCCCGGTGTCACTAAATGCAGAAACCTCTGTTCTGTTTGTGGGTGGTGAAGGAGGTAAATTAAGAACACCATGGCAGAGGACACACTCTTAACCTCTCATTATGTTGAATTTACATCACATAGATACAGATATGGAGAAATGTAAATTTTATTCAGATTAAAATGAAATGAATGAAATCAACAGCGGTGAAAATATCTCAACTCCTGCTTGGCTGAATATTTGCACAAGGAGTATCGTAAGGATGACAACAATGTAGTGGAGCATATAGTGTATCAGTGGACGTGGACTTCTCAAGAGTAACTACATAAAATTACAATAATTGTAAAATAATGTCTTTATAAATGTATTACAAGAAAACTACGTTATAAAGATTAAAAAATAATTATTACTGGTTTATTTTTTTCCCCATGTAACTTTCAGGTCCATTAAATGTGACACAAGTACAAATGGAGCTGCAGTCTCCCCCAGCTTGAACCCCCCCCCCCCACACACACACACACACACACACACACACACACACACACACAGTCTTATTACTACTTGCTTTATATTGCAGTGGAGAAGGGGTTGTGGCCACGCGTTGACCTCAAATAATTAAAAACACAATGGTGCGGTTAGGAAAAATGGCTGCTGCCTCAGTGCCTCCGACAAGAACTGGAATCAATTGGAGTCACAATAGGCAAGTAGACTGGGGATTGCTATAGCTCTGCTCCTTAAATTTCACTCTATTTCCTCCTGGCTGTAGTATTCCTCTCTGGTGCCATCTCTTTATCTTTCTACCTCTCTCTGTCTCGCTCTCTCTTTGCTGATTAACCTTTAAAGACACACACTTAAAGACAAGCGCACCACACATACTCCAAATAGTCTGTACACACTCTCAGGCAGATTTAAAATTCAGGTACCTATCTCCTCTCCAACTCACTCGGCCCCCATCAACTCCAGCATATTACCTGTTCTTAATCTCCTTCCCTCTGTCTGGGATCATCCTGATCCCCCTGTTTTCCCATCTGCTGTCAATTGGGGCCCAGCTTGGCTTGGTGTTCAACAAACAACTGTGATTCACTTGGTTTCTGTGGAGATTATTAACACACCTAGCATGCCACAGCATCATGAATAAGCAATGGAGATCCGGAGCCCTATTTTCTCTCTGTCTCTGTTTCCTCTCTTTCTCTTTCTCTCTCTCTCTTTTCCTCTCCCTCTTCTCCCTGCCGTGTTGTGAACTGAATGCCAGGATTGTCTAGAAAATGAGCTGTCAGTGGAGGGCCTGCAATGAGACACATCAGGCTCATTGTGAGCCCTAGAAAATAATGAACTATTCCCATTTCTCTTCCCATTTCTCACTCTGATATGTTCAATACGCTATCCATGACAAGTGCAGGGAGATAAGCAGTTTCCTCTTGAGCTGATTAAATACACTGGGTGGTTATATTCAGAGAAGCTCCAATTCAGGTGATACCATTACACTATTATAGAGTGACTGCATGTTTTGCACCTTGGCTGAGGATGATGACCTTGTGTGTGTGTGTGTGTGTGTGTGTGTGTGTGTGTGTGTGTGTGTGTGTGTGTGTGTGTGTGTACTTTTGTTTGTGAGTGCAGATTGGAGAAAAGCAACTAGAGATGTTTGTCGAAAAAAAAATTGAAGAAGAGCATCACAACATGTCAAGTTTGTTTAAATCCATCTTCTCATCTCCGAACGTATTCCCTCTTGGAATTAAGCAAAGAACTGAAGGCATGGAGGGGATTTTTTAAAGAATGTGTTGATATACTTATGCAAGAACTGCAAACAAACACTACCAAGAGACAAGGGCTATTTTTAAATCATTTTGAACATAAAAGCGAGTGTAAAGACTTGCTGAAGATATGTACAAAGAAAAAAAGAGAAGAAAACTGCAACTTGCTCTCAGCAGACTGGTATTTTTTTTTTCTGTTAAAACAATTTCAACTTCACTGCTACAATTTAATTAAAAAATTATGCATGGTGAAAAACACAGATGGATACAGTTTGACATTTAATTTTATCTCCTTATATTTGTTAATGTCTCCATCTCCGATTCATTACAGACTTCACTACACCTCCTTACAAGCATCTCTAGTGTGTGTGAGCACGCAGGGCGCACACTCAATCTTCCTTAACGCTTGTATTGCGCTGAGCTCTTTGTCACTGTCAGCCATTTTACCTCCATGGGTTGCACATTAGATTAGGCAAATCCAAATCAAAATGGATGGTCTCAGTATGGAGTTTGTATGTTCATCTAATCATAAAATATCATAACACAACCTGTGTTGTTGCCGGCTTGAATCATAAGCGGAATATTGATATCTGATTCAATCAAATGTTCCCAAATCAGTCCAATCCTCTGATACGTTCAGAGTTATCTCAGAGTAAGAGAAAGTTGAGGAAAAAAAAAAATCCCTCTTACCCGTCAGAGAGCTTGTTTCCTCTTTTTATTTCCCCTCACTAAGGCTGCTTACTAGACGCTCAGCTCATCTCTCCATCTCTGTCTCCCTCTCACACACCGACTCTTTCCCCCTCTCGTGTTGTCAGCACAGCCCTGTTCCTGTTGCCTTCCTGATTCTGACACCTGTCAGCATTTTTGTTAGTAGATCAGAGAACTGCAAACTAGAAATGTTCCCGTGTTGAATTTAGGGCAAGTTTTCAGCAGAAACACAGGAGGTGCTTTTACACTCTCTCGCTCTCTCTCGCTCTCGCTCTCTCTCTCTCTCTCTCTCTCTCTCTCTCTCTCTCCCCTCTCTCTCTCCTTTTTAAAATTTTTTTATTTAATTCAACAGGGAAGGAGAACTGCTTGACTGGCACAATGTTGGGGGATGTGGATTTGAGATGTTTGCAGACAGTGGATGGAAAGAGGGGAGAAAGAAAGAAACAGCAAGACATGTACAGAGGAAAAAAGAGGGACTGAGAGAATGGTGGGGGTAGCGGAAATCAATTAGGAACAGTGAAACCCTGCGGATCTGCTGATGGAAGAAGGGAATATGGAGAAGTCTGCAGCCCACGGAGAGGGCTTCCATTCCTGGGCTCCAGCTTCAGGCACACACCCATAGGGAGCTAACAGATAGATGAGAGATATTCTCCAGAGGTGGAGGCCAAGGAATATGTCAAAAATAAAAGAGGCCTGTTCCTTGCTCTAGCTAATTGAGCACTCTTGGATCCCTTTGAGTTTAATAAGCCACAAAAGGCTTTTCTTTTTCTTTTTTTCGGGGGGGGGGGGGGGTCGAACTTTTACACATTGACCTGGAAATCATTCCAAAAAATCACAAACCTCTAATGCCACCAATCAGACTGTAAAAAGACATCACACTCTCCAATCCCCTCCTGCAGAGATAACTCAAGCGATTTAACAATACATGAATCTTAATCCTTAAAAACCATGGCTCATCCATATCCGTGAGGAATTAAGTGTGAGCTGTGACAATCAAGGGAAGTCGGGAAAAAGAAAGAAAAAAAATAGATTTAGCTCCCTTTGTCACCAGCCCCCTCCGAGTCTGTTCCCTTACGTCTCCCTTGACACTAATGGTTCCACAGAGCCAAAGCTAGCATGTCGCACATTTCAACCAAATCCCCTCCAACTTCACAGACATGCCTATAAAGATAAAAAAGAATTCATTTTATATAGCTCTTCTTCTCAGTTTATGGTTACAGCGATATCATCCATTTATATTCCATTGGCAGATATGTAGGAGCCATTATATGTTAAAGATAGTCCTTCCTTTACAGATTTTAAGAGATTTAAATGTAATTTGTTCTTCAAATACTTCCCTAATCTAATCCACTCTGTGGGGATATTTCAGGTCAGGTTTCACACAAAAAAAAAAAAAAAAAAGGAAAAAAAAAAGGAGCACACTCTTTAGATTCTTGGCAGGGATTCAACAAAAAGACATTTTGCTCAGATTTAAGATTTAAAAATCTTTTCACAAGCGCTACTCTGGAAATTTCCCTCGGTGGAGCCTAGTGCAAGAATAATGAATCGTTGTTGTTGAAACGACACCACTGGAAAAAACAACAACAACAACAACAAAATAACTAACAGCCAAAATATCAAACTCCTAAAACGATATCAAAGCAGCTGAGTCTTGTCACACAAACGGATTCCCGCGTGAAAGCCAACAAGATGATGGGGATGGAGGGGTTTTTGTTGTAAAGGTAACAGCTGTCTCCTGGGCAAACAACACCTTTACATGGCACTGGGAATGGTAAACATTTGCACTGTAAAAGCCCCAGAGTTTAACCCTTCCTCCTTCTAGCTTCCTTTGTTCTCAGCACTTATCAACACAAGAAAACAGAACAATAAAAACTCACAAAAAAAAAACCAACCTTCTATACCCGCTTGTGTGTGTGTGTGTGTGTGTGTGTGTGTGTGTGTGTTTTTGCAGGTGTTTTACTGTCCTTTGGCAATTACAGTCTCTCAACTTGTTTTCAGCGTTTATATGGCAAGAGAGGAACAGCAGAAGAGTTTCTCCCAGAAGGCATCTAAGTGTGTTAAGTGAACATGTGTATTTGTTTTCTGACAACTCACTCAACATAACTAGCGCATTGTGTCCATTTTTGTCAATTAAGACAGATGAGCTCAAAGTAAAACCACATCCTCGTATGACTGCTGCCACTGCGGTTCTCATGTACCAGCCTCAACTGTTCTATTTCTGCCTTTGTACTCCAGCGAGTTGTCACAGAGGAAAATGAAGCAGGGAAATGAGGAAGATAGTGTTCTCATGAGGAACCCCGCGGGAAAAAAAAAAAAAATTTGATGATGTAAAATCCTTATACAACAAAAGAGACAGATTCAGCTGCATGTCTTAGCGGATCTACCCATCTCTGTCAGCTTTCCCTGCCCTTAAACTATCAAATTAGACCGTTGAGATCAGTGGATAGATGAGCAGTTTCATTTCTGTGCCATTTCATTATGAAACTTTAACTTTAGACAAGCAGACTTGCTTATAGTACATATCAATTAAAACTGCAAACACCAGAGACTCTGTCCAGTGAAGTTTGCTACTTCTGGTTCGCACTTTGCTAAATTGAATGTGGATAAATAACTTAATCCAACGGCTCCTCTAGACGTTCCAAACGTTATCAGACCAAAAAGTCAAATACGTAATTTCACAAGGACTGTGCTAAGCCTCGCCCTCTCCGCTGTTAACATGCACACTTGCTATGGCTGTTTGGATACCTCCATATCTATTTATTCATCTTATTTTGTCATCTTCCTTTGTTAATGTATTTAATGTGTCTTACCTATGTAACGGTACTGATTTTGGTCATGTGGTTCAATCGTGATATGGTTTTATCAAAGATGGCCCCCTCAGTTGTCTCTTAATGAAGAGTAACGGTGCTTGAAAAAAAAAACATGTTTTCCACTGAACATCAATTGGAGCCCTGCAGTGTGCAAGCTGTTTCTTCTCCTTTTTAACGTTTCACAGGATTCGGCTCCACACCTGCCCTAACTGGTTTGGATGCGCATGCATTTTTTGTCTATCCTTTTTCAATGTGTTCACATTAGGATCTTTGGTCAATTTAAAAAATAAATAAATAAATAATCATAAACAGTTTCTCATTATTGTGTGATTGACTACTCTCAAAAAAAGAAAAGGGCAGAAAAAACTTCCAATAAAGCTATTTTGTTTAGTCATTAGTGAACAAAACAAAGAAAACTGTCGGCCAAAAATGAGTCCGTAGCAGGTTGTTATGATGGGGGGGGGGGGCCAATAACACAACACCTAATTGTAATTCCAAACAGATACTTTGTTATCATCTATTCGTTCTGGTTAAAAGAATGGTCAGCACTGTGAAATAGCCTATTGTTATATTTACCAGCAATGTGGTGCTGCATTAAACATTCAAGAGGCACGCGTCCATTTTGCTGCAACAGATACAATCATCGGTGTGCTAATGAAAAAAAAAAAAAAAAAACACGGCCTCCGAGAGCTCTCCCCACTTGTAAGATTCTTCAATGTACATCATTTCTAATTGTCTCTGATAATGAGATCCCACTACTACACCGCGCGTTAGCGTGCATTTCTTTAAGAGGCAGGAGAGTTTTTTTGGACGATTGAGAAGTAATTACAGCTGCAACAAACAGTCAGCAATTTAACTTTTTATTGTTAATTATCGACTCGCTCCGAGTAAAAGCATCTGGTGTTAAATATGTTTGGTACAAAACAGGCAAATAAAGCCCTAAACATTTATGACACATCCACAGACTTCCAGTAATAAAAATAGTCCGCTGGTAAAAATCAAACAGAAAAAAACTTGACGACATAAAATAGATACATAAAGAAATTTTTAAAATCTCACATTATTCCTTAATGCATGTTTATAAAGGAGACTTTTATCTCTTCATCATTAAAATTTATTTTCTCTATGAGTTCAGGAGGAAGTGCACGGAGCCAGCGTCATGTCGACATCAACTGATGGAGGAAACTTGGCACAAGTTCCCAAATTGGAGCTCGGGTAGAGCGAGTGACCTCATGAATATGTTGTCCTCGAAGGTGTGCTTTTGAGACAAAATGTCCGATGCCCCACCCCCCACTCAGAATAAGATTGCCATTGCGGGGTCACCCTAGAATGTCTTCAGTTTCCACATGCATGATGCTCCTGCTCTGCTGAGCCTTTGCACCTGTGGTGTTTCCTCCGAGCTTCGTAAATACCCTCAGATGCATAATAACATCCGGATCTGCTCTAGATAGCTTCATCCTGATCTCCCTCCCTCTCTCTCTCTCTTTCTCTCCCTCGCTCTCTCTTTCTCTCTCTCTCTCCCTCTGTCTCCTACTGACCCACTGTCCCCTCAGTCTGACTGGCAGTAGTTAAGAATTAACATGACCCTTTACACTGACTTCTGCCAACCAAGTGGATGTCTTTTTAAACGGTGAGTCAGAAATGAAACATCAACATTAATTCTGCTAAATGATCCCACTGAATAATGGATGAGGGCATGTGGAGATATGTAGATTTCCACCTTCTACCTTTGTGAGTCTAATTGCTGCCATTCAAGCACATCTGAAGTCAGCCTTCCTTCAAGAGCCGACATAGCTACTATCAGTCAATAATGTTGCCTAAGCTTGTATCAAAGTGCAGCCTTAGTTGTCACAGATCCTGCACATTAGCTGCCCCAGCAGGACATCAAAGACAAGAACAAAATTTTAAAAAAAGGTGATGTTATTCATACGTGCACATCTGAGGCTCACAATGGGCATATTACTCTTTAAAAGATGCTCCGGTGCATATAAACAGACTCAGCTTGGAAAAAAAGCAAAAAATAAAAAAATAACATATCCCAAAAGATGTTGCAATCATCCACACACACACACACACACACACACACACACACACACACACACACACAAATTCTTACCGTGCTCTGGCAGCTGGCAAACATTGGGGGGGACAGTCATGTTCAGCACGTCATTGACAGCCGTGTCGACATAGTGTCCTCTCTGGACATCATGTTCACTATCAGTCTGGTCGCTCTCCTCGTGGCCGCTGTCCTTCAGACTGTTCCCCTCCAGGTCCTTGAATGTCGATGTGCTACATGGGGGCCAGGAGGGAGGAGAGGGAAATGTTGATTAACTGTCACATCATCTTCCCTCACATGTTCTCCTTCTTCCCTCGTCTCTGATGGTTTGTGACGAGTTGTCCGTCTTTTTTTTTTCCTCTCTGTCCCTTTTTATGTCCTTCTTCTGCCCTCCGCTGCCTTTTTATGTGTTCCATTTTCACGTAGTAAATCGTAATTTGTTTTAGGAAAAAGTCTGCAAAGCCTCCTTCCAACTTCTAAACTTTGAGTAAAGTAGAAATAAATCTACTGAGGCAGGTTTAAATCTATTGAGGGGGCAGGACATCGCGGCTGCTATGGTGTGTTTCAGACGGGGACATTTTGGATGGATGCACTGACTTCAAGGACATCTTGAGCAAACAGGAGGCACTCACTCACTTCAATCAAACAAATACTGCAGTAATCAGGAATTCCTGGAAGGAAGATGGATGTCGGAAACGCTGGAAGCATGCAAACTGAGCATCTGTCTTGTTTGGGGCTCACAGTCAATAAAGAGGGAGGGGGGAACAATCAACAGCTGCACAATAACAGTGTGATTTCCCTTCATTTGATTTTCATCCCACTGGAACAAATTCCCCTTTACAAACAACACTAAATAGGGATGAATATATGAACATGTGTTCTTGCAAGAGAGGGAATGAGTTCATGTAGGGAGAGAATTCAGTTTTAGAAAGAAAGATAGACGGAGAGGAGAAAATGAGCGTAAACTAAAGTGCGCAAACAAAAAAAAGGAGGAGGAAACAAAAAGTGAAGGACAATACAAGGTAGCTGCATTCCTCAGTGCAGGCCTAACATTCCCCATCCTGGGAGGGAGGACTGCAGTGGAGGGTAATGTTGGCTCTCTGATGTTATCACTGTAATTGCACCTGTCCCAGACCATAGGCTCCTGGCTCCTGGGGGGATTTCTTTGTAGTATGCTGCAGAGGCCCACACTTGAATGCTCTTTGTTTACATTAATGCTGAAAATCTTTTGGGGGGGGAAATTGCCATAATGGGGTTTCAAAAGGCCGGGATGGCCTCAAACACAGAGAAAACAGCCTGGATTGTTCCATCGCTGCAGGTGAAAAAAAAAAGGAAAGAGGATTGTAGTTTTAGAAGTAAGCCTGGTTCTCTACAGCTCTCCGGTTGAAGGGAATTATCATGACCCCCCCCCCCCCCGTCCGTCCGTCCGTCCCACCACCTAACCCTGCATTCCCACAAACTCTTCTAATATCCTTGTTCAAGCAGATGTCTGCACTTTTTCCGCTTCTTCAGTTGGAATTTTTTGAAGTAAACAGTTAATCGTGTAATGGCTTACTTGGAGGACAGTTTGAGAAATCGCTAAATAATTGAAAAGACAATTTAATCCACAATATGACGCAATTAAAGCCGCGTGTTTCTAATGACTTACATTAAGTTATACTGTGAACATGAAAATCCTTACCCGCAGACCCCGCTGCTGCGTGTAATCTTTCAATCTAAAGGTATGTTTTCTTTTTGTGTGTGGCTAATTTCAAGAATTGAATGCATTATCAAGTGATTCTTTTTATCCTAAAACGTAATTCTCTCATTATAGTGGATAAAAACATGCAAAAACACAATGTGCAAAGAGAACAGCTCAGCTCTCATTAGATAAAACAATTACAGATAGCAAGGTGCATGCAACAATTCCTAATCAAGACATACCTTTTAATGAGGTGGGCTCTGCTGTTCACGTAACTGGAGTCAATTGAATAATTCTCCGTCTGTAACAAAACAGTGAGGGGGTGGGAAGTGAGTGGGAAGGTTGTGGTTGAGGGATGAAAGGGGGGGCAGAGAGAAGGTACTTTTAATAGCAGAAGAAACTAAAATAATGTTACAGTAATTGGCTTTCAGTAGAAATGTTATTTTACACAAAGGACCGGGTGAGCAGCTTCAGCTTTCAAAGGGTTGAATCCTATTCTCTTTCAAAGCACACACACAGAGGCTGACTGGGAGCTGAGAGCTGAGGAGAGTGCTGCAGTGAGCATAGCCTCTCTCCTCCTCTTCACCCTCCCGCTCTCTATCCCTCCCTCCCTCCCTCCGCTGCTGGTCAGCCCACCATCTTTAAAATGGAGTCATTAGAGAGGACAGACTATCTCGCAGATAGAAGAAGAAGCAGAAGAAAAGTTTCCTTTTTTTCCCCCCTTCTTCTCTGAACTCTTTACTTTTTACCATGTTTGAGTAGACATTAATGTAGAATTATTAAATAAATAACTGCAAGAGAAGTAGATGGAATTAAGAGTGTACCAGGGGAATCTTAACTCCGCAATTGCAGATGAAAAGACTTTCAGAATATGCATACGATAGATCTCTGACCCACATTAGAGAACACAGTTCAAAGGCATCCTACATTCATTTTTTCAACATTTATTTAGCAAGGAGAATGTCTGATAAGTAAGTACACATGGGCTGGGCAGTTAGTTTACATTGACCAGGTAGCCCCTCCTGCATCTGCCAAGCATCAACTCATGCTAGGTAAGGCGTCAGCAGGCCAAAGGCTATCAAAGTCTTTCACAAGACTTTCCCAGCTGGTGAAAGGGCTGGATATGACCCTTTCGACAAAGTTTGATAAGATGTAGGTGTTCTCTGCAGAGAGAAAGCAGAGCCTTCACTTAACATTCCACGGTGCAGATATTGTATCCTGATAAAAGCTGTGAGTCAACGGCCAACTTCCGAGGGAAGGCTACAGTACCAGAATCAAAGCCCTGCTGAAAAAAAAAAAATCACCCGGATGATAAGAAAGGTTAATGCAGGCACTGGAGCACAGTTGTTGATTATCAAGTGAGCTGCACGTTTGACACAGGCCTGCTGTTGAGGAAGCTGCAGCCGCGTGCAGCTACGATACACGGTGACCAAACAGATTTGGATTTCAACTCTCTGTGCACACGCTAATTGGATGTTAATGGGAATGGACCTTGTGGAAATGCTCGGAGTTTGTTTGGAGGTAAAACCACAACGCAAAAGGAATCTGACAGGGCAGCAGAAGAAATGTCAAACATTAGTCCCAGTCTTCTTGGGTATTTTTAAATAAATAAATACAAGTTCGATTTGCATATCACAGTGTGTGGTGTTTACCTCCAGCAAACAGCTCATATTTCAGCATGTTGAAAGGAGATCTGTTCAGATTTGATATGTTTTAAGTTTGAAAATGAAACGGGAAAAAAAGGCATTTTGCACAGTTTTGCATGTCCCTTTTCTCATAGTTCCTGTGTCTCTTGATGTATGCCAAATACAAGTCAATACGTCAAAGTATTTTACACCATCCCTGCCATTTTTATTCCTATAGAAAGACAATTCAAACATTTGATGACTCATCCTCCACTCAGAGGTGTATCCAATGAAAATTCTTCCTCTGATTTTTATACCCCTTCCCTTCTCATGTGATGAACTGCAGCCCCTAAAGACTTTTCCCCAAAGACTTACACTGTGAAAAAGAAGTCATAAAACGGTAGATAAATTGTTTTCATCATTACAAAACTTCAGCAAAATGACTCATTCACTACAGCAATTGGTCCAATAACATTTGGAAAGTCTGAAGGAGCACACAGTCAAAATTAGTTTTAATCATCTTTCCGGAAACATGTCAATATGTGCAAACAAATAGCACTGGAACATCTGTTTCACAGGGCCTTTAACAGATTGACTTTTCTCAAATAGGACACTTTTCAACCATCAGCTCAAATTTGCCATCTCATCACCTTTAATCTTCATTATTTTTTGCTTGAAACTGCCTGATGATTAGCATCAACGCAAGGGCACGACGTTAAATTATGATGCAATGTGTTTGCGCTGAAGGTTATCATTTCATTTCTCCTCTTTTTTTTTTTTTTTTTTACCACTTACCCCTCATTAAACTTTAACTCATTACTACAGAGCAGATAATTAGGCCCTAATTTGGAGCACACCGTGTTTGTTCTCTTATTGTACTCCTGACTCCTTTGGTTCTTGTTCAGCTTGACTCCACTAAATATCAAAAGTCACAGCAGTAGCACCCCACTGCAGCTCTGATGCATCATAAATTAAATATTAACACATTATTTAATGACTATAAATTATGCTACAGGAGCTAGAATGTGCTGCTGTGTGAATGAGTCACAGCCAAGCCTCATCAGAAATACAGTTCAGATGTTAGGTGAGTCGCCTTTTGTCCCATGAACGCACATCCGCCGCCCCTCCTACAGGTGCTGCACACGTGCAGCGACGGACTGATGAAAATGCGAGATGAGGAAAACATCATTTAAAAGACAACACAGAACATTTCTTGAGAATGTCACTTCAGCTGCTGCCTATAATTGCTTTGGATGGTAGGTTTTGTGTGAGTATGACCCGGAGAGGACAGCAGTGCACCCCGGCTCTCAAGCTGTTCCGGTCCTGTAATGGAAGTACACTTTCCTTAATGCAATTCTCTCAGACATCTCTTAAGGTACAAGTAAAAAGGAGGCTTCCATCATTCACCAATTAATATAAAAATGGAAATCCCAATCATGGTGTCTGGTGTCTGTCATGGACGCGACCCTTTAATGTCATCAGTTTGCTATGCTTGTTGTGAACACAGAACGCTCCTAATGCTACAGTAAAATGCATTCCATCTGGCTCAGCATCTACTCCGATCCAGCGCTGACAAAACTGTCACTCATTAATCAGATGTTTCAAAGGAGATGACCACAGTTCCTCTATTTATCAAATTCTTGAAGGAAATAAACAATATGAGAGGGAATAACCTTGGGCATCGATGAGTCACTCAGATTGCTTATTCTGGGGAGGAATTGGATGCATTAGCTCTTGCTTCCTGTAAAGAAATTTAATGTCTGCCCCCACATTTCTGACCGACCTCAAAATGGAGGACATGTCAATATATCTTGCTGCGGGGGTCAAGTTTCAGGCAAGAGCATGAGCCCCGTTTAGCTACAGTGAGGACGCCGCAAATGGCTACTTAATCAGGTTGGACAATGTGTTGTTGTGATCCGAGCGGCCCCAGTTTGGCGGCCGGAGTTACTCTATTCCCATAATTATTGTTCCGTTTCATCTGGAGGACTGTGGGGAGGAATGTAGTCTCTGGTGTCGCAGGGTGACTGATAGGTAGTGTCAGAGGGAGTGGGGGGGGTGGGGGGTGGGGAGGGATGGGGGAAGATTGGAGGAAATGGGTGAAACTGGCCTAGTAGCTTTCCCCTTCTCACCCTTTGCACCTTCATCTCCACTAAAACCTGTGGCACAGCAACGATGGACTCGGTCCTTTACCGCTGAGAGGAAAAGCAATCTCCTTGCCTAGTAGCTGCTGTAAGATTTGATTTGCCTTCCTCCCGGCGTGACAATTGGTTTTGTAGTCTGGATGCAAGTTTATTCATTGTGTGGGGGCATGGGGAGCATCAGAAAAAAACAAGGGGGGGGGTGGTGGTGTTGGGGGGGTGAAGACACCAGTTGTTACACCAGTAAACACCCGACAAGCTCTGCAGATGTCATCGAGATAGGAGGGAAAGAGAGAGAAAAAATATGTCACAGCTGCCCAACTGTATGTATTATTGAGGCGGATACAACAAAGTAGAACGTTTAAGCAGGGGAGCGAGCTATGAAAATATAGACAGATGTAGCAACATGCACTAATAGGATGCTATTTTTCTTTTTTTAAAAGAGGATGCATGGATCGGTAGCCCCGCCAATCTGTTCTCGCATTTAATTTATAGGTAGCGGTTTTCTTTTGTTGCTCCTCATGTTCACAGATGACAAATTGCAGTTTAAAATAGAACAGAACAGAATGGAATACTGTGATGTTGACAAACAATCCTTTGCCAGGCAGTATCTTCGTTTGGAAAAAATGTATAAATAAAGAAAATCTTTTTTTGTTCCTGATCAACCCTTTAAGTAACGTTTAGAGATGATATTCTAGCAGGGCAGGGAGGAGGATTGTGTCTTAAAGCATCATGGAAAAAAATAAAAAGAGGCAAGATCAGCTGCAGAAGTGAGTGTTTTATGTCTGTCATGGATGCAACTCTGTAATGTCATCAATTTCGCTGACAGTGAACATCCAGCCGTGCTTGTTGTGAACACAGAGTGCTCTTACTGCCACACTGAAACTCTGCCATTTAAACATAAAGAACAACAGAGTAGACAGAATCAATTAAAACTGTCAGATCAAATTTTGCTGCTTCATTCTGGGTTGAAACAGTCAGGAGGTTCATCCTCAGTCTTTGTTTATTGTTGCTGCACCTCCCTCATGGACTCCCCTTGGTCCAGGAAGGAAATATTATACATAATATTCCCTGTTATTGATATCCCATTGCTTAAGGAGGGGAAGACGGGAAGGAGAGGGACGTTTACAGGGGAAGCCAACTGCAATTAAACATTTGCAAAAAGCTCATTATTTTTGCTGCGTTTGGTAGCTAACAAAATAGTGGAATAGAGCAGCGGAATAGGGATGAGAGGACAGTTAAGGGAGGTCATTGCCAGTTTACAGATGAACATATTGCCCTCATGTAATTTTGTTGGAGGGATCAGAGAAACATGTATTTCTGTGCTTGAGACAAGGCTTCGCTGTGATGATGGGCGATTTTCCATTCAAACATACTGCAAAATTGTTTTGAATATTTTGGAAAATGTGCAATTGAAAATGTTAATTTATGCATGCTTCCATCTATTACTGAATATTATGAGCTTGGTTCAGACAGATAAGCAGAGTTTCTGTCTGTCTCTCCTTCCTCTTACAGAGCCAGACAAGCTGCTTCATTTCCTCATCCACGCAGTCCGTGTCAAAGCTCATATTGAAGCATATTAATTAATGCAAGTTTACTGTCACTGGCAGAATTCTGATTGGATAACAGTGTATTAATCAAGGACTATCTAAAGTTACCACTAATGCACATCAGTCATGTCTTTGAGTTGCTGTTTTTGCCGTCACATTCGCTTCAAATCACAACCAACTTGAAACGGGAAAAGTTTCTACTTTCTTGATTTATTTTTTGTTATACTTCTCAACTTAATCGAAGATTTTTCAGCTGCCAACGTGCAAATTATTATTCTTTTTTTAAAAGGCAAAAGCCACCTCAGGCAAGCATGCAAAATGTTTTGATGCACCAAAAAAAAAAGAGCAAAAACAATGATAGTTCATAAATAGAATAGTTTGCACTGAGTTTCTTGCACACTCACATTTTTGCACACACAGACTCTTTCTAGAAACGTTCCTTCAAAAGCAGAGCTTCCACAATCCCTGGCTTGCAGTGATGCGCTGAAAGCGGGCCACCTCACCCCCGGGTCAGCACCCAGCAGTGCCTCTAAGCAGCTGACATAGTTTGTGTGACACCCATGACAAAGACAGGAATTCCAATGCCCTTGTTTGAAGTAGGTTTATATTTTGTTTACGTAGCAAGAAGAAAAAGACCATCTTCAGCCCTGAGCGGCCATAACCCTGCACCTCTTACTCCTCTGCCCTAAGCATTGACGACTATGCCACCTTACCAATTACAGAATTTCCCATAGATCCTCGGCCATCTGCTAGTTTATAGATTTCCCTCTTCCTTTGGAGAGGGCAGGGCCCCTTAGGGAGGATCAGTGGTAAAAAGGGTGAAAGAGTGCCCGAGGCATAGCCATAGTTGTGGATGAGATTACATTTTCTATTTCTGCCTGCTAGGGGGCTGCCATGATGAATACAGAGAGTTATTACCATTTAATATCAACTGGCTCCCCTGCAAACTCAAATTATATACGATCAATTGTGACAGAGGGGTACACATGTGACAAATAACCTGCCACATTCTCTGCATCATTTCACTTCATCACCCATCAACTCACCCCAAACCCAGTAGCCTGTTCGCGAATCAATCATGTTGTGAAAGTGAATTATTCTGCAGAGAGAATGTGTTAAAAAGCGTTCTTGCAGCACTGCAGTTTGCATGTTCCTGCAGTCCTTGTGGCTGCAAGAATTGTAAGGTTTGTGCCGGAATAGAAAAATAATTAGAGTGCACAAATGTTATTATGAAACCACTTTTGTCCTTGACCATGTATTATATGATGAGCTTTTAGAGCAAACTACATAACATCTTGTGTCAAACACAATGAAACAGCAAGCTAAACACCACTTCCTGCTTGCGTTTCCGTCTGATTTTTCCTACCTTCCTGTGTGAAATCCGACAAATATTTGCCATTCTCCTCAAAACAATCGACCCCTACTCTCATAGAGTAAAAAAAAAAAATGCCAACACACTAAAGCTGTCCCACCTGAGTTTCACCCCCCCCCCCCCCCACATAGGAAACTGCAGCTTGTGCAACTGTTTCTGATACAGACAATAGTCCAGACGTGTCTCCATGTCACTCAGGCCTACCGTCTCCACAGAGGTCCAGTTAGTAGAGATGTGATTAATTATACATACATTGATAGAAACAGCATTCATTATTCATGAGCTTCTCAACGTCAAAGCCATTTCCCTCCCTTTCAGCATGATGAAAAGATTTTAAATAATAGGCCCCCTTTGCAGACATCTGCATTCCAGCATCGTCTACTAATGCTTAAGAGGCTTAAGTCAGAGCTGTTGTCTTACCAGGGAATCACAGCTCAGTCCTGACATGTTTCTAAACTTTGGTGGCCATATGACTTCCTGGGTCAGTGTTTTTGTTTTGTCTTTGTCTAAGAGACAAGCCGGGTACTTTTAAGCCTTTCAGATGGAGTTATACTCCGAATGACAATGAATAGAGGTCGACTCCATCACCAAACAGTAAAAGCTGGATACTGTTTCATGTAACACCTGTTCAGTGTTCTTGTCTGCATGTGCTCTCAGATTTATTTTATCTTCAAGTCAGAAAGAAAACCCGAGTATCACTATGCGATTAAGATTTGTGGTTTTACATAGTAAAAAGGGGGTGTGGGGTGGAAGAAAATGACTATCTTCGCTGTTTCCTTAAAGAAATCGGCTTACTTTTCTTTAAGCCTGCGGAGCCTAATCAAACTCAAAAAGCAGGAACTTCCCCTTTGAGAAAGTCTCGAGGGATTTTCTTTCATTTGGATGTCTGACCGAAAACTTCTCACACTCTTCTCTTTCCAAAATCTGTTAATGTGCATTTAGAATGAAATGAGAGAGTTAGGTGGAAATCTTTTTAACAAACTCTGGACAGGTTGAGAGTTAAAACTTATCTAGACAGATTTCTTTTTTTTTTTAGTTCAACAGACCCTCTGGGTATAAGTACAATAGCCATATGTTTGTTTATTAGCAGTCATTTGTTCTTTCCAAGACAATTACTAGACAGTATTTTCTTCTTATGCCCTATAATGTCAAGAGAGAACTAATTTAGTACACAAGGAATTCTCAACGGTTCTCAGCCTCCCCTGGGGTGGGACTTACAAATACACAGTCAGGAATTATGGAGATAATGTAAACATGTTCTATTAAATGCTCATATGAAAGCAGTGAGGGAATAAACAGCCTAACTTTCAGCCACTTTTAAATTCACTGAGTCAAAGGTGACTCGAATCAAATTAATGTTTAATGAACTCATTGCACATGAGGATGAGAGAAATTAGAAATCTGTGCATCTGCAAGCAGAAATGATTAACTGCAGACTACAACATGGTGGAGCACTGCTTTCTAAATGTGCTCCTAATAACTTAAAGGTGCCAGTCACATCGCTGCTGCTTTAGTCTCCCTCTCTTTCCCTCTCGCTCACTGTGACAAGGCATCTTTCCAGACATTTTAGTTGGATGGAGATTTGCAGCAGCTCATTACAGACTGGGAGGCTCTGTGAGCGGATGCAGTCACTCGGAGATGGATTGAGTGGGTCTGTTTATTGACATGCCTTAATCTGACACTGGGTAAAGGGAATGAGTCACCGCCTCCAGACACACTACAACATCACAGCCACTCCAGCAAATAGGGAGGCAGCACCCAGGATACGAGTGGAACTTCATCAGCGCTCATTAATCCAACTACCCCAGGCCGCTCGCTCAAACAAACCGTGTTTACACATGTTGGCTGGATGGAGGGGTGATGGAGCTTTTCAAAGGGCATGTGTGCAGGTGCTTGTGTTTCACAACACACAAACACACACTCCAATTCGCATACTGTCACCACCAGCTCATCAAAACTCATCCCAACTCCCTAATCACAATATGTGTGAGTGCACCAGCTGCTAAAAACTTCTGTGCACTTTATCACACAAATCAGTGCTGGCACTCAAATGGCATGGGTTGGATGACCAGAAAAGGCTTTTTTCATTTAACAGATGGACAGACGAGTTCTTCAGATCATATCACGACGAGGCCACTCCCTCCAGTGATCCAGTTATGGAGGTATGGTTAGCTTTTTTGATCCTGCTGATGCATCAATGTGATGCACATCTGGTTATAATATTTAGGATAGTCTTTCAAGGCAGCTGTCAGCAGTGGGATTGACAGCAGAGTATTAACTGCTTGCACATCACCACATCACATCCGTAAATACAGCTTGTTAGCAGGACAAAGCTACTGTCTATGTTGCATTATACTGCTGATATGAAAACGTGACTATTAAACTTTAAATGTAAATTTACAAAAAACACTATGTGAAAACTTCAGGGTAAAAAAAAAACAAGCAAGAAATGTGGAATGTGTTAGCAGACTAGAGACAAAAATAAAATATTCTTATAAAAAAAAAAAGCACAAATGCAGGCACTGCCACAGAGGGGGGGGGGGGGAATCAAGCAAAGCAGAATAAACACTGTGGATCCCCGGTGAGTCAGAGAGGGAATAACACAACATGAATTTACAGTGAAACACGTGTTCATCCACAAACACACGTACAGTCGCAGTGGGGCAGAAAGTTGGAGCGGGGCCTGCTGTCATCTCCACGAGGGACTGGGAGCCTAGCAGCTTGAGAGCAGGGCCAGTGGAGAGAGTGCCAGATGCGGCGGGCTTGACCCACTCATTCATGGGGGTGGGGTGGGGGGGTGTCGGCAGCTGAAGCACATAGGGATTAGCCCAACTGACTTCATTTAATTGAATTTGTATTAGGGCCGTCTTTGGGGGCAAACATCATTTTTCACTGTGGGGGGATATATAGGGTCATGGAAAACAGCAACAGACGGTGGGCCTCTGTCTCCTACCCCTGCAGTGTATCTACAGGGGAATGCAATGCAATGTATTCCCAGACCTCAGGCACACAAACGCATACACACACACTCAAGCACCCATCTTGTTTCCCTGTAATTACGTCTCTATTACGAAGTCAAAGCTATCCGATTGAAATGCATTTTAGGTTCTGCATCCACCTTTCCGCAGCTTGATTTCTTGAAATGAAGTCCTTGAATCCTTTTGTTCTGCCACCATAAACAGCATGTAGTAATTTTCAGTGCTTATCAAAGCTCTACTTTGCGCTGCTGTGTGTGTGTGTGAGCGTGTGTGTATGTGTTTATGTACTAAACTGTTATCTACCAAGAACATATCTTAGGGGTGGATGTTTATCTGGGCTGATGCAGATTGGAGGAGTTTTCTTTGTCCCCATGTAGTACTACATAATATCATTTGTCTTTTGTTTTTCAACATTTAATTCTCCAAGGCTGATGTAGTTTGATATTCTATAGGAGAGAAATCCTTTTAGTTAACCCCCAGGCATCTAATGTACTTTTACTTGGAATCTGGGAATTTAATAAATGAAAAGGAGAGGAAACAATCGAATAGTTCATCTCCCTTTTGTATTCCACGCAACATGACTGTCACCGTTTAGCAGAGAAGAAGCAGCTGCGGTGAGTGAGCGAGAGCCGAACATGCCTCCTCAGAATTTACAATAGCTCCACAGAAAAATGTTGCAGCGATCAGCCATCAAGTCTGCTGTAGCCGTAGCCTGCAGTCATGTGAAGGCTTCCTTTTTTCTGTCTTGCACAGGTGACAGAGTCTGAGAGAAAACTAATGTAGCATGCACTGGGAAAAGTAGTTTTATTACAAACACATAGAAACCAAAAAAAAAACAAAAAAAACAAGAGATGCAAAAGCATTGATTTGTCTCTGGCCGACAGGGAGAACTGTACTGCTGGAGTCTGTTCAAGACTATCAGGCGCTCACGAGCAATTGTTGTTTTTTTTTCCTCTTCTTCCTCTCTCCCTCAGCCCATATCAAAAGATGTTACTGTGTAAAATGTCAAAGAAAAAAGAGGCAGGAGAAATAATCTGCTTCTCCGTTTTGATCGCAAGTGGAATAATTGGAACCCTCTTAGGCTCATTACATGAGTTGCCCGCCAGCCAAAAGATGGCTCCAGCTGCCCTTCTTCATTCATGTTAGTGCTTTGAAAAATATTGCTTCCTCTCGTAACAACTCTTTATGAGATGAAATGACTAGGGGTCCTGGTACCTACATTAACAGGTAACACATAATCTCACAATGCTTTTATAATGTATCAACTGCAAGTGTCAAACATCAAATTCAGAGCGATGACAAGGCAACAACCTGGTTCTGCATTCACGTCATTATTGCACATTTGTTGTCATCCTTGCTTTTTTGGAGTTTTTTTTTTTTTTTGTAACGTTGTTCTTATTGACATAGCTAGTTAACATAGGAGCTGAATAATATTGGTTCGGTCTCCGCCATTATTAAAACTATGTTTGTAATAATTGTCATTTTAATTATTATTACTCTGTTACCCAAATTAACCTTTTCCTGGGTTTACATCACCTGTACTGATGGTAGCCAAGACACGCCTATGAAGAATTGCTGCAATGTCCCTTCAGATAAATCCAGTATAATTAGCTGTGTGCCTTACAGGGCCTATGTGATGGTAATAATTAGAGCTACTGTAGCAAAGGTCATGCAAAACAATTTAGCGGGGATGCAAGCTGCATGGATAATGGGAGGGAAGAGGAGAACTTGCATTCCCTTTTACCAGAGTTGTACATGTTTCCTCTTTATTTAGTCTATTTTTTTTAACCGAGGCTTTCAAAATAAAAGGAGTTGAAACTCTATTTAATAGCCAGTTGACTCCCAACTAACATAGTTTAAATAGATCCATGATTAGATTTGAGAAAAGTGCTACAGGGTGTATCTGTGAACTGGTATCAGCTGAAATCGATTCGCTGCCTTTGAGGCGTGATAACTTACCGGTCCCTGTGTTGTTCCAGCTGTTCATTAGCTTGAGTTCAATGTGTTTATGCTTACTCCTCCTCACATTATTAACTGTGAAAGAGTGAGACGCGGAGTGAGAGATTTGTTGCTCCAACCAAGTACACAGGTTAATGAGCTGAGACAGAAATGTTGAACTCATGGTAAACAAGTGCTCACACTGAGGTGCTTTCTATTTCTGCAAACATCCCATGTGGTTTAGTTCCTTCTGAAAGTCCCAGGCTGCTCCTGAGATGAGAGCTCGGGGTCGCAGCCCGGATCCACGAGGAATTCAGTTCTCCTTCACCTTGTCATGTTACACCCCCATGAGATAAGCAATAGCCTAACGCTCATACTGTATCTGAAACAACACTTTTGTTTATGTGTGCCAGAAAATAAAATTAAAAAAAAGCTCTGCCTGGTGGGATAAACCAATTCTTCAACTTGTTATCTAAACCTGAACCGTGCGTGAGTTGATTTATAATAATAAAAACCTGACTTAACCACCACCACATCCGCTACTGCTCACCACCCCTGTCCCTGTCACACCTCGAAATTCACTGAAGCCTGTTAACCTTTACACGTGTTTTCAGTGTGGTCTCAGCTGGATCTCTGTGTTTTGGTTGCTGTTGCTAAATTGGATGATTGATTTTTACAAAACTTTAATATCTCTTACATGTCTTGATGGATTTTTTTTCAACGCTATGACATTTTGTTGTTACACTAGCAAGCAGTGAGTGCGAGTTGAATAATGGCGAGGATGAGCATGCTACATTAGATGTATACCCCTGGCAGTTGCAGCCAACTGACCATGTCTAGTTTTTAAATGTGTTTCTCTGGCCCCAAGGCAGCTTTCCACATTAAAAGAAAGTGTTTTGGGGAATATATTTATTTCCTTTCTAGGTGAGAGATAGAAAAGATCCATAGCACTGATGGTGGAGCCTGCTAGCTTAGCTTCACAAACACAAACATTTGCCGCCTCCAGATCTCTCAAATCACCAGGACAGATCCAGTGCTCTTAATCTGAATGAAGAAAACAAAGGAGAGGTATTCAAAGGGTCCAGCATGGACCATGTCTAGCAGGACTCTCTGCCGGTTACCTGGCAACCACACAGCGATGATAAAACTCAAACATGGAAAGGTATTTTTTCCAAATCAATAAATGTATTGAAAAGAACATGCAAAAGCATCAGTTTGATGCACGTGGTAGAGTAGCTCAGTGATTATTACAGGAGCCGATATCAGCACCACCGGCACCTGAAACGGGAATGACCCTTTTGTTTTTGAAGATGAGCCGTCTACAAAGCAAATCCTATTTTTGTTTGTTGAAAACAGCAAGTGTGGAGCAAATATTTGATGTAGGCAATTTTGCACATTCTTTTTTCACTGCCACTTTGATGAATGTAACATTGACACATGCTCGGATGATTTCTGATGTTCCAGCGGTGTTAAATTCACATTTTTCTGCTACAATGGTTGGAGCCGCTGTGTCAAACAGCTGATAAATGTCTGAGTGAAAGTGATTAAAGGCAACAAGTTCTGCACTCATAAACGGCAGTTGGACATCTGATTTAGCTGCTTTAATCAGTTAGAATCAACTTACTAACGAAATTCACTTGGGTGGGAGTGGAAGCATATGCTGACATCCATGTGTCTTTGTGTCTGCGGGGGTTTAAAAACTGTAAATTGTGATTATCATTGATCTCAGTTGTCAGATGCCTAATCTCTGACTCATATTCACACTGGCCACATTGGGTGACGATGAACCATCCTCCCCCACATCTGAAGTGCCAAACAAGTGTTGAGGGAAGCAGTGATAAGCAGGTCCTTATCCTTTTAAAGACACTCCCGTAATCCAACAGTGGTGGGAGGAGGGAGGGGGCTTCAGCTTTAAGAGACTTAGTCTGGATTATAGCTAGTCCTCCAAATTAAACCAAAAGTCAGCTTTCTGCAGTTGCTCATGCAAGCTGGCGACTGGCTTGTTACCAACGGTACTAACAAGGCAAACGACTGAGGTCTATAATTAGAAAATGTTCTCATTTAGCCACCAGGCAAACAAACATGATGAAGCAGCAGCCAAACTCTTTATGCACCCATCTAAACTTATTATTCTGCTCCTCTCCCCTTTGTCCCCTTCCTCGCTGACCTCTGATGATCAAAATGTCTTGTATACCTGGCTCTCGTTGCCAGCCAGCTTAGCTACATACAAGCTTCTCAGCCAGGCTGTCCTGTCCCCACTGACACTGCTTCCCATAGAAAAACAAGGCCAAATCTGGGGCTTAGAGGCTAAAATAATCATTACTGGGTAGTGAACAAATGAAAAGTCAGAACACCACTCCCGTTTCTGTCCTCCCCCATCACTCTCGGTATTTGGTTGGCTGTCCTATCTTACACAAACAAAAAGGCTGCAGACGTATATTGTTATCGTTCACCATATGTTCACACTTCAGCCACGATAAAAGCAAAACTCAGACTGGATCCACATTGCTGCCTTTTTTAAGTTCCTGATTTAAAGAAACATTCATACAACAGCGCAGTGAAGGAGTCATGGGCACTTGGGACAAGTGTATTTTTGACATTTGATAATTAACTAAATTTGATCAAAATTTCAATCTAAATTACAACTCATAGGATGATGCATCGTAAACTATACACGAAAATATCATTATTAATTAGTTGTTCAGTGAAAATGAGAATAAGAATGTAAAATGTAACATTTTCTATAATATCGCAAATCATATCAAATTTGCAATATTGGTAAAAAAAAAAACGTTTTCAAACCATGCAGCCCTAAGTACACAAATAGCTTGATAGCGCTCTCATAATGCTAAATATAGGGCAACAGCTACCATCTTTCTCTCCAGCACCACTGCAGCAAACTTTCTGAAATGTTTGATTTTGTTTAATTATTGTATCATTTCTAGGGCACCGTTTAAACTTCTAATTGTCTAAATTCCGGGCTTATTGTACTGTTGGTTCTCAAGCGTTTAGAGGAGCGCAGTGTTTGAAATCACAGAGCAATCGTCTCATCCGCTATCAGAAACCGCCTCTTGTATGAGCCTTATTGATATTCTTTTAGTAATCTCCAGACAAGGTTCTCAAGAATAAGTCTTCCATGTATGTGTATATAGCGTTTGTCAGTGCATTAATAACAATCCTTAAAGGTTGCTCTCTCAATTAGATGACAGCTCTTGAACGCTACTCCATGGTGACCTTCCTGCTGTGTGAATCAAAGGAGCAGTAAACCCACATTATTATAGAACATTGATTCTAATCAATCTTTCCTTTCATGTTCGAAGGTGAACAACGCAACTCATTGTGGTATTTTAGGACATAGCAAGTGAGTAATAGTGGTATTTCAGTCTTCTGAAATCTTTTTACCTCATTCCCACACACACACACACACACACACACACACACACACACACACAAACGACTACCATCGCAAGATGCAAAACTTCTGATGACTGCACATCCGCCCAAACAGAGGTGATAGATGTTGCGCAGGTTTCATACCTTATCCATCTTAAAAACCCATAGGAACGCCTGCTTTGTGTTTATCAGATCACTGATGGAGTGTGATATTTTAACTTTCAAGCTTTGAAACAGAACAATAGAACTCAGTTTGCAAAGATGATACAGATGTTGTTGCATAGTAGGCCACAAATTCAAACGTTATCACTGGGGAATCTGTTAAAACACAGCAAGGAAAAGAAAGAAATGGATCCGAAATGATGGCGGCCGCTGCTCGGATTTGGATGCACTACTATGTCGCCCATTCCCTCTCAACATGCTACTGTAGCTCTCCTGGTCTCTGGCTCTCCATATGACTGAACTGGGAACAATTTTTAAATTGAGAACAGGTGCAGGAGAGTAATCTTGAGCTAAAGAAGGGGAAAGTACTGCACTCAGAGCAGCCTCAGCGAGGCCAAGTGCTTTTCATTCATTAACTTTGCCGCCTGGGCTGTGGTATGTCAAACGCTGGACGTGAGGGGAAAGTCAAAACGGACGTCCCATTGTGCTCCACAGCCAGACGCAGACTCAACTCTGAATATTGTTTTCTGATGCCTTAAGAAAGCACAAAAGAGCGAGTGAAGTCATTATCAATTCCCTTGCAAGTCAGTCATAACTATTATCATTAGTAGTGTTTTCATCCTCTTGTGCTCAGCCCAGAGAAGGAATCTAATCTATTCTCTGGCACACACTTTTGTCTAGCCAACTTGACCTGGTATCACTCAAGCAAAGAAATACTTTCCCAACCCCCTTGAAACTGGCAATGGGTGTAAATAATATGCCTGCACTCTCTCTGGAAACCCCTAATCCTTGGAAGACTAGTGTGAGCAAAACATACCTAGTCGAATTGCTTTCAGAAGAGCCAAGATAATCAAAATGCAAAATGGCCTTTGATAGAAAAATGAACAGCAAATCCCCTACACCTAACATCAGCAAATTCTCCACCTGAACTTTCATTTGTATGATGTGTTTGGATTTTTAATGCAATCACACTGCATACGGCACCCTATCAATGAGCTATTCTGATTTGTGTCAGGCTGAATCAGGCTGACTGCTTAGAGCTTTGCAGACATCATGAATGAGAAAAGGAGCCACACATTGAACACATTAGGGGTCCCACCATCTCTTCAGACAGGGGGACAATGGGTAAGGGAGCAGAGATAAAGGCGGGGGATAACAGGGGTGAAGGAATGGTTGACACAGAAAAAAAGGGGGGAGAATAGGAGAAAAGAAAAGAAAAGCCCCAAGACACTGGCCACACAGGGCAGAGGGAACATGACGGCTCTAAGAGGCCTATACTCGGTCATAGCCCATTAGGCTGGCTGGGTGAAAATGCTACAGCTCATTACATGCTCTACCTCTGTTCTGTGGATGAACAATGCACAATTACGCTACCCTGCTGCTCCTCTAGCCATACGGTTGTGTGCCTCTGAGGCAGCCGATACTGCCGCCACAGCGGCCTGCCCACAGCCTCGGCACTCGTCAAATATCACATAGATTACTCCCTAATGCAAATCCAGGTTTATGTGTAGAAACAAAAGCGCCGTAAGATTTGCTGAAATGAAAGGAGAGGAGAAACAGGAAAGACTGCTCCAACGCTGGAGCAAACAAAAACCACAATGCAGTATTTGTGTGTGATACAATGGTGTTTGCTCCCTTTTGTCTACTGGTTCCTTTTCTTTCTTTTTTAAATTCTTCTTCTGTGCACTTTAAAGGGTTATGCAAAAAAAAAAAATCTACTAATATTAGTTAAGATGAGTTTATAATGACTGTAAATCTCAATGCATTGCTAAAATACAGACCCACTATAGTGACAATTATAACAATAAAGTGTAAGAAATGGCACTAAAAGTACCGTGGCTTATCTGCAATGCAGTAAAGCTCAGGAATCATCCATCTACCCGCAAATTGGTTCACTTCAAGTCTTCCTCCTCTCTATTCTACAATTATGCATGCAGAAGTTGACATTTAATCTGGTGGGGGAAATGCTAACGAACATCCTCCTGCTCCCTCTTTGTTTTAGGTCTTTGTGAAAGGTCATTCTTCCCTGGTGTCAGAGATGGCTGCTTGGAAAAGTTTCCGTTCACACCAAGTATTGTTATGTTTCACTGACTCCCTCCCCTATTTCCCTGTTGTTTAAAAAAAAAAAAAATAGTGTAGCAGAAGGGAAGGAAAAAAAAGTTCTGGGGGGAAAAAAAAAAGTCTAAAAACACCATAGTTTAATCTATGTGTGTCAGTTTTTTATTGTGTGAAAACCAGTATGGAAGAAGACGCAGTCCCCTTCACATATACCAGAGGGTAAATAGCTGTGAGCTACACAGAGCTACAGAGTTCCCTGCTGAGCAACAGGTCTTGGGATTTATGTTGTTAAATATGTAAGTTGACCTTTTCTGTCCATATTTTCACGTAAGGCTTTCTCAATGGGCAGCAAAATCTCCATTATTGGAAGAATTGTTTTTTTTCTCCTGGAGTCTCCCTCGTCACAAGTTTTCGTCAGACTTATTTGTCTTTGAAGACAATTTAGACTTAACGTAGAAGTCTTAACTCCCATTTACCCTAATGACGTTGACATATTTGTGAAAGAAAAGAAATTAAGTGTTTCGAATGTAATTTGTGTGATGGTACATTTTCAAACATTCATTTGCTCTAGGTTGCTGCTTCAGAGAGTCCAAGGATTTTCATGAAAGAAAACACAATGTGGCGTATTTGTGTCAGAGAGTTTAATTTGAGGGGGGAAAAAAAAACAATGCCTCTGGAAACTCATTTAAATGGGTAATTATGTCCATGCAGCTTTGCTTGCAGGGCTTAACAAGGTGCGTAATGATGTCCCGTTCCCCTGCGATAAACATCATCGCCATGTCCATTTCCTTCACTCCATTTAGCCTTCTCTAATTTACGTGTAGACCCATCAACCCAGGTCCAAATCCAGTGAGGTGTATCTCTGCTTTCAGTCTTTCAGCAGAAAGGCTTGGAAGGATTTAAGCCACTATATATCGGTGACTCCACACAAATTCTCTTTCTTTGAGAACAAAATTCTTACTATTGCATTGAAAATAAATACAATATTTCATTTTCAATGAACTATGTAATTCCATTTCATTTCTGCCGCGGTAGTACTCAAAGCGTTTTAAAATGTTCACCTTATTCAAACGCAAACTCATTCATACACAGCTGACAGAGGGATGTCTAAGTCCAATTTAACCTTCCGATTTCTGCAGGTGCATTGAAATAATCATCATATTTATGATTTTTTTTTCTAGAAGAAAAATCTGCTACTACAAAAGAAGTGTAATATTGCTTTGTTATGATGTTCAAATGGGTAATGCAATAATATTGTTCTCATCCTGAAACCAGATTTTAATATTAATGTGTTTTGGGCACTGACTATAGGTTGTGGGAAATCATTTTAATTCTATATAAAAAAAAACCCTCTCTCGCCTCTCCTCTCCCTCTCCTGGTTTTTCTACATGCTGCTGTTTCTCCTCAGCAGTCACATGTGTTTACGCTGACATGTGTACGTTAGACACCGTCACTCATGTGTTGTGACTCTTAAGCTTTTTGGCTGGATGCTCTAATCCCAACAAGAGGGTGGCGACCCGGCAGGCTTGGTCGGTTGTGACTGGCTGCCTGAGGTTGTCCTGTCATTTCATTGTACCTCTGCTGCATTGAGACTGACGCGTGGTGAGGTTGGTGCGGGTTCGGGTCGAGGCAATAAAAACGCAATCAAGTGTAAAAGTAGCACTGTTTGTGCATGAAAACCATCTTGTAAAGCAATGTCACAAAATTACCCTCGTTTTTTTTTGCGTTCATTGTCAGCGTTCAGCACAATCGCAGAACCTCAGAAGAGGGCACTGAGTACATCACTGTCAAAGTGTTAATTTATTTCTGACAGACAAGGCTTTATTTCACCATATAAACACTGACACATGAAAAGCGGAGCTTTTCTAAAGTCTCTGCCTTACAAATAACCTCTCTAAATAATTAACAGGTTCGTCTGCCACTCAATCAGCACGTATCTGAAGCTTCTTGAGATAAAACGATTCTTTTATTTTTTCCAAATCCCCTGAAAGGTGGAGCCTTTACAGAATGCAACATACAGCCCACACTCTTCTCAAACCTCAAAATATTAATAAATAAAAACACACAGGTTTTTTTTTCAAGATTAAACAGATCAAACAGTCATGTATCCATTCCCTTACTGCACGGTTTTGGTGTATCTGTTGTTGTTTCTTTCCCGAAATGATTAGTCTGTGAATACATGACAAACCTGTCTTTGTCATAGAGGAGCATCTGCTGTTTTTCCCTTTCCTTTTTTTAAAAAGCAAAACTTTTTGCACTTTTTCCCCTTATCTTCCACTGCTTTATCCTAAATTGATTATTGAAAGCTGTGAATACATTGTCTGCATGAATGTGCTGTGACTGCGTCCATTCCCGTTCACGCACATGGCAACGATTATCGGGGAAATCTGATTAGCAGCAAGATCTCTAACACACCAGGAATGATGACATCATTAAACCAACATTAAAGGAGACATTGCAATGCAGAGTCACAGCAATGTTTGATTATACAGAATATACGATTATAGCCCTCATGTATCCTCCTGTGAGACTGAGCGTCAGGCATAGTGATGGAGATGATAATGCCACGGCACATGTTTCAAATAAGTGTGACACTGCATTAGAAATATTGTGTGTGTGTGTGTGTGTGGGGGGGGGGGGTATATACATATATATATATATATATATATATATATATATATATATATATATATTCATCAGCACATGTGCAGAGGGGTTGGCAGTTTAAACAGATGTGTAGTATGCGTTGACAGCATTACGTCTACTTCCAATAATCAGTGTGACACATTTGAATGTTCCCCTGCACGTACTCCTGCTGTGAAGTGATATCCAGGGACGTGCGGTCTCGTTGAAGCCACTCCCTCTTGTCGCTCCAACATCAATATTACAAAATATGCTCCTAACTGAGGGAAAAAACTGAAAGACAGGTGCATTGAGCTACCCTACCAGTTTTTGTTTCAATTTTCATTGTCTCATTAACGATCCTTTGACTGTGAGAGCTGAATAAACAGACACAAAATGTATCCTCTTCCCATCCCGGAGGGAAAAATCTTGCTTCTCACCCTGGTCTTTTCTTTGTCTTCGTCCATCATTAATATATCATCTTTCATTACTGAAATGAAAGATGATTTATTTAGGAAAAGTGAGGAGCAGAGCAATAAATCAGAATTACCCTGTCCAGTGAGAGAAAAACACAAGAGGCACTAGTTATTTTGCTGTGCTCGTAGGCTTCTTAGATTTGATCCCTGGGACTCATCTCTGATATTGTGCAGGCTCATTTATAAGCCAATCAGATTTTCTTTTGAATATTACTGTTATCTCAGGAGCTGATTATTTCAGGCAAAATAAAGATCAGCACGATGAGGAAAAAAACAAGCATTTAAGATCATAAATAAGGAAGGCTTTCTCTCAGGAGCTACATTTAGAGCAAGAAAATGGTGGAAAGCGCATCGTTATCAAATTGAGTTTAGACAAATTGCCTCAACAACGACAGAGATCTCATTTAGAATTTTCTCCTTCTCTGGGGTTTTTCTGTATCTAAACATCAATATTGTGACATACTATACGTCATAATGAAACTTGTGATGCTATGGCATCTGTAAGAGAAACAGTGTGGAGAATGTATGGATTATAACTATATTGTCTGTCAGCTAAGTAAAATTCTGAAGCGCAATCGCCATTGAATATTGAATATTTCAAACTGCGCAGTGCAAAGACCAATCCTCTCCTTCAAATTAATTCGTCGCCCTTTTGTGAGTAATTTACCACCCGTGTAAAAGAAAAATCTCATACCTGAAAAAGAGAAATCAATAATGTTACTTATTTTCATGCTATGCTCATTATCTGGAATCACAAGTGAGAGAAACCTTCGTATACATTACATATTCAAAAACACATTCTAGCCAAAGGCCATTCCTTTACTGTATAATTGTCTCCTTTACCAAGTAATTCACTATAATTAAGCCATGGTAGACAGCTCTATTCTCCTGTGAGCACTCATATGCTACCATAGGCAGGTCTAACAAACATCTCACAGCTGATGCTTTTCAAAACAGTGGACATGGATGTTCAGGGAGGTATACGGGTACACATTTTCACAAGGGAAAATACAATATACACAATGCAATTGCAGGTATGAGGCCTTTGGGGAGACCTGTCACTGCTATCTTGGCCAAGTCTGCTGTTTGAGTGTGCGTGTTTGTGTGTGTGTGTGTTTGTGTGTGTTCCAGCATGCTTTGTCTGAAGCAGGAAAGGCTTTACTCCAGCTGCTCAGACATAAGCAGGATGCTCACTGCCCCACATAAACTAACAATGGAGAGGAACTTTGCATCCATCAAAGACATCCATTGCAAATAGACAACAGCTCGTACCCTCGGCTGGTAAATCAAATCTGACCTCTTATCCATACGCTGATCAATTTAAAATAAACGACTGGAAAGAAAACTGGGAGACATGACTGTGCCCTGGTGTAAAAACAAAAAGCTCTTCTGCAAAGCATAAATTAATCATGGACAATCATGAGGTTGCCCTCAGGACACTTTTTTTATGGTACAAAACAGCCTTCGTAATCACAACACTGCAGCCACTCGTGTCCTAGCCAGTCACAGGGATACGGGTTGAGGACTTGTGGAGTCAAGTGGTTTCAAGCCCAAGCTTGCTCATTGTAACAAAGCAATTATCATTCACTTCACTGCTGTTCGTTTGTGCTATAAATGGCTTTGTAATTATGCTGAAAACATTTTTCTATTTAAGGGTGACATTTATACATACTGGAGGGCTTCTCTCTCGTGCAAATGTCACAATGGGGTAGAAAGACAACAATGACAACTGTCGTTAGGCTGAGGTTACACTGTTAGAGGGTAAAACGCACTGTCGCTTCTCACTTCAGTTTCTTATTCACACTCACACATACACACACACACACACACACAGGAAAATATACAAAGGCTGCGACAAAAAGTTGCTTGTCAGTATCACTGTGTGGGGAGTGATGGAGGCTGTGCGCAAAACAGGCAGAGACTCTGTCAAGCCAATCAAATGCCTCAAAGGTAACAAGAAAACACGGATCAAGGCTTGGACACCTGTCTCATCCCCCTTTCCTCATATCATGGCATATGCAGCAGTCAGTACCAGCAAATCAACAAACTACTAACAAAGTAACACACTCTGAATTTCTATAATTGATGTTCATGGCGGAAAAATTATGAGTCTGAATACACAATATTGGATTTATTGCAGGGTGGGCAGGTTGGTGCAGTAGTCAGCACTGTCGCCTCACAGCAAGAAGGTTCCAGGTTTGAGTCCCAGCTCAAGCACAGGATCTTTCTGTGTGAGTCTGCATGTTCTCCCTGTTCCTGTGTGGGTTCTCTCTGGGTACTCTGGTTTCCTCCCACAGTCCAAAGACATGCAAATGAGGATGAGGCTGATTGATACTCTAAATTGACCGTAGGCGTGACTGTGAGTGTGAATGGTTGTCTGTGTATATGTGTTGGTCATGTGATGGACTGGTGACCTGTCCAGGGTCTTGTGTATTCCAAACTACCACTACTACTAAACTTTACTACTATAATTTATGATATTATGCTTTAAGTACAGTTGGCATGTGTACTTTTATGCCTGTTTATGGTGTTTTTACGTTGTGTATAATGTAGCGTAAGTCTGTCAACGGCAACGTAAGTAACATAACCTTAATACTGAATACCATTCAGGCCAATAACGTGGCCTGGCTCCAGACATGAGTGTAGCACAGTCACACAACAAAGCTTCAAATGCTAACTGAGGTTGGAAAGCTAACGTTTGCGCCACTAGCAGGGAGGAGCTTGTTGATGGAGCACAAGCAACAACACCTGAACTAGCAGAGTCAATTGACAGCGATAATAGTGACACAAGTGATGATGAATGACCCGACTATAGATTTGTGGAGAATGTCCTAAAGTCTGCAATTACGTGGCACCATCGAGACCAGTGTCCCTCGCTGGTGCAGTCTAGTCTAGAGCACTAGCAGCTTTGGAGAAAAATGTGCATGATGCCATTGTGCAAAATATTGAAATGCTGGTGGGCTACTAACCCACTTCAAACACTACTTCCTCACTTATCTCTCTGTTTGTTCTAACAACTCTATCAAGACAACTCCAAGCTTTGCATATAAGATTATCAAAATCAATCGGCAACCCTATTTGTCTAACTCTCCATTTTTTCATTAGCTGAAACAAATAAAGGCTTTCCTAATCCTGCAGCAAATGTTCTTTTATTGGACGGTTAAGCCACAGAGGGAGGATGTTGCCAGAGATTTTATAATGTTGACTGATTTCTATCCATTCCCACATGTTTTCGGCTGAGGAAAGATTGGTTGTGGCGACCTGCATATCGCTACCGACCAGCAAAGACAATCACATCGTACAGGTCACAGCATGTACCTGCAGAATCCCCCAACCTCTGCCACTGACCGGATAACACCACAGGACAAACCCCCCCCCCCCCCCACCCCCACCCCCACAGCTCCACCTTTCTCTTTCCACCTGCATTATTCACACACACACACACACACATACACACACACACACACACACACACACACACACTCAGAACAAGCTCAGACAGGCCCATTAAATCAGCATGCCTGTAAGTAGGTCTCATTGACCTCTCAGGATCCATTGGTGCCTGAATATCTCTGGATCATCAAGTCAATACATCAATATCCATCTTGTGTTTCTTGTTTTAAGACCCCAACTCCCAACCCCACACACCCCACAGTCTTCTCCGTGAATGTCAAAGGGAGATTGGAGTCATCAATTACAACTGTCTGTGCAGGTGTGTGTGTGTGTTTGTGTGTGTGTGTGTGTGTGTGTGTGTGTGTGTGTGTGTGTGTGTGTGTGTGTGTGTGCATTTTTGTGGAGCTGGAGTTTATTGCTGTCTTATACACATTCCTCCACAAACACACAAACATGCACACAGAGGTGTTACTATCGTAGTGGGGACCCAATAGTGAAATTCCTTCCTTCCTTCATATGTATGACCTAGCTCTTTACCCTGACCTTCATCCTAACCCTGGATCCAAATGTTGACCCCCATTGCAAGGTGTTTTGTTCAGCCTCTTGGCCACAAAAATATTGTAGAATCACAGGTTTTAGACCCCCACAAATAAACTTAAACAAGTCCGCACACATTTTCTGTATCTTACACAAACACTCACAAACATAAATGTCCCCCTCTCCCGTGGGATCAAGGAGAAGTGGGTCATGAAGAGAAAGAGGGAGGGTTCCCAAAGAATCCAATAGACCAGTTCATACATAGAAAATCTATAAACTAAAGATCAGCTGGTCTATATACAGTCTGTCAGCTTCAATAGTCTCTCGTCAGACCTTCGCAACACTGCTGGAGCCATGCATGGTACGTCAGGATAATTCAATGGCTGGCTGCGCAGAGCGGCCATGCGGTAACGCTGCGCCGTCGCTCTGCCAAATGGACGACACACAGATAAAGCATTTAAGCAATGATTATTCTTTCTGCTAGCACCTGAAATGACGTGTGGTGGAGCTGATTAGGTGGGTCAATACATCTGGCAGGTGCTCAGCCTCTTTTTTTTTTGCAACAGAACACACAAATAATAATAATTTGAAACAGTGAAGAAAAAAGTAGAGTATTAGAGCTGAAATAATCCACTTTTTCCGGCCTCCCTATTCTGCTTAGTGAAGCCCTCTCAGTCACAGGTCAGCTTCAATGTCTCCTAAGAGGACTTGAAGGATTCCACTCAGATCAACTGACACAAAGTCACACTTGCCATTTCAAAAAGCTTAGCTTTCCATCAATGAGACGCAGACATTTCACTGACAGTATAATCTTCACTATGATGGAGAGCTAAATATCACAAAACCTTGAGATGTGTTGAAAAGTTCAGAGCATCATCTCTGCATCTCTCCTACGATCAAGGAAATCTATTAACAATCATTAAGGTAAAGGAAATCTAACAAATCTCAGGTTCTGACACCTCACATTACATCATGGCATCTATCACCTTTTTCCTTCTACCCCTTCGTCCGAAGCAGCCCAGCCAAGGATTTAGGACAGAGCACATTGGATTGAATCTCACCTCTGGCAGTGGCATGCCGTTGATGATGAGGTCTGGCTGCTGGTGGCCCTGCCCAGTGAACGGGTGCTGATAGCCATGGTTGGGAGCTGCATTGCGTGTGTTCTGGTTCTCCACGTTGAGGAAGGTGCTCTCGGAGCGCCTGCAGCCCAGTGGCAGGCTCTGCTGGTGGTAGTCGAAGTAGTTGAGCGAGGAGGTGAGAGACGAGCAACTCACCACATTCATCTTGTCTGTCTCCTCGACATCACGTGGCACCAGGCGGATGTCATTCTTGCTTAGCTTCTTCTTCTTGCTGGACTTCTTCTGGTTGCCATATGAGTACTCCGCCACCCTGCGCAAGTAGAAGAAACTGAACAGACTCAATAAAGCAGTGTTCTGTCTTCACATTCCACATTGTCATCATGCCAGCTACGACGACGTACGACCACGGGTGCGTGACAAAGGCTAATTGCCCATGTCCAGTCACTTAAGTGACTTTCCACTCTCAGCTTGTCATTTCTTGTTTGTTTGCATTTGCATGCTCAACAATTGACATGTCACAAACAGGCAGACAATATGCAAACATGCCAAAACCACAGAAGCATAGCACAAGAACACACCAGCAGCACTACCAATATATGCAATCATATGCAAAGCACACAGTCCACACTAATTCTATTTTTTTTCTTTTTCCTTTTATTATCGAGCAGGCCCACTAGCAATATGGAGCTGCAGATTCAAATTCATTTAGCTGCTCTCAGCGGCTGCTGCAAACTGAGCATTTTGACTTAAATAAGAGCAAATGAGCAGCACAGCCATGTTTTTTTCAAAGGATTCTCAGACTGGGGGAAATATGCCTTCTTCGCACAGCATTGCACTTTTTCACAGGAGAACAGATGCTATGTTCACTATAGTGATGACTGCAAAATTACCAGACATAGTCCATATATCCTGTGATGTTTTTTAGCAAATGCATTACATTACACTCTGGAGGACATTCTAACCTCTTTGTGTGGAGCATATGGTTTATTTCCTATGAAAAGCCCACACGGAAACAACAGATACACATGAAATTGCAATGTTGCCTTTTTTCTTGTCTGGAATGTCTCTGCTATACTAGCCCCCACTGGCCCCAACTAAAATGCAGCTCTAATCCTCTGTCACTTCTACAATCACACAGGCTAAGAAGCACCATTGTAGTTTGTCTCTTTCATTTTTCTTTTAGATTGCATCTTGAAAACAGCTCCCACCCCCATTCTGCTCTCCCTTGATTTAGAGGAAAGAAAATGGGCAGCTGCAAGGGAAGAAAATACTCCCCTCTCCTTTTCATTTATCATTTTAACATGTTGTCTCTCCACTCTGTGCCCAAATTGAAATCTAGGAGGGGAAATCTTCACAGTCAGACAGACTGGCAGAGGGCAAGCAATAAATTGGAGATAACTACTCCTCATATTCGAGGTGGTGACTAAGAAGAAGGGCATATCAGTGCTAATTAAAGCACACAGCATGGAACGTGCCTCACACTAGGAGGGTAAAGTACTAAGAACAGTTTGGAAATTGGAATTGTTGTTGTCAATTATTGTTTCCTCTTTGAGAAAAATGCACGACCAGAATTAAAGTAACTGCTACGATCAAGATGCCTCCACTGTGGTATTTTGTGATACCAAGTCAGGCTTTAATTTAAGCAAAATGACTGCAGTTTGTGTAATAACAGGAATGAAGAGGGACGTAGGTTCCTCCTGATTGTCAGAGCCCTTCTCAGAATCACTAAAGAGAAAAAAAAAGAGAAAACATTCATTTCAATATTCACGCAGTCGAATTTCTAAAATAAAATTTTGTGATCATTTTAGCCGTACGCTGAACAAAAAAAATGGGAATTGTATTGCGCAATGTAAAAATCCATTATAGAATATCTTAATTTTACATGCTTGAAAAATGCCCAAACTTAACTTCAAATCAACAAAATTATGTTTGGAGCAAAATATGATTATGGCTGCAGGTTAAAGTCTCCGATCCAATCTATATGTAAATTTTAAGTGGTAATGGGGCACAGGGAAATCAAAGCTAGAGCTGATGTTCAGATTGATGAACAAAACAGAATGTTCAATAAGCAAAAGTCCGTAAAAAATAATAATCTCTCACTTTCTAAGAAACCAGTTAATGATGTGATCTTTGGTGCTTTAGGAGGATCTTTCTTACATTTGAAATTAATATTATGAAATTCAATTTGTTTTTATTTCAGTCTATTTTTACTGTAGATTGCTTCGTGAGAGGAATGTTAAATCTGAATGATCCCATAATCACAGTAGATTAAAGTTGATAACAGCCAATCAGCCACGGCAGACGTTAAATAATAAATGTCTGCTGCTGCTATTGGACCAGCAGGACGTTAATTGTCCGGCAACATACTCGCAAATTGAACATGACAGTTGAACCGTCATATTTATGAGTCAATTGAACCGTCATATTTACGAGTCAATTGGTTACAATGGGAAGGATTAAATCAGCCAATCACTTCCACGGAAGAGTGGGCCGAGACTGAAGTAGTTCAGTCAGGTTTAGATGTCTCTCAATCTGCAGCCCTCACATTCAGGCCCCCTACATGCTGCATGACAAAAGCAATGGCACAGACTTGCCCCCCCCCCCCCCCCCCCCACACACACACACACACACACACATACACACCAGATTCAGTCAGTACCTGCAGTTGTACGTTCTGATCTCCTTGTTGTCCCTCTTGCACTTCACCGCCACAAATATCATGGTGACAAACAGGATAGCTGCGATGGAGCCCAGAGCGATTATGAAGATGAGGGAGAGGTTGACAGGTCCGATAGACTCCTGCGCGTTCAGGTCTGGTGACAGATACACCACGATGTAGGCCGAGGCGGAAAGGGAGGGCTTGCCGTGGTCTCTCGCCACTACCGTGATCTCGTAGGTAGATTTGGCGTTTTCTCCAAACATCCTCGTGGAGCGTACCTCTCCGTTCACCTGGTCTATTTCAAAGAACGCCCTGTCCCCCTCGGAGATGGTGTAAGTCAGCCGTCCGTTCTCCCCCTCGTCATAGTCATCTGCTTTCACCTGGGTCACCATGTAACCCACCCCAGCGTTTCTTGGGATGGAAACCTCCGCTGTGCCATTGACAAGAGGAGGGTTTGTCATTATAGGTGTGTTGTCATTGACATCCAGCACGACGATGCGCACGGTTGCGTTACTTGACAGGGAGGGATTACCATTATCTCTGGCCAAAACTTTAAAATCAAAAGTCCGTGTGTATTCATGGTCGAATGATCTCATGGAGTAAATTCGGCCTGATGGGTTTATGCTGACATAAGTGTTTACATCCATGTGCTTAATCTCTCCGGGGACGATTGAATACGAAACTGTGCCATTCATCCCCAGGTCCGGGTCCTCTGCTGATACCGCGAGCAGACATGAGCCCGGGAGGTTGTTTTCCATCACCATCTCTTGATAGTGGGGCTTGAGGAAATGGGGAGGGTTGTCATTTTCATCTGTGACTTTGACTACCAGTGATTTTGTGGCGCGTAAAGGAGGGATGCCACTGTCCTCCGCTTGGATAGTGAGGTTATAAGTGTCCTTTTGTTCTCTGTCCAGCCTGCCATCAACAAGTATAGTAGAGAAGCTTTCATATTCTTGAAGTCTGAATGGAACATTGCCCTGCAGCCTGCATTGCACTTTGCCGTTTGCCCCAGAATCCTTATCAGACACCCTCACTAATGCAATGACATACCCGCGCTGCGCGTTCTCGGTAACTTCCACCATCTCTGTGTTGAGTGAGAGCAGACTGATGACAGGTGGGTTATCGTTCGTATCCATCACGTTCACCGTGACTTTGCAGTGAGCGGGTATAGAGTTGGGACCCAGATCTTTGGCCTGGACGTCGATCTCATATATTTGCGTTGTTTCATAATCCAAAACGCCGTTGACAGTGATGATGCCAGTTCTGGGGTCAATTTTGAACGCATCCCTCGTTTTCTCAGTGACGTAACTGTTGAACGAGTACACAACCTCTCCATTAGTGCCTTCATCAGGATCCGTTGCATTTAGGTCTATAACTAGGGTATTGAGAGGGGAATTCTCCATCACGTTGACTGTGTACACTGGCTCGTCAAAAACAGGATTGTTGTCATTAGAGTCAATTACCTTGATATTTAACTGGACCGCGCCTATCTTTGGTGGGTCTCCTCCATCCTCGGCACTGATTTCATATCTGTAGTGGGACTGCGTCTCTCTGTCTAATGATTTTTGCACAACGAGCTCAGCAATTTTGGATCCGTCTCCTCTGGTCTTTATCTCTAGTCCGAAAAGCTCATTTGGGGTGATGGAATAGGATTGCACTCCAAAGATCCCAGAGTCCGGATCGCTTGCCCCCTCTAGGGGAAACCTGGTACCAGGGGATGCGTTCTCTGAGATTTCAATGTCAATGTGGCTTGTTGGGAATCTGGGCGCGTTATCGTTCAAATCCTCTATTTCAACTTTGATGACACATATCTCCATCGAGTTTGACATCACTTCAAGGGAAATAATGCACTTTGGGTTCTGTCGACACACTACATCCCGATCTATTTTCATTTGGGTTGTGAGGATTCCGGCTGGACTAAGTTCCACCCATCTTGGTTCTGAATTGGAAATAACCCTCAAGTAGGGGGGCTGCGGTGCGATCTGAAATCCTTGCTTTAGTGCGTCCTTTGTCACGTTTCCAATTACTGACCCGGGCTTCATCTCCTCGTTTATTCCATATTTAAGGTTGATAACAGCCTCTGCCCCGACCCAAAATAACACGAACACAACAATTAATTGTATTAATTCCATTTCCTTGCTCTGCATTGTACCTGTTGAGTTTTTCTCTGCACTAATAAAGATAATTACGCGCACTGATGCTTGGAAACAGGACAAATGTTCCACATCATTTCATCTACAAAAAAAAAAAAATGTCCAGCAAAGTGTTAGGATGACGATTTGCTCTTGTGTGTGTGTGTGTGTGTGTGTGTGTGTGTGTGTGTGTGTGTGTTCTGATTCTTACAAGTGCCTTATCCTATTTGACTCTTCTCAGGCAGAGCACATCCTCCGGTCTACTGCAGCGATCGCAACATTGAAGACGACAGATCTGTAAAAACATGCTGAATCTTCTCACAATAGTGATTTTTTTTTAGCCGTGTAAATCCGTGCAGCTCTCATCAAGCGGTAAACTGCTCTTACACATGATGAACTGTCCATTCAAGTGGGCTGAGAGGAGGAAAACGCTTAAGACTGCAAAGGCACAAAATGAGAATTCCAGGGAGCAAGTCCAGAAAAAAATGTGTATCTTCCGTGCGGATGAAGTGATGGGGTTCAAAAGTCCGTGATAAAAAAAATTCTCCGACTTGATGCCAGCAAATATTTAAGTCGCGTGTGGGATAACCATCTTTATATATACATAAGCAGTTTTAGAATGTCCTTGTCGACAGGCGGCTATATGTTTTCAAACTGCACATCTGATGAAATAATTTCTAAAGGATCTGCAGTCACAGGATCATTCAACAGCTAAAGTCCGAATATCTTTGCTGAGGGAACAGGGGTGCTGTTGCAGGAACGTCTCCTCACATCACTGTGATTACCTCTTTATTTCCAGCAGAATTAGTCTTACATCCCCTCAAGTCCTGAAGCTTTTACTTACTAATTAATTTCCTCGTAAACCACTTAGAGGAAAAAAAAAAAAAAAAAGAAGGCAACATATCCGGATGACTGATCCATGCAACAACAACAACAACAAAAAAGAAATATCCGTTGAAAATATAAAGCCAGAGAGTGGAAACGATGCAAAGAGCCTCCTGCAATGAGGAGGACAGCGTGTTTCTTTTAAGGCTGCAGCAAACTCAAAGCAGAGTAGCCTAAATCCAGCCCGGTGGAGGCAGAAAGAGAAATCACCACTCGTTGTTAGTTGACTCCAACAAGCGCTCCTTTCGCTTCACTGGTGCACACTGGCGGACGCGCAGCTCCAAGCCGGGCGCTCAGTCTCTGGACCCGCAATCCCCTTAGCCAATCAGAGGTTACACTGGAGGGCTGGGAGCTGCTGGTGGGTGGGGCGAAGTACAGCAATGAAACACGACCAGCTATACCTGCTCCCCTACAGATGGACGATTCAACGGGCAATTACAGCCTACAAGTTGAAACATGGAGCTGTGTATTAGATGATCGTTAGAGCTGCTACCGGTTTTGTTTTTTTTTTGCCTCTTTTTTCTTTCACACCAGGATATGGGGACCTGAATGGGGGGTCTTCTTGAGGGTCCCTATGACTCACACACACACACACAAAAAGTCCTTTTGCTCTTATGCAGGAAAGGATGATGCAAGGTAACGGATTTGACCCGGTTGGCTTCTAAAATCATATTTAAATTGAAGATCCTCCATTACTGTCTTTTGGAGTCTCGGTGACATTAGAAAAGAAAGTTTGTGCCAGAGAAGACACTGCGGAGAGCCAAAAGCATTTCCTGCTCCCGTATATTTTAAAAACAAGTGTAGGTCTATTCCGTGGAGCCGTTGCAACTCTGCGCGTTCTGTTACATCACTGGCACTCCAACTTGCACTAGACCCACATGTTGAGCAACCTTACTCCTCATAATGAACAAACATTGCAACACGTTTCCATGTAGCGACAGTCTGAGGAGAAATCGGGGAATAAGCCATGGTAACTTTTTTCACTTAAAAAATGACACAAGTTTTATTCTTGGAATAGAAGCTTTCACTCATCACGGAAATGCCTTCACGATTTGTATGAGTCAGTCGCCGAAGGTTATTTCTATAATTCAATGTTCAGATAGGTGGACTTTGACCTCCAGTCTGATTGTAATCACCACAAGAAAAAAAACAGGGGGGAAGAAATCAATAATGAGATATTTATTCAGTGTATCTCTTTTCCCTTATCTTCATGTAATTTAGCCATTAAAAGACAGTGATCATGAAAAGGTTAAATATAGAGTTCAACTTGAAGTTCTCTCTCTCTCTCTCTCTCACACACACACACACACACACACACACACACACACACACACACACACACACACACACCCTCCCTCCCCTCCCGTTCAGCCCTCTCTGCTTGCCTCTCACCTTCGCGCTCAGGCAGGCCAATTTCAAAGTCACAAGGGTGACACCTAGCGTCCAGAGACGCCGCTCAATTCTGATATCACCAGTTCTTTCCATTTTATCCACTGGAAAAAAAGAAAAAGAAAAAATAGAAAAGGAAAAAAAGAACAACAGCAGCGTGCCAGGAGAATAACAATGAAACACACGGTCAAATCAATTTCCTCTTTATATCGAAGTAAAAGTCGGCTGTTTGACCACAATTAATACCCTCCGTAAGAGGTGAATTAGTTCAGAGCCAAAGCCAATCATTGTTAATCAATGGCAGGGAATGAACTTCATCTGCAATGAAAGAATGTCATTGCTGTGGAGTGTGAACCTGTAACTTTCATTCATTATTTGTGGGTTGGTTTTTGTTTTTTGTTTTTCCTAAATGCCAGCAGTCTAAAGTCCAGGTCAATAAAGCAGCTTCACTGACCTATTAAAATGACACTTAAGATAAAACCATCAAAATTACCACACTCTAGGGAGACAAGTGAAATGTTGGATTTTATTTATCCATTGTTCATCGTGTAAATATTTCTTAAGCAAAACACCCTCCTACACACACACACACACACACACACACACACACACACACAGTAAGAAGTTAAACTTGTCACACACACAAAACTTTTTATCATTCCATATCATCCATCTCTGAATCTTAATTATTGTCCATTTGAAGAACCAATGACAAAAAGATGAAGAGCAGAATTTACTTTGAAATGTTATCAGATAGAGTCCAGATTTTGTGAAACCTAAAGTTGCTTCCCATTTATTTTTCCATTTTAGGTTACTAAAAGAGGGGTAGGCGACGCCTGACTTTGGGCTTTGTTTTCTCTCTTTTTTTTTTTTACATATTCCTTTCTTTTCTTTTTTAATTAAACAAAAGAAACACGATATCCTAACAATACCGCATAAATCTGTCTAAATCGATTTTTGAATCATACTCTGATCATGAACTCTCCATCCTCGCTCTCACTCGCCCTCCCTGGCAAACTGTCACTAAATAGATCAGGGACCGTTACACAGCGTTTTGTTCTAGCTCACAACCTACACTGATAATCATACTGCAAATATAGCCTGTATAGCTAGCTAGCAAAGTCTACAAATGGGTTTCTTACCTGTCCAAAAGAAAGGCTGCTACTTGCGCATCCGTAGCTAAACCTTTTGATTCTTTTCGACTCCTCCAGCGAGCAAATGGATCCCCAACAATCACTCGCGTTGCACCGAGCCTTTTATCCTTCTCCCTCTTATCTACTGTTAGTTCTACAAAAGACCTTTTTCTTTTTGAAGTGTTTTCTTCTGGATCCATGCTCCCTCCTTGATGCTGCTCACCCAACACTGATCCAACAAGGCGTTGAAACCAGCTTCAGGCTTCTTGGTCTCAACCTTTTGATGGACAGCTAAGCTGCCCGATCAGGTGCATTCTGGATTCAGCTGTTGATGGACAGGCCAACCAATCTGACTGGTAGTGGTTTTTGAGTGGGTGGAGGTAAATTTGGCCCTGCATCCCATATGTATTAGGGATTTTGATTGTTCTTTTTCCTTTAATTTATCGATTACCATCGAGACATCATGACAAATTCAGGGATTATGACAAAAAGTACATAGAAATCTGGGAGCCTACCCCTGCTTTAATACAGTTTTGTCCATGTAAGCAACCGTTCTCCTGAGGCACGTTGGTAAGTGACCTCTGCGTCCTTCGATAAAGCAGTTTGAATCTGTGAAACAGGAGAATTGAGCATCCAAATAATAGCAAGTGACAAATTAAAGGAAAAAGCTGAATAAATGAGAAATGCTGCCATCCAGGGTTACTGAATAGTTTGATGAGCAATAAGCGAAGTGAATCATTTGCTATACGGCCCTTGTAGTCACCAGATCTCAACCCATTTGAATTCTTATTTTAGGTCAGCGAGTTGGTTGGTGGTCACCAACGTCAGCGCGATTACTGAATCATCAACGAGGGAATACATTTTTGGAAGAAGGGTGTTTTTCCATCCAGCAGAGTTCCAGAAATCATTTAAAGACTACAGTGCTGGATATGTTGATACGTTTATGGCAGCGACCCAACTGGTTCAATACTATTGAGTATAAAAATATGCCTTGTCATTGAATACCTCATTCCAGTACCAAAGTAGTTTATGTTTCATGTTGTAAAATTGCTTTGATTGGAAAAATGTGAGCATGCTGAAACACAACACCAAAGACTTGAAAAGATGCTGAACTACATTTGGTACACTGGTTTATTCTTTTTTTTTTTTCCATGTTCTACAACTGAATTCACAGTGCCAAAGAAAACCAAAAGGTTTTTTGTTTATCATTCAGCATTTCCTTTTTTTGTTTTATTGTGGTGGGTAATTCTCCGCTCCTTTGAGGTTCGCTTCCTGCCCTCGTGTGTCTCTGAGATTTTTAGCTCCGCCCTGATGTGTTCACCTGTGATTTATTATACACGCGTGTCTCATTGTCTCCCTCCCATTGTGTATTTACTCTTCGAGCGCCTTCTGCCGATTCATCTCAGCTCTTTCCAGCCACCGTTCCGACCTTTCGCTCTGTTTTGTCGCCCTTGCCTCAGCCTTGCCCCTTTCTGCTCTTTGTGCCCCGATCACTGCCTACTGAACCCGGTGCCTCAGTAAAAGCTCACATTTTAATCTGATTGTGACTGTGAGTCATGCGTCTGAATCCCTTGTGTGTCACATCCTCACAGTATTAAATCTATTTTGTTGTTTTGTTACACCACTATATTGTTTTTTCCCCTCCATTCATTAGTCACCAGTCTGTTTGTATAGAAGCAATCTGAGCGACTACATATTTTATCTCGCCACCGAATCAAAATAATACTGTTGTAGAAAAAGAAAAGAAGCCACACCTCTGTTAAAATGCCTTGGAAGAGAGAATCTCTTGCAGTGAAAATATTTTCCTTTGTCTTGCAAAATGCAATCATATTCTGACAAACAAGCAAGAATCAAAAGCAACTTGTTTGCTCTTCCATAACATTTTTCATTACATGTTGCAGTTGCATGGCGCCGGGAGAATCTTTAAGCTCATAAATTCTTAATGTCAGCAAGTTAAACAACGGTAGGCAGTGGCTGGGGACTCTTCTTTACTTGGGGGTATTTCTGGTGGTCGCATGTATGACATTTTGCATAATAAGTTATGTGCATTCACCAACCTGATAATCTTGCAGAGGCTTCATGCTGTTGTTGAGCAGGTTCTCCTGGGCAATCACGTCATGTGGCCTCTTCTTGTTGCATTGTATCTGTGAATATATGCCAGGCACTTATGTGAGCAACAGAACAGGTTTTTCTATGTGTTGCATGAGTATTTTCTTCTGCTTTTTTTCAGACGTCATGGCAGCGTTTACTGGCAAAAGGCTCGAGACTTCAGTCGCTAACATCTTTAGTATGCTAGAGCCAAATGTGGAGTGAAAGAGTTTGTCAAATTTGGAGTGCATGATGAGGGCTGAGGGGGTTAAAGCTGTTGTAGACGAACTTGCCTCTGCAGTGTAAAAAAAAAAGAAAAGAAAAAAAAGGTAACCGTATAGCCTCGAGCAGCAGACCTGATCATAAACTAGCACTAGCGCAGTAATTTAGCCACAATGTTCTTTCTTTCTCACAGTGAGCGAGAGAGAGAGAGAGAGAGAGGGATGGCATATTTCATTTATGAGCTACAGTCTACAGCACTATACTTCCTGCTGTTGACGTTCCTTTGTGTCCTTTATTGATTTTACCACTATGTTAAAATCCTTATATTTTCTGCAGTGAGTGGTGATACATTGACTGTGAACAGCACCATTTTTTTCTTTTGTTTTTTTTCCCCAACACCATCATTCAGTCCCTGACATAAAGAAGGAAGCTGATCACGGGAGCATAATGTATGCACTTGACTTTAACCGACCACACTTAATGTTGTGGTTTGATTTCTCCTCCGGTGTGTCTTCACCAGCTAAACCAAAGGATGAGGGTGGTAATCTATTAAGCGCACGCCAGAAAAGATCAATATATTATTACATCAAGTGGAGCTCGTTGATACAGTGCCTTTTTAGTAGTAGATTTGTGGATGATAAACTGGACGAGATTGCAAATGATTAGAAATATACAATAAAAGAAGTCTGTTTTTTCATTGCCCATCAACAGAAGCTTTTTATTTTGTAAAACGATACAACTTCACAACAAGCCTCACTTCAGGAACTGACAGAAGACAAACAATATAAATATCTAAATATATATATTCAGCATTGTACCGTGCGCACTTGAAAGTTTATGCTTTAACTTGAAGACAGACAGCAGAGCGAGGCTTTTGAATTCCATGGGAATTTCACAACTTCGCATTGGGTTTTGAGGATATTTGAAGCATTTGTGGTGGAAAGCTTGAACCAGTGCAGTTGAAAGTACTCAGAGAATAACTGATTTCATTTCACTTCATGTATATTGTATATGTATATATATATATATATATATATATATATATATATATATTTCCCTCTGCTCCCATGGAATGGCACATGTCTGTAGTTTCTTCCTGCTGCTTGCTTGGAAAGAAATATCTAAGCCCCTCTGACAGATGCTGGCATTTACGCCCCTCCGTCCTGCCTGGTGCTGGACCTTGGCTTGTGCACAGACATGGACTTAGAGGAGCTAGCATGAGGAAGCAGAGACAGGCGGCAGCGCTCTGAAAGCCTAAGATGGCCTTGCTTATTTTGGCTGGAGCTGAGGATGACGTTGGTTTTATTATGGACTTTATCCATACAACTTCTCAAAAATTGATTCCTCCTGAGCACCCATTGCCAGAGGCATAAAGAGGAAGGGGAACTGACAGGCTTAATCTATGGGCCTCTCGTCAATGACGATACGCCCTCCACTCCATTCCACACTGTGCCTGTCCATGATACATCAATTAGTATCAACTCAGCATCCATTTGAGGGTTTACAGAATACCCCGAGCTCACCAGAATGGCTACAAGTACACATCAACAGTCTTTTTTTTTGCTCTACAGCAACTTTTTGTTTTTGTTTTGGATTGTGCTCCTGGTTGTTGTTGTTGCCACAAGACAGTTTTCATCTTAATGTCCAAACAACACTGGCCTGGGACTCCAATCTTGGTTGAGTTGAGGGAGAAAACCCACAGTTGGGACAGCTTGGCTTTGTGTCATTCACTCCATGTTCACACCACTCAAAACCATCTCTGTAAATTAGCGAGCGGAAATAAGACGGAAGCGTTTGTATCTATTCTGAGTTTTCCGCCATTATCTGGATTTCCTCTAAACTTTTATCATGGTTATCAGGCTTATTTAGCAGAAATAGTTCCTCCTTTATTGTACAAATAGACGCTTTTGATTTTCACATATTTGATTTGATCTGTTGTCATGAAACATCATGGGAGAACAGATCCAAGGTTAGGTTTTTTTTCTCCCCCAAATTATTAAAATTATCACTCTCGCCTTGCTTCGCTTTGCCTGACATGAGCAGGAAATGAATGCAGATGGCCTTGTACTGAATGGATGTGGCCCTTATTGCGTAGAGATGCAAATGAATGAAAGAATTGTTGAATGTGTGTGTTTGAAGTTGCATGGCTGGTGGGGTCCCTGATCATCAAAAGATGCATTGATTTAATATGCAGTCTGTTGATGTTTAAACAATTAATAATTAGTAACCCAATGACCCATTTGCTTCTGAAATGAAACATGTTTAAGAGAGGCTTGTTCTATCTGTGCATAATTGGTTTAGCTATTTATGCTGTTAGATGGTAATTATCAGACGCTGTATACAAAATTCTCATGTTTAAAGGGGAAATGTTTGTCTTTGAATGCCAGTGAGATAAATAGTGATTTCAACTCTAAATGGTTATTTGTTCAAGTGTTGTCCTCAAAATGGCAGGGTCGTCTTTGAAAATTTCCCTTTAATGCGTGTTTTTCAAAATATCGGCGTGCTTTTGAATACGGCTGTAGAACAAAACTAGTTAAGGTGACTCAAGATTAAATATTTATCTGTTCTCAATCAGTGAATGAGTTGGTAACTTTTACTTTGCTCCACTTTACGTTTACTTGTTGTTTTTTTATAAAGAACCAGAACCACTGACAGCAACCACAACAACAACAACAACAACAACAAAATATGGTAGCCAAAATGCACCACTAAAGTAATAAGAACGGGTTTCAGATACCGATTTCCTATGGTGATATTTGGGTCCACGACTTAATGAGGCACGACAACAACATCACTTCTGCAATTCCATTGTCAAATTTAATATGGAGAGCATGAATAATCAAATTTATTCAAACACTGTTTTATTTAAAACTTTCTGCTGTTTTTTTATACTGTTATTAAGTGACTGAATTTGACATTTACTTGTAGTGTGTTTATCATATTTGTATGCTCACTCGTGTAAAATTTAAAACACAAACGGAACTAAGTTGAGCTAATCCAGACTTTAGCAAATATTGACTTTGCAAATCCATGTCACAGGAAGTGCATCTGTCTACAGGAGGAAAGGCACACAAAATGCTAATATTAAACAATAATGAGTGTCAGACAGCTTTTGCTGAAATAATTAACTTCTCACATTGAAATCATGAAAGGTTCCATGTACTCCATCTCTGTCAAGATTAGAAATGGCAGGCAGATCTTTTTTTCATGAATAAGATCAATGTAAAACTTGGCATGTGCACTGCTGGTGCCTCCATAAAGTCATTTGAGAGTGATTCTCATTTTTGGGCGCCAGTTCTTTTTTTGTTTTTTGTTATTTGGCTCAGTTTGTGTCTGCCTGTACAAAAGGGGCGGGGACTGCAGATGCAAAAACAGTCGGTGCGTATGTCTTCTCCCTGATCAGTGACCGAGATGAAATCTATTCATATAATAATCTAATAAAACATCGGGCACTGCACTTCATTGTTTTTTTTTTAATTCTCCAACTTTAACTGCTGGATAGGGGCTACTTCATCATCAAGTTCCCTCTCAGTGTTTGTGTGGATGATTCTAGTTTCCACATCATGCAGAATATTAGACCAGGGTTGGCATCCAAAACATTTTTGATGTCACAAATCCTGCTCATAGGTCTGCCCCTCCGCATCGAAGTTTCAGTGAATGCATGGAAAATTTACACTTTATTCTATGAATGAGATAAGACCCTGCTAGTGTCAAACTCTGCACATACATCATCACAAACATTCAGGATCAAGTAGAAAACCCAATTTTTGACCGGAGGGGGACCTAAAACTTTTAGAGTACGTCCCAGTAATTGGGTTGAATCAAGGTCCAAGTGTTACAGAATTTAAGTGGGACTGGACCACAACCTCAAAAGGGGTTTCGAACCAGTTGTCCTGGTCCTGGTGTTCAGATATGATCGAATGCATCAAATGGGTGTAAATAAATAAGAGGGAAAGCTAACTAGACTGCATAAAAAAAAATGGTCCTCCAAGATGGATGTATCTAATGAAAGTGAAAAACGTTAATTTCCGAGACTTGTCTCAGTCTTAGTCATGTACCATCCCAATAACTTGACCAAAAAATGTCACAAATTCTGCAGAATCTAACAAAAATATGGCAAAAGTGCTTAATTCAAAACACTGAATATAAAATCACTGAACTCTAAGTAGAATTCTTTGAAATACTTTCCTTTTTTTTTTTTTTTGTAAATCACATATAATACAGAGGAGATGGATGCTCCAGCCGGGAAAACAGTCTTTGTTTAAGACCATGGGATTTCGCACCAGGACTGTTGCATTAATGACAGTTTTCTGAGCTGCGTGTCTTTGAATACTTGACAGTTTAAACCATGATTCCTTCCCGTTCTCTATTAGATGAAGCACAATAGCTGTTATCACGGGAACAGTACCATGCCAGAGATTTCATTTTGACCTGATTACCTCTCTGTTCAAATCAGTTGTCTTTGTTTGGAGGCCACGCCAGCTGAGAGGAAACAAAGACGCCACACAAACTCACCGTCCCGAACCGACAATAGACAAGATCTTTGAACACAGAAGTTTTTGTTCACCTGCTGTACAGTCAATTAGCTTTGTGTGGCCGTGTTTATTCAATGTCATTTCTGATTAATAGGCACAACATGGTGGATAGAACACCTGAAAATGTAGTACGATGCCTGGGTGGGACACGGTTGCCGTCTGATACAATCTCCACAACATGCTACTTATCTCGGCGCCCCCTGGGGGGTGTTTACGGCTGTTTTCTCATCAAGATAAATGAATGCGTCTGGGTACCAGTTTCACCTCCTTCAGAGTGAAACTGAGACATCAGAGCCACTACATGGAGCTCTCTGTGCGGTTAGGGAGAGGTCTATGCTAGGCCACACTAATGACATACGGCAGTGAACTATAATGTCAAAATTGAAACTATTGACAAGTATTATCATTTTATTTTGCAGTCAGAAAATCCCATAACATTCCACATCAGACAGAATCACTTACATGCAAAGTAAATAAGTCTTTGCTGGTATATTTTACTTACTGTATTGGCAAACAAGTTATTTGATAAAAGATGAAAACAAAATCGCAACAGGCAGTTTTATACTTATAACCACTAAAATAGTCTGCCGGTGCAGCATTTACTTAATAGATTTATTGAAATAAGATTTTTGTTTAAGAGGAAAAATACTTTATCTATCCGAGATGCTGATTGTTAGGGGCCTCTGCCTTACATTGAGGTCCCTCCAGTCAAAAATGAGGGTTTTTTGTGTTCTCACAGTTGAATGTTTGAGCCAAGGTTGAATGTTCTCTTTACTTATTGAAAAAAGGCAGCCCTACGAGCCTGTTTGGATCCATTCACAAGTGTGTAAAACAAAAATAAAAATGTGAGAACGCGCTAAGAGAAGTCGTAGACCTTTTGTGTCCAACAGTTAAACATGACAAATTAAACATATTTGTATATCCATGCAATCTGAAATTTTTGATATAATGGAAGACTCTGTGTTTTTAAAGATTGTGATGTGTTTTATTGTAGTTGTGTTAATCTGCACAAATCCTGTCAGACACACATCGTATTTATACACCGATTTAATCATTAAATGTTATGAGATTTTTGACTGGAAATCTTACTTTAGCTTGTGCATTGTTCCTCATGCAAGGACATGCAACCCACCGGCAGAAGACATGACAATATACAGTTGGATTATATTCGCTCACTAATCCATCCATCTCATCTTTTATCTGTCAATCTATTCTAAGTTCTTACTCTAAAATTCTTATTCTAAACGATTTTGAGTGGTTGTGGCTGATTAAGCAGTGGTAATACTCTAAATCCTGTCCAGCCAGACCAGCCCGGGTGCTGTAAAATAGCAAAACAAGGTTATGTTCAGAAAGGATAACCCCCCCCCCCCACACACACACACACACACACACACACACACACACACACTCAAGAAAAACAGTTCTCGTTGTCCACGATTGCTCATGTCATGCTAGTAAAAAAAAATAGGTTTTGTTTAGAGAATAACATTAGATTTTACATACTGACCATGACGGTGTTGTTAGAAATTCCCAGGTGGTTAAGCACAGCCACCCAGGCACCCATACGTTGTAGGGTGATAGATGCATCAGCGTAGGGACAGGGTCATGTTTATTGCTTTTCATAATGTGCCACCAGGGCCTTCATGGTAATGAGGAGTTTGCCCTATGATTGTGCCAGTTTAAAATGTTACACTTCATCACCTTAATACTGAGCTCCGGCAACATTTGATGCAACAGTGTCAGGCTCCATAAGGCTGCCCACAAATTAGAGGGTCTTGTTATTTTATCTTAATTTCTGCACCCAACCACATCCGAAGCTTATAAACGGAGACCTCGAATGCTTTGGCAGGTTGTGTTGAAGCGAGATAGGAGGTGAGAGTGTGTGTGGGTGTAAGCACTCAGGCATATTTGTATCTATACCGCTATGTACGAATGTGAGTGTGTGTGCATGTCAGCATGTGTCGAAAAGCCATTCTCCTCCTCGGAGAGATGTGAATTCAAAATAACAGACACAGAGATAGAAATAGAGGGGAAGAGACAGCGAGAGTGAGCGATTGAGAGACACAGAGTGAAAAAATAATCTCATGCTATGTTATCCCTGCAAAACCTGACAAACCACCCCCGAGACTGATCTGGCTTAGCATTCGGTGTGGTTAGGGGCTTGTTTGTGCTTCTATGATTGGAGCAGGCTGGCTAAGTTGGCCTCATAACAGTCCAGTCACAGTGAAGCCCCTGTGGAGTTGTGTGCCTGGGGATGGCAGGCCTCTCTCTATTTGGCCACAGATATCATTAAAGGCAGCAGTGCAGTCTTTTTTGGCCGGACAGTCCAAATTTTCTACCCTGAAGGGGGGTTATTAATTGTCCTGATGTTGTATGTGGTGGCTTGCACAACATGCTTTTTTTGGTCAAACATTCTGAATTCCAGGCATGTATCCCAGAATGCAATTAGTCCTCAGCCATTAGCTCAAGCGACACGTGTCTTCTCGCCTTGTGCCTGGTCTGGAATTACAGTCAGGGGAGGGAGAAAAGAAAGAAATTAGTATGGAAATTAGCTCTCTTCAAAGCCTTTGGCATCGAAGGTGTTGTAAGGTGCGACGAGAACGTGGCAGTTTCCTTTGCAGATATCTTGAGGAAGTGAAATTACAGGGATACAGAGGGATTGATTTCCTTTGGAGAATCATACCCCTCTTTGCAGAGAACATAGAAAATGAAAGAGACAGCATGCTGTTTAGTAACCAATAATTGTGTATCCTGTACACAGCTTGTAGGGGAAGCAGACTGTCTTCTAACAGCACACATTGTTGATCAGTAAGACTTTAAACTCTGTAACACCTTACTGGAGTCAGAAACCGTGCGTGAGAGATTGGTCTGATTTGCCTACTGATTATTTCTCCACAAACTGATATTGAAGCTCCATTGCTGTAAACACTGAATCTTTCTACGTGCAGAATGAAGAATTTGTAGATTATTAAGTTAGCCTCCCGGGCAGGAAAAAAGGGTTCATCCTGAGTGTAGGCGATAATAGAAAAGAAATGGTCACATCACAAAATATATATATATATATATATATATATATATATATATATATACTTAAAAGTAAAGTTTTCAACTTTTCTCATATCCATACTATGATGTTGGAGCACACAGGCAATTTCACTTTTCTTCTTGGTGTGTTCCTCTTGGATCGGGAGGAGGGTGGTCTGTCTATTATCTGCAGGCTCAGAGGAGTCTGTGGAGCCCAGTCCGTGCAGCACAGACCTTTCTGCACATGGGACAAGAGAAGCCCTGAGCTGCTGTTGACTGAAGGCCAGCGTACTCCCTCAGTCTTTTCCTCTTCTCCACAGCAGCGGCTCATTTATCAGCTTCAAACTTCAGGCCACAGCGGTGCAGGCCTTTCTGTCGCTTTCTTCCTGGTGTCACAAGCGGTGATGATGATATATTTGACTGGGCTTTAACAAGGCATGCTATGGTGCTTAATAGAAGAATATTTGGAATAATATTTGCTCTTTCTGGCACCTTCAGGCTTCATTATCTCTCCTACTATGTAGTGGGGTAGTGTTGCTTATTTTGGCAGGAGGCAATCTGTCCCTGAGGCTATGGGCATTCCTTTCCCCCATGTGTCAGCTAATGTTTACTGAAGCCTGAGGACCGAGGATGGATCACAGGATTTCATAATCCACTGCCTGTACAGTGGAGCAAAGACAAAAAAATAATTCTCTTTGTGTCAACAGTTATTTCATTCATGGCTAATTTCCACATAGTTAGCCTCATGCTATTGCTAGAGAGGAGGAGAGAGAAGAGAAGAGAAGAGAAGAGATACCCCAAGAGGTGTCCATACTCCGGCACTCTCCTTCCCTGGAAACTTTATGATTTAGATGTTAAGCCCTGTTCCTTCTTATTCATGTGTTTCAGCCAACCATGTACTCGATGTTGTGGGAACTATCGTATGTAAGTGAAAAGATGTAGATGATATCAGCAGTTCTTCAAGAAAGGAGAGGGGGTGGGATGGGGGGCATCTCTGCAATCTTGGTATTCAACAGTTTTATCCTTGCTCCCTGGCCACTGAATATTTTCCAAGAAATAGTTCAGGATCAGTGCTCTTAAGATAAGAACACAGACTATGCAAGTTTAAAGTTCAGAAATATGATATTTCATACAGAGTAGAACAGCAGTGTTTCGCCTGTGATATTTTATTTTCCGCATCCTGCAAAGACACCAATCATAACAAACATGCCAATTATCCGCACATACACACACATACAAACACGCATACTGACGACTTAACACATGCTATGTTTCTCTCGTCACTGCCCACCACATTAAGCCCAGTAAAACAATAGAAAAAGTTTTGTTAAGCCTCCACTGTTAAACTTCCCCGTAAAAATACGTTTCACGCTGCAGCCGGTATTGTAACCTGGACTCGCCCTGTTCCGCATCCTTTCGTGATCACAAACAGCAGAGTTCCATATATTCTCAGCACTGGCAGCAAGAAGAAGATGATATTTCATTTTGCTGCAAATGCTTCATATCCAGGTTATGTCATACATCTGTGAAAGAAGCAGAAAAAAGAAAACTCTGTACTTACCTGATAATGTCAATGCAAAAATTTTAACACAAAGGGTAGAACGAAGCAAGCAATGCTGATCACAGATTCAGGATTAGCATTTGCTGAAGGCAGAGTTTTTGCTGGCGTGCAGCCTTATGGAATAATTCTATAGGGTTAGCTCAGTGCAGTCATAAAGCAGAAAGAAAGAAAGAAAAAACAGGTAGCTGTTAATGTTAATGTAAATTTCTCTAGAATCTTAACTTGCAGAGTTGCGATAAGTGTGTATTATTTAAGCCCCAAGACTTAGCTTTATTAGCATGCAATACTAAAACAAAAACTTGTACACAAATGTTGCTGCTACAACTCTTCTATCCCTGAAAACACAATGAAGCGCCCTACACGGTTTTGTTATGGTCCTTTGCAGACCTGAGGGTGTAAGTTCAACGAATACTTGTGTATTTTTTCTCTCCTCTGTTCTTGACTGATATCTGGGCTGCTCAGGACTGCAAAAGCAGGATCATCTTAAGGTGGATAAAGAAGGACTTTCACTATCATAACCCTGTGGATTAACTGGGGCCTTTTCTATGCTGATATGAAAGTGAACTGCATTGCAGGCACAGTATATGAGCAGTGCAGCGATACAGAGCCAAAGATGCATTGTTTGGTATTGTATTCAGGCTGAATGGGTGACGAACACAGCAAGTATTTTGTTGGATGACGTACAGAGTCAGAGGTGAGAATTCAATAACTTACTGGTAAGCCAATGGAAAAAGGACTTAAGTATGTAGCAGCAAAGAGAAATTTAACATTGTCTATAAACAGTGAGAATAAAGAGATAGAACATTATAAGCATATGGGAACATTAAGTTGACACTTCTAGAACACACAATTAGTCAATCAATAGCGGGTTGCTGACAGTTCTGTGCAAATAAAATCCAAAGTCTGGATTCAAATTCTGCAAACTCAAGGAAAATATATGAAGTGACCCTGATCTCTCAACCCCTATAACTGCATTTGTGGAATGTGATGTGGTAAATTGACACAACACAGACACAACAGACACAATGGAAATCATTAAGTGTTGTGGTGAGTTGGTTCCCAACTAGGCTTCAAATGTGTTGATACATTAAAAAACCTATTTTCCAACAGATAATCTCCTAAAATTGTCACCCAGTAATGTTAAAATATTCCAAGCTACAAAACAACTACCGGCTAACGTTACGTTGCAGAATCAGGAGTTGTGTGTTTTAGGCAAAAGTTTGCTTTCCATCTGCATTTCTATTCCATGGCGTTGGCATGTAATTTTGAAAATGTAACACCAGCGCGTCATGCGGTGTTTAAAGGGGAATTATCCATATCCAGCACCCCTTTTTTAATGCTCGTTACTAACTTGGATTATTATTTCTTTGTGGTTACAGGGTTTGTAAAAGGAGAGAACACATTTCAATAATATGGGAACAATCTTAAGCAGAAACAACAGTACATTTCTTGATATTCATTCAACACAGAATGAGTGTACAAACAGTCACTAAGCCTCTAAATCTGCTACTGAGAGACATTGTACAACATGGCCCAGATGAAGCTGGCTGCCATTGAGAGGCAGAGGGTCATGTCAGCCACATTCAAAGGACTTCAGAACAAACAACATTGTGAGTCAGCATACAGGCTTTCTTCTGCAATTTTTGAATTAAGTTTTTATAAATGTAACTTGACTCAAGTTTGCTTCAGTCAGACCTCCTTTGGTTAAATAGCAGCAAACGACTCACTGCACAAGCTAACGTTCCTGGATGTAGTGGCTGAAACAAACTGGCAAGAATACATAGCCTTAGTTATGTAATGTATACCACAAGGATTGATCACCATAAAAAGCCTGATATTCCATCAGTGTACTGTGAAACTGTTTCTTCCTGTCTATGATAGCCGAGAAATACTGGAAATTCCATTATATAATGTTATATATAGTGTCAGAGAGCCTTCCATTAGAACACATTAAACTCATATGTTTTATTACCCTTTGAATAAAATGATTGATTTTAGCGCTAGGAGATGTAATTCAATATGGGGCAATGTATGAATTGAATTAAGGCCTCAGGTTGATAATGATAATTGCTATTTGTTTACAGAATGTACACACGGTGTGGGTTATTACATCGGTTCTATTAAACTGAAGCACACAGTATGTGTGTGTGCAGAAGAGTTGACACATGTCAGCGTCAATAAACATCATGTCTGCGCATCCTGGCTCCTGAGAGGTAGCTGCAGATGCAGAGAGGAAGATGTGGATTGCTGTGCTACTGTGGCGTCAGTCCCTGATCCACAGACCCATTCATACGAAACAGCCATATCGCTCTAATCTCAGTGACAACAGCAACACTAAAACCATAATTTTAAGCTGTTCTGCATTTCTTAACACGAGGCAGTGCCCACCACAGTGACACCCCCCCCTCCGCCTAACTTGAAAACTCACAACCCCTCAGCGTTAGATAAGGCTGTAATAAGATATAGCCAAAGCTTAGCAACTAATCTGCTATTTCACCTCAGTGAGAGATAGAAAAGATATAAAAATGTATTAAGAGTGGGCACTAGGAGGATTAGAGAATGGGAACGGATGTGTGCCGGCGTTTTAATCCACTCATGCCTAACCCTTTCAAGCTGCTCAATGTGCAACACTCAAACAATGAATATTTAGTCTCGCTTTCGATGGAGCTGTTGCTCTTGTTTCAGACCACTCTCCCACTTCATTAGGTTTTGCTTAGAAATAAAGACTGACAGGGCACAGGTTTGATTAAGAGTCTCTGTTCACAGGTCAGTATCTCAGATGAATAAGTCTGGATGGAAGACTGACATTTGTCGGTTGATTTAGCAGTGGTGCATATATTATGTAGCTGTGTTGCTGTTTTTTTTTAATGTTGCACGCATGTATGCATGCACTTAGAGGTGTAGTGCAGGCTAATCTTGAGGACACGAGATTAAGTGCAACCTGTACAAGACCGTAGAGGCAATTAATCTTCCTACTAAATCCAGACAGGAGCTTTACTTTCAGGGTGGGCTGATCATAGCCTGGAGCACACGGTGTGGAAGGTGAAAACACACGTCTGACCTTTTGACATATGTTAACGCTGATGTTAGTTTCAGGGGGGTAATAATGCAGAGGAGCTTTCCAGAAGGGACTGTTGTGATCAAAATGAATTCATCAATCTGGGAGAGACAGCTGTTACGTGGGATATGAGAAACCAAGCCCGAGAAAGCAGTCATGTTATGTCATCGAGGTCTGCTCTGAAGGGTGGTGCCCAGCAGCCCACTGATTGTCGCTGTCTGCTGGGATATGACCCTTTTACTTACAAAGTGAGCGCCGGAAAAGCATGTGTATGTAACCTTACAGAAGGGCACGGTCATTAATAAATTGTAGTCTGCGGTGGGTGGTGGCGACAGGGAGAAATAACAGGTGCCAATCTTCATTACATGTGATCTGCTGCCACTCCAAATTCCAAATTATTCCCCAATTAAGAAGAAAAATGAAGGCAGAGATGCTCTCGGAATGTGACATCCTAATTAATTACTTCCTTCACATGAGGAATTGAGTCATACTTCATGTCACCTTGGAGCCCCTCTCATGTGTGCTTTGCATTGCAAAATTAGAGGAGAGCTCACTGAGAAATAAGTTTTCACAGTGGAGAGGGCTTTAAAATGTGGTGACAAGTTGTTATAATGCTCAGGATATAATTATACTTTATTGTTTAAGTTTATGTAATGGCCGCACAATTGTAAATGCCAAACTACGTTTTAAAATCCATCAAAAGGGGTTAGGAAATGTTTTTTGAATATAGCACCAAGTTGATTGTAAGGCATAGAAATCCAACAGCCGTGACAGCAGAACTCACTGAAGACATAATTGGCTATACTGTGAAATGGGCTCGAGTTTTATTATCAAATCAGTTGTGGTGAATTAAAGCTGTGTCTTTCATCCTGTTCTCTCATTTGTTATTTAGTTCCCTCATGCCATCCCAACGGCAATTCTATCCCAGATTTTAACAGTCAATTTCATCCTTACATTCAATTACTGTTTGATTGTGGTTTACTGTGAGGAGAAAAAATAAAAGTGAGATGTGAAAAAATGATCATTGGCTAATTCTACTAAAATAAAATAAAAGATTGTATCACTGCCTCTGTCCTGCTCTAACCCTCACTTGTACACGATCAGCACAAATATAATGTTCTTTACAGGCAACACAACAGATTTTTGCATAAATTTAACTTTTCAGCGCAACCAGTGCCCTTGTGAACAGCATAGTTTGCAACCTTGCAGATGGCTTGATAAAAAACACCCAGCACAAACAACCTTCCCCCATAATCATTTCTGCAACCTGACAAGTGTAGGGGAACACTAAACATCATGACTTGGCTCCCTCCACCTAGAGTTGGAATGTGTCATGCATGTGGAATGTATGTCACTCCAGCTTAGAGCCAACACCCTCCTTTGGTGCAATTTTTACACTCTGTTGGCTGATTACCGCATGCGATGCATTAAATCTGGGTTGCACAGGAAGCATCACTACTAGATGGAACAGAAATCAAAATCCTCTCCTCCTTTTGCCTCCTGGCTTATTTTCTATTCTCTGGATGATCACATCCAAACTTCTTATGTGTATGCATGTACAATGTCATGAATGATAGCTTGTACAGCACGGCACTTTTCCTGCTATGAAATCGGAACACTAAATAGTTCTCATAACCTTGTGAAACTGTCTGCAGAACCCCTTGTTCAGTGAACATTCTGCAGCACTTCTCAGTCATCCCGTGTCCCCGACTCAACTGCTTAGCAAATTGTCAGACAACCTACAAAGAGAATTATGGGCCCTGAGGGGTCTTGAGGAAATTGCACCACCGGCAGTTTTATCTGGGGGAGCTGCAGGGCCTAGACAATGCTCCACTTAAGTATGATGACAGACTAGAGGGGATGTACCCAGGGCCTTTCTATAAACTTCACAAAATCCACACACCTGAACTAAAACTCCTGGCATTCCCTGCGGAAGTTGTCGCTGTAGGGCAAATGTCAAGTACAATAAATTAGGCTTATCAGCCAACTTGAAGACAGAAAGCATATAACATAGCTGGATGTGTTCCATTAGCAAAGTAAACCTACATTTTTTTCCAGACTGCAGTTTAATAGCATTATACAAATAGACCTTTTCCATCCATTTCAATGGTGGGTGACTCGACAGCCTTGATGAATACCGCATGTGGAAATCATCCATCACAAGTATTGGCTCTTGCTTGAAAACAAATCAAACTAAACACCCAGACAGCTGACTTACACAGTGACAGCCTGTACAGCCAGCAGGCCAGTATGCATTGGAGTTCAGTGCGTTTGCGTGTTCTGTGCTGCGGGGGATCAAAACGGTTAAAGATAGACCTCTAAATGCAAGCACAACACATTTAAGGGGTATTCACTTTGAAGTGGTTATTAATACACAGAACATTTCTGCAGGGATGGAGACGAAACATCACAAAGACACAGTCATGTGGTGATGCAAATGAACTAATTTTTTCTCCTTTGCTAGGTTAACATGATGGTTTGATGTTTTTGCAACCGCTGTGTAATTTGAATTAAACATTGCACATGATAGCAGGAGCGAGTTTGTTGTTGAAATGAATGGCTTTTTTCCACTATGGCGTTTGTATCAGCCTGTTTATGAGGATGTTTTTAACATGTCATATTTGTAATGAAACTCTGCCTCCAGCTCCTCTTAAATACATTTCCTTATTTCTGAAATGTGCTCTCCTTCTTTTCATTAAACACAGCAATGAAGAGGAGAATCAGTAGGGGGCTAGGTGTTTTATCATCAGGACTAGGGGAGGGGGAAGTGAACCAAGGTAGCCTCATTTCTAGGCAGGAAAGCTACATTAGTTAACATTGGACACAGGGCACCAATGTTATTCCAATACACAGAGTGAGAGATAAACAGTTGAATGAGGCCGACTGTGGTTCTAGTAGAGCCTCCTGCCTCCTGACCCGTCCATGGTGATGAATAATGAATGAGCAGGACAGAAGCAGTTACCATTTGGAGACAGTTTCCTGATGAATGATTACTGGCTCCATTGGGTCTGTATTTGCATAGGAGATGAAAATGTCGAGAGGAAGACACATGGCTGTTACTCCAGTAGAGGCTGTAATACTTTTGACTGCTGAGCAGGCAACTCCTCTAATGTTATAATCAACTAGCTTGGCTGGTCATAAGAGACCACACATAAAACAGAATAACTGAAGATGGGAGAAGGGTGCATGAGAAGACATTTCAAATAAGATGTATTTATTTGTTGTGCGAATAAATGGCACGTCTGCTCCGGCAGAAATTCCAATTTACGTTTGAATCATTCTGTACAGCTGTTCCTTTAATAACATTCATTATCAGGTGACAGTTATGAGCAGAGCTGGAAAACATCTGTTCATCTGAGGTGGGAAAAATTGTTCAGGAAACTACACAATGAATGAATAATGGAGTTAAAGTGACACATCACCCCACAAATATTTATCACTGTTGGTTGTTAAAATTTGATGTTTTGCATTATTTGTAATCTTCAGTCTCCATTAGATTTTAGCATCAAATATGTGGCTGGCATTATTTGGGCTTCCGATTCACCAAGAAGTCAAGCAGGGGGAAAAAAAATTATTCATGAATTCAAGAATTGAAGAGTTAGTAACTGATGAAAAAAATCACAATTTTTCTATGGAGAAATTTCACTTTAATAGAGACTGAATCAGTTGATTCTTTCCCTTTTTCAGACAGATACATGCCTGCTTCTTATTTGACTGGAGCAGGTATGCTACTCTGTCGCAATATCTGCTAGAGTTGAAGTGAGCAAGATAAGAATTTCATGGTCATCGCGTCTCCCCACAAGGTGGTTGCGGTGCTGGAAGGGAGTGTTTGGCCTCTGTATGGCCCTGCAGGGTGAGATGAAGTGTCCTCGTCAATGTCAGAACTCTGTTTACACCTCTGATCAGCCACCTATGCCACCACTTCTCGCCTCACCATGCAGAATCTGTATTGGTTTGATCAGCTTTTTGAGTCGGCTTAATCTTGTCAGGCTTGACAATGAAGGCTGATCTCCTCTGTTCCTCTTAGCAGAGGAATCAGCCTACAGCTCACCCTATTCAAACAGGGCCCAAGATTCCCCAGAATCCATAATCATCTCTACGAGGGATTTTTGGATGTATCAAACATTCTCGAGTAAAAGCACTGATCTGCATTCATCCCTACTATAAGCTGGTCTGGCTGAATACAAAACAGCCCTGCTAAATTCTGAAGGCCCCCTTTTAAAAGTGCCTAAGATATGCATAAGGGGGTAGAATAAGAGAGAGAAGTCATCTTCTTTTCTCTGCTGCTGAAAAGAGATGAGGAGACAAGTGTCTTTTAGTGCTCTCAGGGTCGGTTGGAGCTAAGAAAAAGACAGAAGAGAAGAAAGACGTGAGAGAGTGAGCAGAGAGAAGGTGGGGGCCATCATTACTACAAGACTACTTAAAAATCCTCCATTGAGGGCACTTAATAGAATTTGTAATAGAGGCTTCCTTTCACCACACACACACACACACACACACACACACACACACACACACACACACACACACACACGTCAGCAAAGGAAGGAGAAGCTCTATGTGTGGGTGGATGCACGTTGAGAGCCCAGAGTAGATGTTCTGCCACCCAGATGTTTGCTTTCTTTGATAGAGAGGAAATTCAAATACATTCCACACCGTCACTTTCTTGTCACCACAAGAGACATTGTCAGTTCAACACTCTGACCCAATCTCCCGTTACAGGGACTATTCATCACTCTGCTCCACTCAGTGTGTTATAATGTATTGTAACTCTGAATTCCATTTATTCTTATAATTTATAATTACCTTCTTGACTGTTCCCACAGTCAGGGAACAGGTTCTGTGCCGGTTCCTGAACCTTATTTTGGACCGTTCTGAGCGTGCTCACTGGCCATGAATTCATTTTGAAACCTCAAGTCAGTTCAGTGAGAGGGACAGAACCAAGGTCCAGGAAATCTTGACCAGCAACAGTTCAAGAAGCCAGTTGTTGGGAAAAGGTTCATTGGTTGTGTTGATAAGCAGAGCACCAACATCCTAAATCATATAAATAAGATCTAATGACTCTGGTGTCAATCAGATCACCTCCACCAAGGATCTAGTGTTTTCTCTTGCATGTTGGTTGATCTGTTTGTCTTTTAACAGGATTACACAACTACTAATTAATACTGCACATGGTAGAAGGTTACAGCATGGGCCAAGGCAGTACCTTAAATATTGCTGTTGGCCTTATCAGCGGTCCGCGCTCTATAGCGTCCTTCAAGTGATGTGATTATTCTTCCCGATGAGTCCCACACTAAGAAGTAGCAATTTAAATAATTCATTACTTGCTTTTGATCACTCTTTACAGCATGGATTTTAGTCTTCAAAGCAAGAGTTTGTATTGGTTTTCTGAGTATTTTACAAAAATAAACTGATTACCTTTGGTTAGAGTTGTTAGTTGGGCATAACGAACGATCACTAATGTGTCTACTCCTGGTAAATTGTGCTGGACATATTACATTGTAGCAAACTTTGACTTCTGGGATGTGACCCGCATTAAATAATTCAAGTTGCTATTCAATATTTTTTATCAAATGCTGCACTTACCTTTGAAAAATCGCTCATCTTCAGGTGAGAACATTTTCGCAAGAGGGGCTGAGAAAAAAGAAGCGTATGACACAAGTGATTACTGGAGCTGAGGGGCGCATCAATATATCTCCTTGAACTCTGGCCCCTATACTGAAGCAGGCAGTCGAGGGAGGCAGCTTTGCAGATTTAGCACAAGAGTCAGAAGTCGGAAGAGCTGGGCTCTTGGAGTTTACAGGTATAAGTCTGCACAGACATGTAAAATTGGCTGTGAGTTCATAGAGAATTGGTGAGAGCGCGGAACTGAAACGAAAGCTGTTATTTCTCACTCACCATCTCTCTTTCACTCAAACCTCCCTCTCTCAAGCCTTTTCTAATGATGACTTTATCTACCTCCCACTGGGAGGCAAGGGACCATCGGCCTTAGGGCCTTCCTGCACTAAAGCATCAGCTTATTTTGATTCTCACATCACTTGTCATTTAGCTATTTAGCTTTAAATGTGCACAAGTGGAATTATTTAAGCACGTCCAGGATCCAAAAATCCCAAACTCTTCTCTGATTATCATCAAAAAAAAACCAAACTTTTTTTCTTTCCTCTTTCAAAGCTGTCAAATGGATACGGCTATAAATGCAAGGCATTTGGGGAGTAGCTGACTAAATCAAAGCGTGATGATGAACGGAATAAGAATAAAACCTGCACGCATACCTGCTGCAATGGAAGCACCTATAACAGGAATAAACTGACATTTTGACAATCTCTTTGATCCATCCTCTCAAAAGATAGACAGAAAAAAATTAAATCTCCTCTTCACATGCTAGATGACGTCTGGTACAGGCCATATGCCAACGCTTACTGAGTTTACTTTGTAGCAGGTGAGATGGGTCAGAATTTAAATACATCTTTTTAATAATGGTTCAAAACACAAAAAGGTATCATTTTGTTGTTGTTTACAGGCAGTAAGATTTATTAATACTTTTCCTGTATTTTTATTTCCTGCAATTTGTAATGCACAGGCTGTTGATTTGGGTATTTGTGGCTACAGCTGAGCATTTAGCATGTTCATACTGCCCTAAGAAAAGATTGATTGAGAGTCCATGAATTGGAAAGTCAATCTGCTGTTTTTACTGGTGTGAGCAAGAGATCAGTGGTCAATCAAGGTATAAATCTTCAATATGAAACCTCAATTTATCTGTTCACATCGTGAGAGAGAGAGCAGGATTGTGGCTAGATTTGGATCCCTATCATATTTTTATGGCAATTAATCTGTGTGACCAAAATGAAAAAAAAAAAAAGGTTATAATTTGTTTTTCATCTGGCTTTCAAAAACCTCACACATCGGCTTTCTCAGACAACGAGCTTTTAAAGTTTGTTGGGTTTAAAGAAAGTTGAATCTGTCCTCTCGTACAGTAGGATCCAATTCAATTTAAAAGTCATAAAAATATTTACATAAAATCAATATTAAATGGGACTGCCCCCAAATGGATGAGTTCTTCCTTGGCCTGTGCTATGCCCTTCAACCAAGTTTCGTGAAAATTGGCTAGGTAGTTTCTGCATAATTCTTACAGACACACAAACCAACTGACACAGAAAACATAACCTCCTTGGTAGAGGTAATATTTCATTTTCAATTTTTCTGCATTCGTGATTTATTTTTAATGGCTATATTCACTGTCAACGTAGAGATATGATGGTCGGAGTGAGGGAGAATATTTCGACATAATTGCATTTTCCCTAAAACTTATTTTACTTTTCTAGGAAATAAACGGAAACGGAACATATCACTTTCCTAATGCAGACTGACGTAAGCGCTGTACCCTTTGGGGCAACAATGTAGTCGTGATACTGAACCAGTGGTTGTATATGAGTAGCAAGTAGTCCAACTCAATACAATAAAGACTATCTTGAAAGTTTTATTAAAGTTACTAAACTCAGTTAATTGGCCTATTCTTAAGCACGATTCTGTGATGAGAGCAGCAAAAACATTTCCAAGTCTGGAAAGTATTGCCTTTGAAAGTCAAGGGGATGTATTTGTTTTCCTGTCCTTGCTCACTCCTTAGCCAAGGAGTGATTTAGCCTATTACTAACTTTATTTGCAAAATGCTTGTGGGTCTGAATTTAATTGAAACCCAATTAAGATCACAGCATGAAAACTAATAATAGTCCAGAATTCTGCTTTTACAAGTAAAGCGTATGGAAAATGCCTAATTCACATTTCACCCTTCTCTTGCGAACGACAATACGATACCAGAGAAAGACAGAGGAGGAGGTCATTCTTCTGACATGCTCCTGACAAGGAGAAAACCTGCTGTGTGGCTGAGAACATCTCAAACTGCAAATGCTTGATTCTTCTGCAAGCTTTTGTCAAATGACCTTGCCGGACTGACAGGCAATATCAGCGGCAGGCCCTTGGTTGTGATATCTCAGTGCTTACAAGAAAAAGTACTTGTGTTCTCTTTTTCCTCAGAGGCCACAGCTTCTTTTTTTCCCTTCTTGGTTCAGAAAACAACAGTTCTTTGAAAGGTTGCACTCATTTAAGAGCTCCCAGTTGGGTAGTGACCTGCCGCCTGGGCAAAGTGTGTACTCATTTTACTCTATGCTCCTGTCCTGCCTACTCTATCAATGGGGGGAAAAACAGCAACAACAAAAAAAAAACAACAGAAAGCTGCGTGTCAGAGGAAAAGCTGAAGTGCAAGCACTATTTGCTGAGGAAATGTATTATTAAATAATATATGAAGAAACACTGACATATACCTGATCAGATATTTATTGATTGACTCAATCGCTGTTGTTCACTCAGTACGACTGTTCAAACAAATTATCAACCACTTGTTTTAAGCCAATATTTGGCAATCTCTCAGTCCATGAAACAGATCAACCAATCTGCAACCACTGCACTATTGTAATTTTGTCTTTTTTCAGAATTAGAGGTCGATTAAATTGAAAAGTAGGGCTGCAAAGATTAGTCGACGTTGTCGACAAAAATCGATAATAGCAATAGTCGACCATGGATTCCATGGTCGACTATTGTCGCCAGACACGTTTTTCCAACAGAGTGTGGCATCTCTCTTGATTATAATCTCTGCCAAGAGTCGCTCATGCGCAATAGCGTCTCTGTCTCTGAGCGGTAACATACAGGAACACGGCATCAACATCAGGTACGCGTACCAAAACTTCTAAAGTTTGTTGGCATTTTAGCCTGGATACGGCAAATAAAAAGACTACTTGTAAAGGTTGCAAAGCAGACCGTGATGCACGAACATTTAAAGGAGCCCATCGGGCAGTTGAACGAAACGGAGTCTGACTCGCCTCGGTGAGATTGAAGTAACATTCAAGGCAGTAAGGTTTTTATGACACACATTGTACATTTTATAAGCGTATTTTTGCTATAACAGAGAGCTCTAACGTCATTCCAGACTGTGCGTAACAAACGGATTTTAAATTAATGAATGTTCAATAAAAGATGGATTTTTCATTGTACCCATCTTTCTTGTTTATTATCATCTGCCACATAATTAAATCAACTTCATGCCAAATTTAAGAAAAAATTAATAATTATCTGATTAGTCGACTAATCGTTTCAATAGTCGGTGACTAGTCGACTATTAAAATAGTCGTTAGTTGCAGCCCTATTGAAAAGCACAGCAAACAGAGTTGGTTTTTGCATGTTTTTTTGATGTACGGAGTGCTTCTCTTGCTTGCCACTGGCTGGGTCCACTTTCAGTATCTGTATTCATTTAGTTATATTTCTATACACAGACACGTTCTTTAAACTGCATTCTAAAGCGAAGATCACTTGAGTTGATTTAGCTGACCAAACTGCCAAAATTGTTTCCTCGTTCTCTCCCAAGCTCATTCCCATTCATTGTATTTGTATTAAACCTGCAAGACACAGGTGCAGTACTCAATAAAGGCGGGAAACAGATAAACACCCAGGAAGAGGGAGGGATTTCAAAATAAAGCTGGAATTGACTTCAGCTATGAAAAAACAAACCAAAAAGAAGAAACAAAGACACTAAGGGACCTCAAACTTAAAACCAGAGTCTATTTAGAATGGACACTATAAGGCCAAAACTAAATCAGAAACAGAAGCATTTTTAACATTTGTCTTTGCCTATTTCCATTAAGCTTTCTCAACATGAATATGTAATGAAGATGATGGTGGCTGTGACAGTTGTGCCACATGGTGCCAGTGTCAGCAGTTGTGGTTGCATGTGAGCTGTTGTGTCTGTTGACGTGTTTAGTTTAAATGTGTTTACATTTTGCTAATAATGACAATAATATAGAAAGTGCACCTGGTACCAATGCAATACCTGATGTAGGCTGGCGTTACATAGAATGAATTTTTCTTCTGTCAGTGGGAAAGTAGGAACAGGTAATTACAGAGGTGTGCACTTAAGTGTCCATCCAGAAAACACAGTGTCAAACAATGTGAATCGCTTTCCTGTCACATCATAACTACCCTCAACACATAATATAGCCAGTGATCTTGCTCCTAAATTGCATTACGGTGTATATATGTATATAATTAGGAAATTATGAACCAATGAAAACAGGTTTTAATCATATTTTAGTGAACAGTTTGTGGTTAAAAGGAGACAAAGATGTTGCAAACAAAATACTGAACTAAATGGCCTTAAAATTCACCATAAACGCCATCAATCCACTATCACACACAGTACTACATCCATTTATATTTTCTTCTATAGTGAATACTTCTACAGTAGTGCAATCCCTTATGGCAATATAGCAGTGCAGCGCTGTGTATGCTGCCACTAGAACGTCTCACTTGACCCAGAGCTTGAGGAAACTGAGTGCATTTCAAATTTTTCTACAAGATGCTCACAGCAGTGTACAGAGTAAAGCATGGCTCTTGAACAACATGGCAGTCTTTTTGATTTCTTAGCACGCTGGCCTCTCAGTCACTCCACTGGCCTCTCTCACATTTCCAGGCTTTTCCTGTCCAACATAGGTTACATGCTGCATTCATTACCACTGCTTCTCAGACGGGTCGAGCAATTAAAGCATGCAAGGGTAAAACTCCCAGTGTTACCAAACTACAGGGAATCTACAATATATGTGATATACTAGAAGAAGTGGGTGGGCGTCGCGGTTGGTTTGGAGGTTTAGATGGCTGCCGTTTACATCTTTTCCTTTTTCTGAGGCAGTTTGTGAAAATGGGGCCTGGAGCTAGAGTGAGGAGAAGGGTTGTGTTGCTTTGAAGCAGAGCAGGATAGCTGTCAGAGTCAGTCATGGATGGGATGCTCCTATCTGCTGCTTATTAGAGAGCTGTTTATCAATGCAGCTGCCAGTCAGACCAACTCTTGCTTTACCCGTTCTAATCTGGACTTCATAACTATTACATATGTTCTGTTCATTATGTGTGGCATCGTCTCCTCCATCTCACTCCTGATGTGCTTCTTGAGAAGCTGCAGGGGAACTGTGAATGCCACAAGATTGCAAGGGTCTTGTCAGTGCAACTGCGACACGGCAGGCATGGCAAGCCTCTTGTTCTCTTGGAAGAGCTGCAAAGAGTGATTTTTTTTTGTTGGTATTTTTTATAGTTCTATTCCCATGGCTACCGATGGGACTTGAGGTACAAAACCATAGATCATTGTAATGGATTTAAATTGTCTATAAATGTGTAGATGTATTATTGTATCTATTATGACCTCTACCAAGGAGGTAATGTAGTCATCGGTCTGTGTCTGTTTGTTTGATGGCTGGCAGAATAGCTCAGAAGCTTAGTGATGGATTTTATTGAAATTTAGTGGAGCGCCAGGTAAAAGAAACAAGTGGTTCCTCTAGAATGTTCTTGGCCATTTCAGATGGACCTATTAGCAGTATTTCTGGATATGTTACAGGCAAATTTCCATCATATTCATTGTCATTGCATAATCTGGAACTATGCACTTTACAAGGTATGAAGTTTCTAAGCTCATTCCAACTACATTAGGCTTGCTTTTATGGTTATACTCACTGCGAAGATACTACAATGTGGTTCAGAAGCTCTCAGGAGATCCTTATTATTGCCATGGCTTTTTTTTTTTTGTCTTATCCCTGCTGATGTACAGGGACACATTCTACAGTGAATATGGCTAAGACTGCCTTTTCTCACAACAGATGCAAAAGTGTGATAGGAACAGAAGTGAAAGACATTTTGACAGTGGAAGTGCAAAAGGTGAACTTAAATACAATGCCGGACAGCATCACTACCCGTTTGCATCAGATTGAACTGAATTTGATTTTCTCTTGTCAACAAGTCGGTGAGTCTTCTCTGCCGTTGCATCCCCTGCAGCACCTCCACCTCTCATTTAAAATAAATGGGGAACACTATCTTTGCGCTCGTTGTCACTCCAGGTGTACACACACTCGATCTATAAATACGTGATTGACTTCCTCTGTAAATAGTTGCTTGTTTGTTATCTCCTTCATCAGCCGTAACATCATATACAGTTTCTGTGTGTGGATTTCTCCTACTTATTTCATTTGCGTTCCGTAAAAGAAAAGTGCAATTCCATTAGGGATTTCTTGAATTTCAACCTGTGTTGTTTCTCAACACTTTGCTGAGTGGAGACCCATAAATTTAATCTCAGTAGTAATTTGGACCAAGCCTGCAGTGGTTAATAATTCAGCTCAGATGTGGAGGTTTGCATTTAGGTGAACTATGCAGCAGTCTTGTTAAACATTCATGTTCTCAGCTGTGCCTTGCCCCTTAAAGACACTTGACCACTATAGCAATAACTCAAAAGATAAAGACTTCCCATAGATATTTATATCAATTTGATGTCGCCTGTGTCAAGCCGGCTACTTCTCAAAGATGCAGCTGGGCCACACATTGTCTTGCATTGTTTCTTTCTTTTGTTTTAGTCTGTGTGTGTGTGTGTGTGCTTGCAGGCAATTTAATATACATTTGAATTTGTTTATGTTGTCATTTAACAATGCCCATGTGGCCTGTTAATTTATCATGGACTATAGAGGAGCTTGAAGAATTGTATCATCTGCCAAATTACTACCTAAAATATGATTGAATATATAATGGTTAAAAAGGTGTAAGAGCACACGCTATGCTAATGTTATTCATGCTCGATATCATTAGTAAATGATCTCAGCTGGAGGGGAGCTTTTTTTTGGCAGGTAATAAGTTTTTAAAAAAAAGCAGATGCCCTTATTTGTGCAAATAAAAGGGGATGAGAAATAGAGAACTTTAGCATTTACTGTAGTCAACAGCAGTGAAGAATCAGCAGGGTAGCAATACAGGCGCAGCTCGACTGTAATAAATTCAATTGATTTCAAGGTGGGGCGCTTGTCAAATGTTTGTTCTGTTGCAATGGACAAAAACAACAAACACAAAAAAGTAATAATTCTCTTATCTTTTCCTTGAGAGGAATTCTGCTCATACGTTAAGGCACTGGTACATCAATATCAATAATGGATGCCAGTTGAAGAGATTAAAGATTGTTTTTTTCAAGCTTTTACAGATATAGTGCAGCATTGTTGAACTGTGTCTCCTTTACAGCAACCTAGAGCATGCTCATCAATCATGCTCGCAGTACAACAACACAAATTAGTTCTTTTGGTGGCAGTGATTTATTAGAACAGCAGCTGGATATGCAAGACTAAATTGTTTTTCTGAACTTTCATAATTCATTTAATTCTGCAAACAACAGTTTTCTGGCAGGTCAATGTAGTGCCCAGGGTTTAAATTTTGAAAGTGTTAGATGATGTAATTTTGGTACTCTCTGTTTAAGGGCTGGGCCTGTGGCTAAACTGGTCACAACGAGCAGATGAAGCAGTAAATATGATTTGATTCTTTGAAGCAATGTTATTCTTTGTCGGCCTGCAATACTCAGACAAATGATTAAATCCCAATATCAAAGCAAGCGTCTGCTCACAGATCTGATGCTGATAAAATATGACGAGAACACACACTGTTTGTGGAGACTGGATGTGTTTCTACCCAGTCACTGGACACAGTCTATCGTTGCACACTTTGCACTATCATATTGCTCAGCTTAAGGTGGAGGAAAGCCAGTCTTTTTAGGCAATGCACATCCTTTTTCATGCTTTAGACATATTCTTCCTTATAAATAATGTGAATTCCTCCTCTTGACTTAACCGTACAAGAGTTTAATCATGCTTTACTTGCAAGATGTTATACGTGGAATACAAATTTCAGTCAACGTTGTAATAAACTCATAATTTCTTTACAAAAACATCATTTAGATACATCATACTACTCTGAAAACAACAGTAATGCTCACTCCAGCATATCAAATAGTGCAGAGGACAGAAAAAACAAAAAAAAGAGTCACCGCGTGGCCAGCAGGAGCTTGAAGCTGTACAGGACCTCTTTGAGAGCACTGATCAGAGTTGTCTTCATTGAGGTGACATCCAGTGATAATCACACAGACATTAACAGATGCACTCCCTCAGTTTTTGAATACATCAAGCCAAGTATTGGAGAAGTAACAAAAATCATAGCCGTACAGTATATGCTACTAGAAGCCATGTGTGAAAGTAAAAATTCAAAAACTGCTGAAAACCTGTGATGTTGCTTTGAGAGCAGGAGATGGGATTAGGTTCAGAGCAGCAAGAAACAATGTGTCCCATGGCAGCAAGCTGGCAAAGCGTGACCACACATAGAAAGTTAATGATAATTTTACTTACTACAGAGATGTGTGGTGGAGCATCTACACGATCACTGATTACAGACACCCACCTCGTAATTGTGACGCCAATGCCTTTTTCTACTAGACACACTCAGTGACTTTAGACGCCAGATTTGAGGCAACAAGACCAAGTAGGTGAAGAACCACCTGCTGGACGAGCAGGTGCTCTTCCCTGCTAATGCGAGAAAGATGCTACACAAGGTCAACTTGTGCAAGGCTGCAGGATGAGACAGTGTTACTGGTTGAGTGCTCAATGCCTGGACCAGCTGGCTAGACATCCTAACAGACATCTTTATCACCTCCCTGAATCAGACTGTCTTTCTGCTGCACTTCAAGGCCAGCACTATCAGGTGTCAGAACTCAAAGACTACCACCCACTGGCACGCACAGCAGCCGTCGTGTACTGGTCTGAACAAGCTAGTCCTGAGCCCTGACCCACCTGGATCACTGTGATACCCTTCAACCACCTCGACAATACTTCTCCAGTCACTCTGCACCTTTGACCTGTCTGCATTCTATGTCGCTGCTAAAAAAGTGTTTTCCACAATCAAACTATTAACAGTTTACAGCCTATGCGCTTTACATTCTGTCTACTTGTTATTGAACTGATATCAAAAAAATAGATAACTTCCACTCATCATAAATGTGTTAATGTGCTACGTTAAATATAGCCCTTATTTGTGGAATGCACGCTCATGATAAAAACTTTATGGCCAGCAACAGCAGCATATATCTAATGCTGGTGGAAGAAATAGACAGAAAAGTCTGGGAGCCTACATTTTAACACTGAGGCTGTTAAATCTAGATATGTATACATATGAGACTTCACGCAAGAGAGGGAAGGAAGAGAAGAGATCTATCACACAGATGACAATCCAGGATTGCCTTTAAGCTTTCTTGGTGTTGCACACATAAATTAGCCCAAGCCAAAGTTGGATCAGTCAATTACGCTGGAGGTGGTGATTAGTGTTGGAACACAAGTGTTGTGGAGGGGGGATTATCCCTGTCAGACCCCGACCTTCACCTCCGCAAGGTGAAAATCTTGACTTTTGTAAAAGGTTGAATTGAAACTCCACTCGTGTCCTGAGCTCAGGATCAATAAAATGAAACAAGAGGCCTTATAAATCTTATTTTCCTCAGGTTCAATCAAATCAACGAACAATATCATCTAATTCCAGGGCGTGCAGATAAGTAAAATGTTCACAGCATTAACATTTATTAAGACCGACATATTTCCGATAATGAAAATGATGAATCCTTTTGGCTGCAAATAATTGTTCAAATCAGTTTTCATCACTGTAAACTAAACACTGTAGGACTTTGTTCTGATAAAAGAGAATTTTTAGTTACAAAATTAAATACAGTATTGCCTCTCTTATTTTTTTTCTCCCTTTTAATTGCTGACACATGGTCTTTGTTACATGCTTTTATGTAAGCTCCAAATACTGATGAAGGTGCACTTTGAAAAACCCTGCACAAGCCCTGGCTAGCTGGCTAAGTGCCATATTCGATCATACACTGGATAGTAGTGGCTATTTCTATGTCCTTTTATATGGAAATGTTTTTGTGTAGAGGAATGTGTGATTGTTCTTTTTTAGCTAAATGATTCATTTTCTTCCAAAATGACTTAAATGAATAAATCAAATTATTTCATGGTAATTATCAAACCAATAGTAAACTGGTGAGGTTGAAAGTTTTTGAAGTCTTGTTGCAAAACTGTGGGACTGGAGGTTTTACACATCCCCTTCATGGTGTAATTTTTGCCATTTGGTGAATGTGGGCAGTGTAACTTTCACACCTTCCTGCATGATTTTATCTTTATGAAATTGGCTGTATAATTGAAGCTGCCTAAATATGATATGATAATGGTTTTTCATTGTTTTGTGCAAGTTATGGAATTTACAATTACAATGAAGTATGAAAGGTTTACTTTCTGTGGCAGATGGTGCAATAATGTCTTCCCCGATGCAGTCTGTCTTTCATTTATGTGCTTTCTCCTCACTTTGCCACCCACCCTTTCTTCCTCCTCCTTCCTCTACAGTCAAATAATGCTGTTGATCTCATTTAGACTTCTGTATCTGGTCTTCGATTGTCTCACTCATTCAATTGCTTGCTCATCCACCAAGTGATGCAAGGTGAGGTAACCTGAGAGGGAATTTACAGGTGAAACGGATGTTCTTTATCTCGGCTACTGCTGCATTACATCCCTCACTGCACAAACCGATATCCTTTTATAGAAAACAAGACGTTAATATAATTAGTTCTCAAACACTATGTTGAACCAACTATACCTTGTAGTGGAGGAGGGAAGCTAAGTGTCTTTCCTTTTAACTCCAGGGAATTAAGGCAATGGCACAGTGGACAGGTGGCCTGCAATAAGTCCCCTTCTATTTTATACAGTGATTAAATTGGATTATAAACCTCTACTAATCTTATTCACAGTGGTTTGGATGATATTCCCTCACCTGCAGGTGTGCCTGAACCGACAAATTTATGTGCCTGATTTACATCCTGAGACCATTACAGCTTAGCAATTAGCATTATCTTTATTTTTTTCTTAAACCATTGATAGGATTTTCATGTCTTCTCATCATGTTGAAACCTAATTTCGAGAAATTACTAGATACTACTTAAAAAAGAGCTGTTAAAATTGCATGGAATTGTGGATAGTCAATTTTATATGGATTTGAAGTGTAAGCGGATACCTGCTGTGGGTAAACCCGCCTTGACTAAACCTAACCCTAAGTACATTGTGGGAGCTTGACATCGCTATGGCTGCATGATTACATTTTTCAGCCACAGGTCATTGCGCTGAGCTTACACGCCACACAATGAACCTTTACACTCATGTACACAACGTTAAATTCTGTTCAGTGCGCGGTACTTTTAACTCTCACAGCGGGGCGAGTGTTACGCTACATCGTTCTCTACATTTAGTTCAAGGCCATGCCAGTCAAGGAGGTGCGCTCATAGAGGTGAGCTCATAACTGTTAGAGCCTGTAAAAGAGAGGTGGAAAGAGACCAACACACATACACACACTCGAGCCCGTGGAGGCTGGCTGCATTATTCTGTATAGACGAGCCCTTCAGCATGTTTATACCCATTCAGTGAGACAGCTGTGAGCATCTAGAGCCTACCTATGCCTATGTTTCTCCTAGGCTTTCTAAGCCAGCCCCATTCATCATCCTCCAACAGCCCTGCTCTAATTGGGCTGCATCCCCACCTGCTGTCACTCACCACCTCCTTCACATTGAGCTGAAAGAGATACAGATGTACCTGGTCAGGGACAACCCTGTCGCAGCATACCAGGCTCTGCATTTGAATTGCATATGTGGGCAGCTGAGCCCCGCCAGCTACACGGAGATGATCCCAAGCACTACTCTTTCTTTTCTTCGTTGCTGGTACCTGCCTGTCCCTCTATCCACTTGTGTGGAAGCCTGGTAATGATGTGGCCTATCAGTTTAACTGGATATGGGCTACAATGCTCCAGGGCTTGCACTATCGTCATGCATATCTCTTTCCACCAACACTGCAGGGACATTAGACATTCCCCTCCCTTGAATACCATGTCTCTTTAAAGTTTTGTGAAGCCTAGTTTCATAATAGCTCTTGTCTTATTTGAGTGGAGCTTGCCACTTCAGATAGGAATTGCAGATATCCTTTAGCTGCCAAGCAAAGCCAGAAGACACCTAATGAGCCTTTGAGATTTCCTTACTAAACCTACCATAAAATGCCCTGCATGGAGGCATGGAGACATGGCTTCAATTTGTCTGAGAGGAATTCCACAGATTCAAGTTTCAGCATAACAGACAAGACAGCAAACCGAAGGTCTCATTTGCTCAATTTGATTTTATTAATAAATAAAGGATTACCACTTTTGTTCAATGGAAGATTGGGTGGAGATTTGAAAGGGCTTGGCTTTATATAGTTGGGAAAACCAACAGGAGATTTGCATTTGCTCACGCTGCTCGTTTTTGTTTTTCGAGGCTGCATCCTCGACACGTTTGGCTCTTCTGTCAAATGTTGCAAATATCCTTGTTCATCCCCATTAGTGGCTGACAGAATTAAAGGATTTATGTGAGTATATTCCAAAGTCTTTTTTTTTTTACACGGGTGTCACTGTTTTGGGTGCTATGAATGCTGTGACACCCACACGACCCCTAAACACACACGCAAACACAGTTTAGAGGACATGATCAATGAACTAAAACAAGTACCTCATACAATTAAAGACAAGTTTTCCTGATTGTACTTATAGTTTGCACAGTAACATCAAATTCAATGTACACAATGTTATTTTCATTGGGGTCGTTGTGAAGCCTAAAACTGTGAAGTGTTCTGGTGCTCATGCCGTGTCACACACACACACACACACACACACACACACACACACACACAAACCATCATTCTGTCATTCACAGTATCATTTTACATTGTATGTACAGTATGTATGTACTTCAAGCTGATTTATCCAATGTATTCACAGTCATGAAAAAGGACATGCAAATGAAGACTTTGACAGGTTTTGTGGCTTCTACATCTGTCAGAGTTTTCATAATCACATTTGACAACAAAAAGGAACAATTTATTCAGCATTCTTGTCTCCTAGAAACTGTAAATTGAATTTACAACAGAAAAGATGTTTTGCCAAAAATGTATGACTTTTAATGAGCTTATCCATCTCACATGTTGAAGCTGAATACATCAGAAAACCTTTCCTGAAACAGATTTTCCCCCTACTGTATATATTCATGGGATACAATATCCATTTGTTGTCCATCCATCCATTTTCTACACCGCTTATCTGTTAAGGGTTGTGGGGGTGGAGCCTATCCCAGCTGACATTAGACGAGAGGTGGGGTTCACCCTGGACATGTCATCGATCCGTCGCTGGGTCATCAAGAGCAATTTTGGGCTCAGTGTCTTGCTCATACTTCAACATAGTCAGTGAGAATCGAACCAGCGACCTTTCAGGTGCTAGACAGCCACTCTACCACCCTGCCACGCCGTCTCCTATCCATTTGTTGTAAACATAATAAAAAATGTATGATCGTGCTTACACTCCTACACTCTTAAATTATGTTAACTGAAATGGCATTTAAACCAAATACCAGCCCTTCAGAGACCAAAATCTAACCACAAGCAGGAAATAGCAAGCGCAATCGCTGATGCCAAAGTTCACCTTTTACCCCAGTTACTGAACAGCGAAATAACTACGTCCTGTATTCCCACTTATCATAACACAAATAGTGATTAAGTTTCAATCAAATCAGTCTTTAAGATGTCATTTTTAGATGACAAGCGCCTCCACTTTGTGTTTTCATGGTCTCTTGTGCAAAAATAATGTTACTTACATATGCATCTCCAGATTCATTGAGTATAGGCGAAGTCCTCTAAACACTATTGAGCGCATCGCTTCCGTATATGCACAGCTGTGAAACTTTAGTGGGGGAGCAGAGAAGATGAGATGTTTCCTTTGCTTCTGCGAGGTGACGAAAATCCCATTAAAGGTGAAAGCGCCTAACCAAAGAGAGGAGTTGAATTTTTCGGTTTTAAAAAAGATTTAACAGCTAAAAAGTTTCGTGCTCCTGTGATCTGCAATATCGACATGATGGCAAAACAGCCAAGTGCTGAGAGGAGCACCGAGAGGAAAATTCAACAGCAGGATGCAGGATGCAATAGCAGTTGTAACTCCTGCAGCATAGTAGACTCAGCCAAGTTATTATCTATGTCTGGAGATAAGTTAATATGAGGAGCAGAGGAAGCAATATTTGAATCAAGCCTCTCTTGACAAACCAGCACTGACAAGCTGACCATCTACTTGCTGTAGCCAAGGGAGCTGCCATGTCTTCAACATTTGCAATTGCATCAAAAAAAAAAAAAAAAAAAAAAAACAACCTCTGATTTTCCAGGATCTTCTGCTTTGGCTGACGCTTTGTCAGTTAACCAGGCTGCATTGAAGTATCACCCTGTACTCACCTCAGCAAGTGGCTGGTGGGCGATTTTGGCAACACCCATGAGTGTGATGGCACACCGCTGTGTGTGAGGAAAAGATGTGTGTGAAAGCATCTGCAAAGTGGAGGAGCAGGAATGGCCGGTCCTCCCTGTGTTAATTCTGCTCAGCCGTACACACCTTCAACCAATCATCATGTGTGGCAGGAGTTTTGTGTTACAGCCCAGTGGATGGTTCTGGCCAGGAGGATGATGATGATAGTTTGATGGTCCTGCAGATGCCAAAGGCGCATGGCACCATCGGGCCTGGGCTTGCCATTGGTGATCTCTTCCAGCAAGCCCGAACACACTGGTAAGCAGATGCAGCTGGTCAGTCCAGTTGCCATGCTAAAGCCAGCCCACAGCATCATGAACCTCTGCAAGCAAACCCACAACTGGCATGTGGCTTGAGGGGAGAGTGCTAGCTTAGCATGAGCAACACTGGGACAAGCACAGGCAGAGGGAACAACAGCAGCAGATACCGCTGGACCGTTATCATCTTCACATGATGACCGCTGATGCTGAAGAAAAAAAAGGGCCAAGGTTCAGATCACACATACAGTACTGTAAGTGTGGATGTGAGTCAGAGCATGTGCAGAGCACAAGGGTAGACAAGAAAATCATGAAGTGTGCACGTGCCAGGGTGAACCCAACGACCACTCTCAAAGAGTTAAGCCTCAAAGAAAAAAGCTGCTGGTGATATGTTCTCAGGCTGAAGACAATTGAATCTAGAACTTGCACTACTGATTGTTATTGTCATGATACAGTTGATAAAGGATCATTTCTTGCTATTTCGACACCAGAGAGATTCATATCAAAACTGTCTCTGTATTAACTGCCTGCTGTTGAAAGAACCGCAGTAAATAAACTCCTCTATTTGCATGAATACACATTTTCTCATATGCTGCTGCTGTGTCCTGGCTTCTATCTTTTCAGACAGGAAAGTTTGAAATATTAATTTTTATGTTTCAGGCTACATAAACATGAATAGTCTGCTGCTTCCTGGAGACAACATTATGGATGAAGTGATCTAACAATAATGAGGCGTCAGCTGTACAGACAAAACACAGGAGGCTGACTTTGATTGTAAAAACATGGAGTCGTTTCAAGTTACTTTTGTGCTGGTGCACAGCGTTCTGCAGGCAGTAAGGACATGATGAATTATACAGTGAATTGAGAGTCTCGAGGTTTACCCCTACTTACACCTATACTTGGCTTTACCATGCAGTTAAATGCTTCCTGCATGGTGTAGTTACTTTTTTCTGCCTGTAGTACACAAGTACCTGTTGATATTGCAGCGAAGTCATGTGATACATTCAAACATAGTCATTACTGTTGGCAGTATCATTTGAGAATCGCAAGGAATCTTAGTTTATTTTCTGGATAAAAGAGACTTGGATAATACCGGAAGGCATTTCATAGCGCTCTGGTGTTGTTAATCTACAGGAAATACTTGACGGAAAAATGACACTTTCGGGTAAAATATGGCTCGTGATTAGTAGTGCACAAATGATAATTAATGAAAACAAGGTTGCATCATATCAAACTAATAAATGTACTTGTAATAATCCCTTCAGGACATTTGCTGGGCAAATTAGGCTGCACTTGTTATTGGGCTGCTTTCAGCCACCTGACTCAGAGGGAAAAATGTCTGTCAAGTTTGTCTTCTGCCCCCAATTGCTTCACCATTGTTTTCCTCCCTACGAGACCCGCCTCTAAGAGCCTCAATTACTTCCATTTGGCCGCACTCATGTCGAGTCATGAAGTGCTTTGAAAGACTGGTACAGAAACGTCAGTCACCCCGTTCTACATACCACGCTAACACAACCACAGAGGACGCAATCTCAGCTGACTGGTACCACGAGCACATCACCCCCACTTTGAGATGCGTGATACTGCGTTACAGAGCCCTGTACATCTCAGAGTCACAACACATAAGAGAACTGAATTAAGATGAAAGCTCGGCATGAACTTAGGTCCAACAGGCCAGAGGGCTTTGACTTGGTTTTTGTCCCCAATAAGATGATAAGTTCCCTCAATATGATTATATAGACACACACACACACACACACACACACACACACACACACACACACACACATTAATTTATCACACTCTGTAATGCAAAGAACCATAACTATAGTATATGAATAAATTAAGGTTCAAAAAATAAAATATGCAAGACAGCAATAACAAATGCCAGCATCACACGCTGTGCAGGTTACGTGCCAGCAGTTTAATACAAGGCATTGCTTTTTTATCTTGTATTGCAGTATTCTGCACCTCTCATCCTCATTACGTTGAAGCTTCTCAGCAATAGATGTGAATCCTGGCACACCATGTCATTGTACATCTACTCTGACATTTCCTTTAAAAGCTACAATTGTATGATGTCTTTATTTAACACTCCTGTACAGTTTTAGTTTGTTGCTGTAATTATGGTGTAGCTTTAAGAATAAAATCTATTACTGTGTCAGTCAAGAGTTATTATACGATGGAAAAGTGTATAAGGGTCAGTTGTCACTGGGAAATTGGAGTAGAAAAAGAAAACTCTCCTATTTGAAGTGCTGTTCTCTCTAAGGGCTAGTGTTACATGTGCAGAGGTATGCTAATGAGGACTTGCTTTGATTGGGCCACCCACGTCAGTGACTCCGGCTGACAAAGGTGTGCAAGGCTGCATCCGCCAGCCTCATTAAAGCCCTGTCCAATTATAGAATCGTAATTGATCATCTGCTTTGTGTGTTTCTGCCCTCTCTCCTTGTCTCCTCCTTGTATGCTTGAGGTCAGTTTAAAATGCATCAAAGCTCAAACATACTTAAATCTCCAGAAACTGTTTCTGGCTGTCCTTGGCTTTTTCGTTAAGCCCATACAAGCACCTCCGTGCAAAGTGCTGTCCCCTTTTTTCCCAGTTTATCACTGTCTCTGTGTCCGTTATTATAAATCATTTTATGAAATGACTGCTAGTAACATAAAACTGTTGTGGAGCTGATGAACCAGTATAATTACTTCTATAAATGAGGCCTGGATTGTTTAGCCTGTGAGAAGAATGGAAATTGCTACCTTGTGAATCTGGAGATTAGCTTAGAAAATAAACAGAGAAGATGAAAATTAGTATGATATGATGTTTAGATGGTTTTTATGTGTGGGCTTATGTGTGAGTGTATTGAAACACAGGGACTTGTGATAGTGTCAGTCAACCAAGCTGAAATCATACTTCGAGCAAATATTTCTCATGCCTCCCACCCGTCTGCTGGTCTGTTGTTTCAAACTGGGAGAAATGATTTCTTGTTTTTCTTTTAGATGAGACAGCGTGACATGGGATCCTGAACTTTCCATCGCAAATAGCGAGAAATAAACAATGGAGCCTGCTTGTCACACACTGACAACCGTGAGGATGTCGAAACAACACGGCTACAAACACACCAATGCTATCAGATTTTTGTGTACCGGAGTGCAGGAGGTAGCGTCTTTCAGCAGAGCTCGGCCTCGTATATTGACAAGGAACTTCAACTGATTCTTGAGTCAATCAAGAAAGAGCCAAACTCTAATTCATTTCTCAATTAGATCTCTCCTGCTGCATTGCTTCTGTTTGACATGATTTGTATGCCAACCAAGATGGCTCCGCTGTTGCCCCATTATGAATAGAGACACTGCCTTATGTGGTCTCATTATTAAATAAGTAAGGGGATGGAGGAGGCAGACAAACCTTTTTAAGTCTTGTCAGGGAAGACGCCATGGCCATTAGAGGCTGAGCATTAACAACGGCAAGAAACAACATAAACCAAAGGCAGGGGGAGGGGGGGTAGGATGGAGGATGAGAGCGGGGCTGTGATGGACAAGAAAGATGGAGCTTTAATTATAGTAATATTGCCACCTTGTCATTAAGGACTGTATTGCATGAGGTATGACTGTGAAAACAGATCATCCCAATCATAGAGTTAGTCAGTTCATTTAGAAGAGGCCTTACTTTACATGGTTGTTTATTATCCATGCAAAGGAGGTCACGTTTTCGTACATGTGTTTATCAGCAGGATTGCATCGATAATATGAGGCGGATTGTCACCAATCTTACTGGGGCGTGGGGTGAAATATGAGCTGAGGAGGAACCTCTTCAAGTTTGGGTCAGATTACTTAGGAAGTGTTCGTGGTTTTTCTTACACTTTGATGTACTCCTCCCAGTGGGTGGACCTGATCCATCTCAAATTTGTCGAGAAAGGCCTCAAGAAGTCAGTACTGTGAAGACTGAGTTTTCATTAAACGGTGTTACCTTGGCCAATTTTTGATATTTCACCATAGAACGCAAAACTGTTGTAACTGGATTGCAATTCAAGGGCACAATCATTCTTGGCCAAGTTCCCTTTTACCATGCCGAAGCATGATTGGGCACATTTCGCCTGATATTTGGTTAGGATTCCCACTGATGTTATATTTCATCACAGGAACGGGATGGGAATGAAATAACCTCATGTCAGGCCCTTCTGTATACACACTCTCACGCACTGTGCCCACCAGTGACAAGCACTCCAAACTGAAGTTTTATAAGTTTGTTTACAGTGAAAAGGGCGAGCAGCAGGGAGAAGACAGGCAGCGCTTAAAAATATTCTTGTGCCTCAACATCACTTATTATTTCTGGACAGTTCACCTCTCTAACTACTAGAATTTGCTTATTCGCATACCGTGCCCAAGACAACCACCTGCAATTGTACCTGGGCCAGGTACGCTTCCCTGGAGCCCACATATTGGTTAAACAACAAAGACTTTTTGGGGACAATCATGCCTTGTGTAACTGGGCTCCAGAAACTCAAGTCATAGTGCCATCTCGAGGTTACAGGAACTAAACGGGAAATAACAAACACAATTTGATCACTTCAAAATTACACCAGGGTGAATTCAGTGACGTGATGATGATGTGTGTGTGCTCTCTAGCACCACCTCACAAATGCAGGAAGTGATATTTGCAGTGCAAGGCACGCAGGAGCCTGCTTCATGTAAAATTCAAATATTATCAAGTTTTACCACTCTTTTGCTTTGAGAAAAAGGGTAAAAATACTGCAAAGTGCATGAGAACACATGGGCCTACTCATTACTGTTTGCATCCTTGAGTGGGGCTCGAGCACCAAAGTGAGAGGGGCCAAACGTTCATCTTGGTAGAGGTACGTGCTCTCTGAGTGCGTTCTAGTTCCCTATTATTTGTATATGGGTGTCAATATAATTCAGTGATGTATCAAAACAAAGGAATGAAAAATTGGAGTTATAAATGATCTCCAAATATTAAATATAATATGAATTGTCCCTCCATTGACGCCATTAATTACGATGATAAAAGCTCTTGGTAATTATCAATTCTGTTTAAACACTTTTGAGAGCTTTGTGTGGCGCACTAATGGACACCACCGGTGAAGCCAGTCATTCAGACTTCTGTTAACGAGTCATTAAGCCGCCTTTGAGGGAAGTCAGCAATCTGATCCATCATGACAATAATGAGACTGAGATGAACTCATCAATTTCACTCTCCTAAGCACAGCACATGGCTCATGGATAAGAGCCACTGTCTGCTCCTCTACGGCTCAAGTCTCCACTTGCTGTCTGAACCCTCACCTCAGTCTTCTGTCTCCCCTCCACTCTGTTTACAGCCTCATGATTTCTCCAACTTTTGCACAACTTTGTACATACTGTACTCTTGAGTTCTTGCTTATTTACCCCCTGCCGTTTACAGATCATCCAAATGGATAGAACCTTTTTTTTTTAACTGTCTTTAGAACTTGGAGAGAAGGATTGTATGCTTATTGTCAGATAGGAGAAACAGGAAGAGAGATCTTGTTTGATTTAAATCTCAGACGATTTTATTTGCCTTAAAATGAAATAAACTATCTGAAAAAAGCTTTGCACTTATGTCAAAGATCCATGTATATTTGCATGACTCTTTATTCTACAAACCCTACACTATCCAGCCCTCAAAACCTCCGTTGATATGCAACTGTTCATTTAGCCTTTAAGAACACTATTTCCACCTGTGACCTCAGGCAGCTCTTGCAGTTTCCATTTCCTCAATCTGCAGTTCATCATGGAGCTGGCTGATCATACCCAGCACTTAATGATTCATGAACCGAGAAACTAATGGAGTACTTTACACGTTGTAATCGAATGAGGCCATTATGGTGACCCTAGCTGCTCACTGGAGATTTTGATCAAAGAGGAACTAGGAATATGATCATGAGATGCATCACATGTGCAGAGATAAAGCTTTGGACGGATGCCCACATTAGCATGTCTTTGAAAGACAGAGAGAGAGAGAGAGCACGTGCTGGTATTAGCTCAGATATGTCATTAACATACTTCTCGGCAAATCGCATCTGAAATCTCTTAAAAGGCACTGAAGTTATTTATCAAGATATAAGGCTGTAATTGGTATTAACATGTCTTGAATCAGTCTTTTAAAAATCTTAAAATGTTACGACTTGGAAAATAAGGTGCTGTCATTTTTGATGAGTTGTGTGATGTCAAAATAATTGGTGGCATTTATTTTTATAATAATGATTCACCAAAAGAAAGCCTTGCATTAATCACGCAGCTCATGATAGTGGCGGCAAAAACAATCATATTTTGTTTTTCACTGCAATGCTCAGGGCAGATTCATTGTCTACTTGATAGCTGTCACAGTGTGTTTTGTGCGATAAATGTTTCAAACTCTCCATGACTGCATTCAAGGCAGAGGAGTCTCACGAGCAGCGAGAAACACAAAAGTGCAGCCAGCCAAAACATAGCAGGTATTTCCAAGCTCTGTGTGCAGTGAGCTCCTGGTCTTGTCCTGCAGCCACAGACAGGCCCTGCTGCAGCCTCTGTTCAGCCATCGACAGGAGATGTGGACGGTTGCAGCAGCACAGCAAGGCTCCCCTTCTGGCTGGAGGATTAACTGCTGGTCACAGCAGCAACGCCCTCCACCCCACACCAGAAACCAGATGTATGCTAGCCCCTGGCGGGCTGGTCCCTGCCAACAATCGGTGATTTGTTATAGCCTGGACGACATAGTGTTGTCATTTAATTGACTAGCATCGAATAAAATTATAATTAAATTGTGGCTACTATATTGCATAGTGATCAAGGGGTTCCAATGATAATTCCCTCTGAACAAACAGCGGTCTTCAGTGTCCATTTAGGATCAGCTAAGCTCAATTAAAACCTTGACGAATGTAATGTGAACAAAAATAGTTTGAGAGCGGTTCACTAGTGATTGGCTCATGAATGATGCATGTCAATGCCAGATCTGAAGAGACCCACCCTCAGGACCCAAGGTCATAAAACTGATCCTTTCAAAAGTAGATTCTTCAACTCCAATGGCTTAATAAAAGAGGAGAAGAGGAGACAGACATGCCCCAGTGTCATACTGCCCCTGCTTTCTTTTTTTTTTTTTTTTTTTGTAAGACATGAAATTGGTGTTGAATGCACGACACAGAAGCAGGATGGAAGAGATTGCTTTCATGGCAATCTCATTTTGACCACAGATATTACTGTGCAGTCATTCTATCTACAGCAAAAGAGAAGCCAACATTAAATAGACACTTAGATTGCTAAGCAGGATACATGCCAGCCAAATGTCTCATATTGTCTTCTCTCCAACTCAACTTTCTTCGGAAGACATGCTAGTCATGGTGAAACACATTAACACCTTGTAATTTTACATTATGCAATCATGTAACTGGCAGTCATCACGAAATGTGTGTACACATGAAAGGTTACAAATATCAGTTGACATTTAAAGCAATATTCTTATTTGCTTTCTTGTTTGATGACAAGACCAATAACCACCATTCTGGTGTCTATTTAGTAAATGTAATACAATAAAACAACAACAACGGAGAAAACCATGACTTCTTAAGCTAACTTATTATTGTGAAGTAATCTTGATTGAATAGGTTCTCTGTTAAATGCCTGAAGGAAAGTCATGCATTCACACTGGCATAAGATATTTCAACATTCTATTCTGCAAAATAACACGTCTGTAAATACGGCACCATTGTTGTGGGGACAAAGATCACGGCTAACATTAGTTTTGTACATCAAAGAACTGCGTGTATGCGTGAAATTACGAAAATGACATTCAATATTGAAGATAAACTTGCTGAACAAGCCTTTTTTCATAAACCTTTGTTAGGCACAGAAAGTATTTTTGGGCAATAATCCAAAACATCCGACATAAAGATCCTATTGGTTTTTGGTTGAGATAACAACACGTCACTCCTGCAGCACTCTATACAACCGAAAGTGACTTAAATGGTGATATTTGAGTACAAAAATTAAAAATTTTCAAATATTGAATTTTACAAAGACACAACAATTGTTTGTCTGATCACCCAAACACAACAAGTGTTTGGGTGATCAGACTATCGCGGACACACACACACACACATATTCATTCACCTTTCTCCCTGACGGACTTGCTCTCTCTTAGCTTTGCACCCTTTTTTTGGGTGCTAGCAGGAAGGAAGTGTTGACGATTGTCCTCTCTTGCCTCGTCTTTAAACAAGTTTGTCACACTTCACTGCCAGCCGTATTCTCAGAAGTCCCTTTCGAGGGATGACATTTAATTTTCACACCTAGCTTCTCTGCTATTCTTTCTTCCATTAATTTTATTTTCGGGAACAACCCCTGGTGCATTGACTGTCTCGCGGAATCAATGTCTCTGACAGTATGGGAGTCTGTAAATCAAATGAACACTCTCACTGTCTGTGCGTCTTCTCCATTTATAATGCATTGTATCATCTTTAAATTAAAATGTCACCTCTGAACTACATGGCTTCCGTACATCGGGTATATATACTGTATATTTAATTATCTATTTGTATATTTTTTGTCGATTTTATGTAACAAAGCCACTTATGAATGTGTTGTAGTTGCATCAAAACTTCTCATCATTCATCCTTTTAATTCCTATTTGCCTGAAACAATCATGTTATCATCAGTACAGTTCATCATTGATCATTGTTACCTTTTTTATCTAAAAAAATAACAGTTTAGTCACTAGTTAGTTTAGATGTTTCAATGAAAATGCTGAAAAAAAACGACATATATAAAGAATTTCATGGGTGGACTCACGATTCATGTTGTTTTAGTGGCGTGATGAGGCTGGATGTACACATTCCCATTTCTTTCTTAGCCCAGTAAATTAAAATGCTGCTCCACTTCTTAGTTTTTATAAGATTAGAGAGAGCACATGTCCTAGTCTGCTGTTTTATCCTCCCCATTACATGTAGAATGAGAGCTTAACTTCCTAAGGGTTCCCATTTTAGCCAGGATCAATAGCCAAGTGCTTGTTGGCCAAAGTGACATTGGTTCTCAGTGTTCAGTCTTCTGAGTAAGCCGCGGTTTGACAGCACGACTCACAAGAGGAGAAGACTTTAAAAATACTATGCTGTCTACCTAAACTCTATTTCCTCTCCACAAGTTTTGGACTTTTATGACAGGTCCATTTCATGGTTTAAGTAGGTGACTGGAGGGAGCTGATCCAAATGGCCGAAACAGCCCCTGGTTCATTATCAAGAGGCCTAGAATTTGAGATTATAGGTGATTACACTCATCTATCCCCTTTACTGAAAAAAAAAATAAATCTGTTTAATCCTCCTCTCTGGTGAAGCTTCAGAGGGCTCCCTGGGACGGCTGGCATCCATCACAGGCCTAAAGAAAGCACAGAACATACGGAACTAGGAGGAGCCCTGGCCCTGGTTTGCAGGGAAAAAGGCCAATTGGCCAGGAAGCAAGAGGTGCTGGGTCTGATCGGGCAGAGGGAGATGCCACTTGGCTGCAGATCACAGTGATCAGTGGGGACATCGTTGGCCCGCCGACCTGCATGGGGAGCTCTCATGGAAAAAGGGAGGAGGGAGCTGGGGGTTCACTGATGACCTTAGACTCAGAACTGCAGTCAAAACACAGCAGCCCTCTACTTCAAACCATGTACTCGACATTTCTGACAGCTTAACTGACAAGCGTCTGCCGCGCATTCTGCTTTTGCTGTTGTTTGGAACGGGTTTTAAATGTGAGAGCACGAATTAAGAGTGAGGGTCATTCACTAGCTATACTATACTAGCAATATAAATGATATTCTAAACTTAATTTCTTATACTGGATGGCTGTTTACACATTTCCTTTTAGTCAAGATAATTAGGCTGCGTAACTTCTATTATGTGTTTGTTTATAGAAGGGTGAGCTGACTGTGTTTTTTTTTAACTTTTCAATTGACAGACTACATCCCATTGAGTGAGATTTGTTCTCATTAAATGATGCCTCTTGGGTCAAGATCGAAGATTTAACTTAAGTCATTTCTAAAGTGTACATAAAGCAGACAATGCGTAGTATGAGCAGTGAGACTCCGATTTTTTTCTTTGTAAATGCTGGGAAAAGTTGCAATTAAAATTTCTATCAAAGAATGACAGAGCACGGTGAATATTGGAGAACTATCACAGTATCTCGTACAGGCTGAAATAAGAAAATATTTGTTTGCTGTACTTTGTGTCGTCTACAGAAAGACTCACACTTTTACGTGAAAGGTTCATTCATTAATGAACAGTATTACAGTTTCATACATGTGTAAGAGAGGGCGGCATGGTGGTGTAGTGGTTTGTGTTGTCTCACAGCCTCAATAGGATAAGCAGCAGAATATGGATGGATGGATGGCTGGATGGATGGACGGATGGACAGATGGACGGACGGACATGTGTAACAGTAGCTCAAAACAGTCCAAACAGACATGCATCAAGTTTTGGAGGAATTTCCTGGTTTGTTACTTCAAATTATTTCAATGGAAGTATTAAGTTACCTCCTATTTAGTTGAGATTTTTATTTAGGTATTTTTTTTATTTTCAGGGTCTAATTATTTAACTCTCATATTAATATCTACTACATATAGCTACTGTCTTGCTTCTGTGTTAATTGATGAAGATTTGTTACAGGTGCATCAAAAAATGTCTAGTTTGACATTGAAAACTGGCTCAGAACATTTGTAATTTAGCCATTTTCAGTTCTTGGCTAGGACAGCTCCATTACTTTATATTTTATTCTTTTGCTCCCCTCGCAAGTCCAATTGTCAAAAACCTCCTCATTAAATCAAGGATCAAAAATGATGAATTCATCTTGAAGTCTATTACCTTTTTGGCTTGGAACCTCTTTAAATAAAAGTGTTCCTGGAGATTGTTTTTTTCCTATTCATGGCAGTAATTTACCAAAATCAAATGGTAAATAAAAGAGAAAAAAAGACCTATCGTAAAAGTTCGTATACCGTTCATCTTTGAATTATAATGTGTAATGATAGGGTCTTTGCCTGAGGTACCTTCTGGCTCAGGCCCTAATTAGGTCATCAAATAAGATAGGCTAATGGTAAAAATGGACTCAATTTTATAGAGCGCTTTTCTACCTTAGCGGCACTCAAAGCGCTTTACAGTGTCATCTCATTTACCCATTTAAACACACACACACACACTGATGGTGGAGGCTACCATGCAAGGCACCAACCTACTCATCAGGAGCAATTATGGGTTCAGTATCTTGCTCAAGGACACCTCCCAGCGACCCTTCGGTTGCTGGGCGGTCACTCTACCCCTGTGCCATGCCGCCCTAATGCAGTATAACAAAAGAAAATCAGTCAACTGACACGCTTCTATTTGCATCTCAGTTAATATGACGGTTTATACGGGATTCTAACTGTAGTCACAACGTCTCTCTCTCTCTCTCTCCATGTTATATGGACAGGACACCATGCATGGACTGTGTTATGTGAGTTAGACAGAAAAACCTGACATATCCATCCATCCATCGTCTTCCACTTATTCCTGTTAAGGGTCGCGAGGGGCTGGAGCCTATCCCGGCGGCTACGGGCGAGAGGCAGGGTTCATCCTGGACAGGTCGCCAGTAACCTGACATATATTACTTTCAATAAAAAAGCAACAATAACGTTCGACTTACTATTCTGCAGACAGCTCTTGATAAAGCTTAATCCTCCTAGCTTTCACTTTCTGCAGAAGAAGGATCAACTAGATAGAGGGGGGAAAAAAAGGGAGGCCGGCAAATATTTGTACGAGAACAACAAAACTTGTCCTGTCCTTTGATGCAGATAAAGCAGTAACTAGGCAAGAAATCACATCATTAAGTTTTAGACTGTCCTCCCAAGAAAAATGATAGGATCAGCCTTTTCAGCAAGTCCCCCGTAAACAGTTCAATTCACTGACGAAAATTAGGATAAAACATGTTTGCTTACAGTCATTTTTTTTTCCATAATTAAGATGAGCTGTTGACAAGCTAAAAATAATCCTCGTTAGTAAAGAGTACAGAAAGAACATGTTTCGATTTGGTGACAGGTTGGTTTTTGGCCCTTAAAAAAAAACAAAAAAAAAAACAAAACCAAAACACACAAAACAAGGTTCTCGCCAGTGTTGCAGTTTTGAAGTTTATGGTAGAGGGAGACATAAGAAATATCTGTGTGACTGTGAGAAGGCGATGTAACGAGCAGTAATGTTACGTCAAGTGCGTGTAGCTGACATATGTAGTAGTGTGCTGATGCATGACTGCTTTTGCTTTTGTAAGATTCTAAGACTAAGTAGTGGAAGTGGGTACATGAAGCTGATGTGCGTCGTGGTCCAAAATACAAGAGCTGAGGGTCAATAATGAACTCTAAAACTCCAAAGGCCTACGATGAGTCACTTGTTTTTTTTTTAAGCTGGGGACATCTTCAGCCCAGACTCGCTACTATCTGCTGTTTAATATTTTGATAACGTTCATTTGTAGATGAGCGATGTTTGGTTGTGCCCTACATTCAGTCAATTAGACCTCATTTAAGGAAAAAAAAAAAAAAGAGTCATAATCAGATATGACTAAAGATTATCATTATTATTATTATTTATGTGCAAGCCTGGACCATTATCCTGACATGCTCATGTCCTCCAAAACTGCATTACTCTGACCTAGATTCATCTTGTTGATAAGCAGTGCCTTACGTACATGGGTAACTCTGCACACTGTCTCTCATCCGTCATGATGGAGATAAAGTGTTCAACAAGGGCACTGGTGACTGTAAGCACTTGGCAAACTGGCAGTGTTATGTTCAGGCGAGAGAGGCAGCGAGTAATATGTTCCTGTAGTGGCAATTAAATGAAAGTGGAGAGAAAATTAAATGAAATGAGTTAAGTCCAAAAATTCAGTCCTCTCGTATTCATTAGTACTATGGGATTCCGTATTCTATTTTTATATTCAAGAGAACCCTGTAATACATGTACGCAAACCCCCCCCCACACACACACACACAAACACAGGAAAGGTTGTCCCTCTTCTCTTGGTACGTTTGTATAATTCTCAATTGTCCTTATTCACAGATGTATAATGGATTACGAGAACTGTCAATAAAAAGTGCAAGCTCTTGCTCTTATAAATCAGAGGTCTGATAGGGGTATTTGCAGCAGCTATTCCTCTGCAGTGCCCCCTGGTGGCTTCATTTCCTACAACTGTCTCTAAATGTCAAGGCAGGACCCTGACACTGCTGCATTTTGAGGGCGTTGCATCATCACCAACGAAATGTTCAGGTCCCTTCACCGAGACCCAGGGGTAGAACAGTTCCTCCTCCCAGATGGTTTTTAAGAATGCCGCTAACCTCTCCACAACCGCCGCTCACCCTGGTGCATCACCTCTTCACAGCAGCATCACTGTAGAAATTAAAGCTGCAAATACAGCGATGATCAAGCCATCACTTCCCAGCTCCACCGTAATAAATCATCATGAAGGTCTTCAGGCTTTTCTGACAAATTCTGAGCAAAAAAAAAACAAAAACAAAAACCCCCCTTTTTTTTTCCAAATCTTGCAATTGTGACAAGATGCCTAGTTGGTGATTGGTGCATTAACATCTGACATTCCTACAAAACAATACTCGGACGAAATCCTCTTCCTCAGTCATCGCTTGAAGCGATTTGTGGAGATGTCGTCTCCTGCCTCTTCACTTTCGGACGGATGATAAAATCTCATTGGCTTTTGGGATGGGACGTTTAACAAAAACAGGAACTAGATATCAGGATCTAGAAAAATGGCAGTGACAGAGATGAAAAAAGTCAACACTGTGCAGAGCGGTGACGCGGCAAGTTAACAAATAACATTCCAAAATGAATGAATCTGGGGTTTGCTTTCACCTGCTGGCGGGCGCTGAGGGAGCAGATGGAGATGAAGAGTGAAACACAGTTGGCCTGTATTCTGTTGGACAGGTAAGAGCCGCCGAGACACAAATACCAACAGAAAATATGCTGCCCACTTGACGGTTTTTCTCTAACAATGTAATTTGTAGTTTGATTTAGAAGATTTCTTTCGTTTCAAGGAGAAAAAAATGTACCTGAACACTTTATTTGATCGGACAGTTTATCTGACTTCTAAATAATAAACATTTTAAAATGATATCTGCATCCCAGGTCAACAGTTTTGCGAATGAAATGATTATTAAACTGATGATATGTTATTAGATGGATTAGATAAATGATGTGCCTCAGTTCAGTTACCATGGAATCAGCAGTCTCCTGACAGACATTCTCCTCTGAATAACTTAAAGATAACAAGGGGATTTAATGACCCTTGCTGCTCTTCAGCATTGAAGATTAACATGCCGTTCGTCCTGGAGTAATTGTTCTATTATTCTAACATGAAAGCAGATTATCAAGGAATACAGGTGACTGACAAAAGTACCTTTATACCTCGCTGCCTCAGCAACAACATCTCCCCCTCGCCTCCTTTTCCTGCCTGTCAGTGCGACACCGAGTGAAAGACAGATAAGGGCCGTTACTGCAGGGTGACACAAACACAACACAGATGAGGGCCAGACCACACTGCTGGGAGGAGGAACAGCCCTCTGACCAAAAACGCTTCTCATGATTCATTCATTACATCGTTAACAGTTTCCAGAGTGTCAACAGCTTGTCTTTGAAGTGATAATCATAACATTGAGGGTGTCCTTGAATTTCTTCTCTCCATTAAAATGGTTAATGGGAAATGATTTCTATAATTCCACAAGGAGGATTTCCCTGAGCCTCCTGTTAGTTAAACCATGTCTAATAAATCTTTGGGGAAAAGACAGGAAATATGGAAAGCTCCTAGAAAGCTTTGACCGTTTCTCTCTCAGTATGCATTTGGTAACATGTTGTCTCAGGGAACTTGTGTTTTTATCCCTATAATAACTCATAATCACCCGCTGGTGAAAAATAATGTTTACAGTGAGAATGAATAAACTCAAAAAAAAAGGTCATTCGCACATTTATCCGTGTGCAACGACACGTCGCGCTAAGCTGTGGAAGCCTTGGATGAACTATTTAAATGATGCCACACTATAAAAGAAAGATAAAGTACAAGTCGACTGTCTTCCCGAGAGGAACAGCTGTATCGCTTGTTTTATTAATGTCAAAACAATGTACCGTATGTCCACATTGTAGTGACAAAGCCCTCGATAACAGCTGCAGAAATGATGACTCTTGTCCATCAGGAGCGATGAGGAAATAGTGTTATATAGCACAGGAGAGGAAGGTCAGGGCCGATGATCGGGTCAGTGCAACATCAGGCTCTAATACGAGAAGCTGCTTTTGCTCCCTATTTCATACCAGCAGTCGGTGATGGTTTCTTTTCCCCAAAACCTTGTGGTTATTATTGAAACCCTTCTAACCTTGACCCAGCCTAAAGGTCGGTGTGTAGCATCCACTTGCCACTAACTCCTGAGTCACATCACTGGCAGAGATGTATTTATAGATTTTGGTAATTTGCCACCATCCATTACAGCTGGATGGGGCTCCACCATCAACGACATCATGGAGGCAATGAATTCTTGTCTGCATTTCCATTTTGCCACGAATAAGGGATACAACAAACATCCCAGGGTCGGTCCGATAGTTTTCATGTGTATTTTATTTGTTATTTCATTATTCATTGGGAAAGTACATGTTTTCCACAACAGTGCAAAAGTGCCACATTAAGATAATAAGCTAGTTTACATCTGTTGTCCTTGTGTATGTTCAAGTGGTTGGGAAATACAAAATGAGATATACCAACATACTCACAAAGTAACAAACTATGTAAATGGAGTGCCAGAGGTGATCAAGATTTGCTTTAAGCTATGTCTTATTTCATGCTTAAAGTTTAGTTGGTGCTCTTTCAGTCTCGGTAAAAAAGGAACGCTGCTCCAGTCGTGACTCACAAAGACTACGATGACAGTAATAATAACCATAAGAGCAGAAAGTGGATAATATTTGCCATTCTGGAGGGCGCTTACAAACATTTTGTGAGTACATTGGCTAGACGAGACTACAAACACCCACTGTGAGGAGAAGTGTAGAGCAGAAGAGCTTCTACCGCAAATAAAAGCATCGGAAAATTAGCTGAAGTGAGGTGACAGTGACTTACGGAGGAAAGATGTCAAAAGATGTGTTGTAAGTTGTCTCTTTCTCTAATTATTGGGTTTCAAGACAGCAAACATAGTATACATAAGGGGTATTTATCATCTAAATCTTCAACAGTTGTAGGTGAAACAAAATGCTCCATATTAGAGTGGTGTGATCTTATCTGTTCCTGTTCTGGAGCTTTGCAGTGTTGTAAGATTTTGTACTTTTTTGTCCGTGTGGATGGATGGACCCATGTGTTTGTTTTTGTCCGAGGTGTAGCGAGCTGTAACGGACTGCGCAGTAACACTTACATGCTATTTGTTAGCAGAGAAGGAAATGTAGTTCTGAGTACTGCCCTGACCATAAAAGAGCAATCCTGAGGGAAAGAACTAAAGTACTCACAGTGTTTCAGTGTGTGATGACAAGCAAACGGAGCCAAATATTGTTAATTCTAGAACGAAACCTATCAGTGGAGTTATGCACATAAAAGAAAGATAAATTCCAACTTAAAGCCCACCAAATCAAGGAAAACTTCTCATACTGGCACAGTTCATATAACGCCCCACCCTTAAAAAAGAAAAAAAAATGTTTTATATGTTTTATACATAACAGAGTTATTCGTTGTATGATTAAACGCACACTGTCCAGAGCAGGAGTATTGATTCCCCACAGTAAGCATAATCTTAGCTCATTTGCGAGCTTATGTGGAAGAGGGCACATTAAACACAGGCATATGGTGATGGCTTTATATCAGACTCAATGATCCCAGTAGGGGATCTAATAAATAGAGGACTAGCTCTTCAGATGTTTCTGTGTTTTTGCTTTGACTATTAAATCCCAAACTGAAGCTTTTTCCCTGAGGATGAGCAGACACTGCAGACTAGACAGTTGTAATACAATTTTGCACTCAAAATCACTTAAAACAGAGACCTGTCTTGTATGAAATGCCTTGTGTGAAATGCATTAGTAATATAATGAAGGCAAGGAGAGATAGTCATCTTTTATTGCCCCCTGTTTTCTCAGAGATACGCGCCCCAAAGGATGTGGTGTATGTTTAGCTGGAGGTAGGGGTTGATTCAGAGAGGTAGATAAGCCCTGCTCTTCATAACTGGGCCATTTAGTCCCTTGTGACCCAGCCTCTCTGCCTTTGGCAAACACATCATTTTATTGTGACCCCAGCCAGCAGCCAAACCATCAGCCTATAAGCCATCAGTGATGAAAAGCACTAATTCCAGACTAGTGAACACAAGCGCAGAGGCCCAATTCATATTCATGCGCTGAGCTCTTTCCATGTCAGCCTATTCATCCATTCATTGCAGTCAGGCCACCGCTAGAATATAGCATCTTTAATTTATTTGACAAGCCCCTCAAGGTTTGATTCAACTAAAACAATTAAACAGCCATGACTGTTATTACAAAAGGGACTGAAAAGATTGAGATTCTTCTCTCTGGTGTAACAACATATTATAATTAATAATGATAAGTGTTTGATTTTTTTTTTTCCAATCTCCCTGAACTAAAGAACTGAAGTCCAAGTAGGGCAAGGCAATGATTTTGGGTTAGGGTTTAGACCTGGCTGTTATTTAAATTGATTTTTTTTTTCTAATGGTCACTGGGAGTAAAACTCAGTCAAAAAAGTTTGGTGATTTTGACCCAAATAAATTTTAATTGCTTTTATGCTGGTGTGCACTTACCAGCTGTTAGGTATAGCATTTTTACCACCAATCTCTTCTGTGCATGAATATTGGAGAAAGCATTTATCAGCCATCCACCTCCTGCACAGCTCCCCTAGCCTGCATGCTTCATGTTTTTCAGGACGATGGTTGTTGCTTGTTCTTATAACTTCTGTAGCTGCGTTTTTGATTGATTTATTTTTGATTGTGAAACATTTGCTATGATGTACCGTTGTCATATCATGTCTGCTGCTGGCTTGTTCAGAAGCCAAAGCTGGGTACTCGCTAGATTGACTGAGAAGACGAAAAAAAGATTGATCCCATGCAAGCGTTCAGGAAGAGAGCGGCCCTGACTGAATGATCCACGATGTTGTGAAATCACAGTATATTTGGAACTTTTTATTTTCAAGAAATGTTTTTCTACTGGATTATTGATATATGTTATCAACCTGTGCATAGATTGTGCAAGTATCAGCACACATACTGTAGCATTTCTCTGTATCCGTTATCTGTGCTAAAAACCCCATCAGCTTGATACGCGTCCTGGTTCAAATGTTAGAAAGCAGATTTTTGGCTCTTCGGGAGGAGCAGAGGTAGAATAGCTCTTACAATCACTGGCTTTGGCATCACAGATTTTTCCATTCAGGATTCTCCTTATCCTTGATTACCTCTGGCATGGACCAAACATGTCACTCATATATAGTACGTGGCAATTTGAAATGATTTGATAAATTACTCTGCATCTCATCTAAACGAAACGCTTTTGGGCCAAAACTGGAGATAAAAAAAATTAATGTACAATTCCCCCGTTTAGTCATCACACACGTTTAAAGGTATTATGCACCCACTTGAGACTTGGCATGTGGTGAAGTGTGTATTCTCGGCCGGGTGCATTTGCGGAGGCTAGACATGCCAGCAGGGTTTCACAGCCCACGTATGGGTGATTCTAACAGCTGTTTCTATGAGCCTGGGGAGAGAGAATGTCAAGTAGGATGCCTTCTGCTGTCACAAGCTCCTCAAGGTGTTTATTAAAAAATGTTAATGCCATCAACACAACACACACATCGAGACTTGGCCCCTGTGACAAGGATTTGGCAGCAGCCAACTGTTTCCACTTGTGGGATGGTCTGGAAGTCTGTACCGTTTCTTTACACCCACACAGCTGAAGGTGTTCGTGGGCAACATACTTCACTGAGGCCATAGGGAATTTACTTTAGATGTCTGAAGCATCGAGAAATATTTATTAAGCATCCTAAATTATTGGAAGAGAAAATTGAGAATTCACTTTGACACAAGTGGACAGATACACACGCGCACACACACACACACACACACACACACACACACACACACACACACACGCGCTGCCCAAATGCACAGAATCTCCCTACCCGCTCTCATTTTCCTTCAAAATTCCAGTATGTAATGTATTAGTTATTTCAAAATCATATTGTTTAATTGATGATGACTGTAAGAGCAAAAAAAAAGAAAACTCCATTTCTTACCCAGCTGAATCCGTCGACCAACACTGATTTAGCAAAGTCAAGTGAAAGGCCAAGTTAAAGGGAGTTTAAGTAATTTATGAGTTTCATCGACCTCTTTCGGCCACTAAGGAATTGCATCAACATTCACGGGTCTCTTACAAAGCTTACGGAAGGTTGTACTGTGGAGGAATATAAAAGTCATACTTTTAATATGGAGGCTAGCTCATCTATTTGTGAGGTGATGATCCATATCGCACTGCCGAAGTCATTTTTTGACTTTTTTTTTGTTTTTTTTGCTAAAATCAATTCCTTATGATGTTTTGCCTCCAGTTTTTTTTTTTGTGTGTGTGTGTTTTCTGAAAAATTTGAAAGAATTACTTAGGCAATTACTTTTATATCATAATTCGTATTCTTGAAAGAAATCTTCGCCTACATCTCTGAAAAATACTATTTTCAAATGTTTTCTGCTCTGTAGGTTTTGATGAGTGTAGTAGCTTATCAGAGAGGTTCCTCTCCACTCAGACTGCTTTCCACAAGCAACATTAACATCATTCCCTGTCATACGTGCGCATCTCCCTGGGTGAACAGGTTCTCCTTCATGCAGTAGGATGCAGATTTGTGCTTTGAATCAGACCAGGAAGTAAATGGTTAACATCAGAGTTCTGGCCAGTGATTGGTCACCATTAAAGACATGAAGTAGTGACATTTTATCTGTGAGGAGGTTTTTCATTTCATTTGAACAATATCCCTATGACTTTGTGGTTGCCATATTCTTTTCTGTTACTGTTTATAACTTTACTTTTATTTCAATAGTGGTAGTAGTAGTGGTGGTATTTCTTCTTAAACACCCTGGAAGGCAAAATTACAATATCAACCCAATTAGAGCAATAATCTGAGAAAGGCATGTGGAACATTCTGATCTCGTAATAACATCTTCAGATTATAGAGGTAAGTTGCAGACATGAATACGCCATCAGACTGCTCATTCTGCTGGAGTTTTTAAAGCATTTCGCATCACAAACGGCAGACAAACTGAACGACGGTGCGGCTCAAATATGCGGCGAGTGTTCAGACTCAGCTTAAAGCATCATGTTTGCATGATGAACAAGCAAACACTCCAAACACCATGATACCAAGATGACAGCAATGGTTTCAGAAACTTAAGGATGTCATGGGAGTGTGAGTGGCTTCAGTCACGAGGACATGAGCAGGAAATTCAATATTTGGCAAGCTCCTCATGTAAACACTATAACTGGAATACTGTCAGCTCAGTACTTGGATTATTGCAGTCTATAGAAATGTAATCAATACAGATCCCAGTGTGTTTGGTTGCTTTCTAAATCTGTCTATGTATTATTTTATTATTATGGTTATGTAAAGCTAATTTAAATCTTTTTGTTTGCTTGTTTTTGCATTATCTCACTCCCTTCAAAATGTGTTTTTGATGTACAGTACTATACTGATACATAATCCCATTCCCAGTCTTTGCATGAGATTTTAGCAGGAATCAGATTTGATATAATCTTGATGAGCATGAGGGATAGCCACAAGGAAATTCATATCATCTAAATTTAAGGTCGGTGTGACAGAATGTTTGACATGATCTTGTCCCCGCTGGCTCTGAAACAGATTTCCTGAGGGCAAAAAAAAAAAAAACCCCGACAAAAAAACAAAAAGAGACCTGCCTCAGCCAGTTGCCAACTGACTAAATTAAATTACACCTCTCAGACTTGTTTATGATTGTAGAAAAAGAAATGGTACTTTCAGTTCTCAAACTGGATTTTACTTTTTACAGCTACGAGACCGTGTCTTCAGAGCCCTGTAGCGATTGTGGATGGTTTAAGTTGTTGTTGTGGTTGTTTTTGCACCCTAACCACTAAATTTGCTTTTAGTGAAATTACATTGGTGTTATGAATTTGGTGTTTCCATGAACGCTGTAACGAACAAAATTCATTCTGATTAGCTGGTCAATTCTGATCTGTCCTAATAGCTCGGTGTTCATGAGGTTAATACTATACGAATGAAACCGCACAAAAGGCCTAGCCACACACACATACACACACACACAACAGAGATGCTCAGAATGACAGCACTGAAAATGCCACATGCTCTAACGGTGTCATTACTGTGACATGCGTAAATACACAACAATACCTAATGAGAGCAGAGATGAGCTTCGTCAATGTCGTCACTCTCATCATGGCTGCCACAATGAGCTCAATACTCCAAAGCATGGTCACAAAGGAGCTGACGATACGTGACAGGTAACACGGACGGTTCGTCTGACGTGGTCTGAATATCAGCATAGAAGACTGGGAGTCATATTCGTCAGCCTGACATGAGTTAATGTCTGCATGCTTGCGCGTGAGGAAAGATAATGCTCACATACAGGTACAACACCATCGGCACTCAAAGATATGATGATTAATTCATTCTTGTCTCCCGCTATAGAAATTAAAAATCAGACACGCTGTATTTTTTTGTGTCAAATGCTCGGTGAACAAAACAAGAGTCATTTTGATGGTAATTGGAGCTTGTATTGTGGCTGAAAAAGAGAGGCATCACATTTATGTCAGTTACACAGCTCTAATATGCCAACTCTCCCTCGGTGGATTGGAAACAACATGTTGTCCCATGACTTGAGGCTCTTTGATTGTAACAGATTGGCAAGGAAGGTGGCTATTTGAAACTGGGTCTGTGGAACACCAGCTTTGAGGTTAGGGTTAAATGGGATTTCTCCCTTTGAATCATTTTGATGACCCACCGCCGCTGAGTCTGCAGGTTGTGCTGCCTGCTTTAAAGCGTATTATGTGGCTGAGATTGAGCAGAACTCGGGGGTGGGGGTGGGGATGTGGGGGGGGGGGCTTATCACACACACACAGACACACACAAACATTGCATCTCAGACAGTCTGGATGGGAGGTGACAGTTTCAGCATCTCTCTAGGGGATGGAGGAACTACTGTAACCAAATGGAGTCGCTGAGAGGTGGAGGTTACTAGGAAACAGGTGTGACATTGTTAGGAGGAGAATAGAGTAAAATAGAAGGGTCACTGACTGAGGCTAGATTATGCTTTTTGCACAAATATGAGGTGATGCGGAAAGGTGACTAAACAAGGTTTGGCACTTTTACACTCCCTGTGAGGCAATGCCACCAGTGTATCAAAAACGTCTACAAAACAGTTTCAGAGAAGAAAGAGTTTGTTGTTTACAAAATGGCGACAGGTGAGAAGGAGCAGCTCTTTTGGTCATTAATCCTGCTGCAATAGAAGAAAAAGGAGACGGTCTGGAAAAAGAGAAAATAAAGGCAAGACGAGGGGGAGGACAATCTTCTTGTGACTGATGCATTGGATGGATGAAGGCGAGGTTGTACAGATGTCTGCACTTCCTCATTTTAGCCACAAGCAGTTCCTCAAAACTCAGGAAGGGGGGCTGTCTGATGGGGTCGCTGCGCTTGTACCCCTCGAAAACGCATCTACTATCACTGAAGTTTAACATTGTGTTCATCTTTATCCAGAAAAAAAAAAACGATTTTTCCTTTTGAGAACTCATAAATAATTTCTTAAGTACACAAAGACATTTTTCACCACTGCATTGCTACTCGTAGCCCATGGCTACTAACTCTCCAAAAACATCCCCCTATGAACTCTCAAATGCACCGTCTTCTTTACCAGCATTCACAGTCAGTCACTTTGATTTGAGCTACAACAAAAAAAATCACTACTAGATTGCCAGTTCAGTGCTACCACGAACAGGATATTCTTGCTGTGAAATGTAAATGTGTATATCTCAGATTTACAGTTTTTTTCTTTCAAAATATTCTAATTATTTTGTGCAATATGAACACATAGCACTCAAAGGAGCTCCCTCTCTTTATAACCGCCCACTTATTTTTCCCTAATGAGCTATTACAGCCTTTTTTTTGGTCAATAATCTTTTTAATCACCACATTTACATTCACCTGCAGCTGCTCACATATACACAGCCTCCACTTTTAAAAGAAAGTTCATTTAATATGACCAAGTGCAAGTCTGACATACTGCCCTCCATTTCCATCCATTAACCCATCCAGCCGATGTTCATTGGCAAATTCCTCCAGTTTATGGATGGGAGAAATTCATCCATTTTACCGGTGATGGTGTTACACCGAAGCAACCAGGAAAAACAGTTCAGTGGATACAAACATACATGCGTCAGCACCACCCCTGTTTTTAGCCGTTTTGCTCCACACCAGCTCCATTTGTACTCAAAGCTTTCACGGGTGACATGTGGCCTATTCATTATTGCTCTGTTAAAAGCTGTGAGCGTGTCAAGGTCTCCTGCTGTTCCATTGAAAATATGCATCTTGTATACAGGCTGAGATTAACAACATCAAGCACTGTGACTTCTTTTTTTATGTCAGTTTCCATTTCATTCTTGTTACTTGCGTTTGCCATGATTGAGGTCAAATCAAACACAAAGTAAGTGGAAGATGATGTATTATGAAAGAGGGAGATGCCCCTGACATTTCTTTTGACTTTGTTGATAATTATTTGTCAAAAAGTCTTGTTTAACTTTCCACTTCGTTATTTATTCTGTCAATTTATGTCTTTGCGAAAAGTAACTTTCAGCTGCATTTAAAAACTATGACAATAAAGAACCTTATCTTATCTCATCTGATTCATCGACCTACCCGCATTCACCTGTGGATTCCAACATTCTGATGCACGCTGGCATACTCTTACATGTACGTCCACATGGGCAAGCGGACGTGCAGCACCTTTATTTTCTCTGTGTTTCATCTCCCCCCGGGTTGTCCATCAGCCTATTTTTGCCCCGGCTTGCCTCCACCTGAGGGACAGCAGAAAGGTGGTAATGGAGGACTGACTGAAGCCTGTCACTTCATGCTCTTTCACCCCAGGGACTCAGAGTGGGAAAGTAATGGCCAAGCCTGCCAGATGTAGCAGTCACTTTTAATCAAGTGCACGGTTGTCACTCCGCCTATATTGATCCCTGTGAAGTCCCTGGGCAGCTTGCAATCAGGCCGTTTTCTACACCACAACAACGTTCCTCTCGGCTTTCAAACAACTCCCCGTGTTGTGGCATCTCGGTCGAGGTAATGATAATCCAGCTCTTCCGTGAAAAACTGTAACCACAAAATATAAGTCAAGAAGGTGTCACCTGCCCCTAGCATTTACTGTGTATCACTCACGTGCCATCTCCTAGTAGGTGTCGTGATGTCATGTGTCAGATATTTGCAATAATGCATCTGTGACTCGGAGTTTAGGGATTCAAAGACAGCATGCCTGTTAGTCGTACAAGCTTAACACATGTGGTGCTTGAGTAAATCATCCAATCTCCATATTATTTGGATGCATGCCAAGAATATTGCCAAGGTTAAGTAGCCACTGCAAAGCCATATTTGTCTTGTCTTCACCTCCCTCAACGGCAAAGCACACCACTGTGAGAGAAGGTGAACGTCAGAATTTGGCACCTGCTCTTTTCCCTTTTTTTTCAGGGATCTGTTGCAAGGCTTTGGTTTTATTGTTCATTTGCTGAGGCCACAGGGGCTGACTATTACTGGGTTATAACTTGGCAGGATGATGAGGGATGAATTCTAATGTGGATCCATCACCGATAGGGATGGGAGGGAGGTGGCGGGAACAAGAGATGGAGTACTCATCGGGGAATAAAGTATGTCGGGAGCACACACACAAGTACACACTTATATGCAAACACTGAAACACGAATAAAAACTCCCATGCAGGTCCACGCACGTTCCTTTTTTACTGCAGATGTAATGCATATGCAAAAGAGATAGGTTTCATTGTTACATTTCTAACTTTATTCTGACTGATTCAACCTAGCTACCTTTTCAATGTCAGTCACACTATAAAATAAGGAAGAAATGGAGGAACTATAATATGGAGGTCACTTTTCATTCCTGTGCGATACCGGCTGTTTTTGATTCATCACTAAAACTCTATTTGTGCGCGTAGGATCACGACTGGCTGGAGGAGAGAAAAGGAAGAACGGCTGCAGAATAATCTGCTCTGCCATCCAGACACATGGTTGACGCCATGTAGTAAACTTCACTGACAGATGCATGGAGTAAGAGTAAAAGGCAAGGTGTTAGGCAATGACATGTGAAATAGAGGGCAGACTGTCAAGCCCCCTGCATTGCAGATGTACTCTCCTGCACCACAGTGGATGCCGATCGAGGCAGCGTGAGGATACACTGCCTGAGAGTATTTTGTAAAGCAGAACTTTTATGACCCCCATATAAAATCTTTGTAATTTCAATCATGAGGCAACACATCATCTCATATGAGTGGAATAACATAAATAGCTTAAATAGGAATGTAAAATGATTCCACAGTCAAACAAATCCAACGTTGAGCTATAAAACCTAACTCATGCTGAATGTTAATTTTCTTTGCTGCTGCGACAGGAAAGGTTATGAAATGATGATTATTTTATTTCCATCACAATACAGTTTGCTGCCACAGTGAGTTACAGTTATTTCTGGCCTTGTATATTGGCAAAATTATTTCAAGTTGTAGATTTTTAGATCAGTTTAGATTAAACTTTAATGACCCCTGTGGAGAAAGTGGGTTGTTGAGGCTGAGGAGAATAAGATAAATCTAAGCACTGGGAATAATTCAAATATCTGCTACCAGCTGAGTGCAATGCAGAATGAATGGAAACATAGATCGACTGCACTGACAGGTTTACAGGTGCAAGTGGATATTCAAACACACATTGCTATTTATTCTCATTGAGAGAGAACAATTACCCTGAGGTGTATTATGTATGCAACCTGAAGTCGCTGTCATCACATTTGAGAGAAGAGTGATAAGAAATCAGATTTTGCAGGCTGTAACATTATTATTGTCAATTGGAGTTATTCAAAACACATCACAAAGAATGATATCTTCTGTTCAGCGTTGGCATAATGGAAGTCATCCCAGGTGACGTAGGGAATATAATAGAAGAAACCCTTGCTTTCACAAAACACGCTGGTGTGGAATCCCTCCCGATCCTCTCCACAGTGGAACACAGATTTTGCACTTCAGCTCACATTAAGTCCGCAGGAAAAATCAACATGGTTCCACCGCTGCCGTCTATCTATCCTGCAGGAGACAGACTGATGGCTCGATTAAAACAGTAGCACCGTACTGTATACCCTGGGTATAAAAAAAAAATGAAAAAAAGAAGAAGGAAAAAAACGTGTCTGATTTGTCACTTTCAAATGACATACCTCTTAGAAGCTAATAAAACCCCTGAGCTAAGTTGAGCCAGATGGCACAAATCAAGACTACGATTCAGAAAGCTGAGATGTTGGCGTGAAGGAGACAGGACTATTTCTTGCTTTTCTGTATTGTTTTGTTTGCCTCCTCAGCTCCTGTCAAGTTAGACAATGCTGTTCCCTGAAAGCCTAATCGATGCTGCAAATGTCAAAGGCCTGCTGTGGTTGCATGAGGCCAAAACATGGTTCTCAGTGTGGAGCCAAACACAGACTTTGGCAGCTGATGCCCAATCCTGGGGTAGCAGCCAACATCTACAGAGGTTTTATCTTATAGTCTTCCACTCAATGCCAGTGATCCTCCTAAATCTTAGAGGTGTTCTTAATCTCAAAAATCTCTCTGTGCTAGCTGCCTCTACAAGTAAGTAGCAGGTAACATGTAATTTGGCAAGTATCAGATTTACAGTTTCAACGCTTGTAATTACTGCTCAGACCCTATTGCTTTCATTTCAGTGGTAATTAGGTTTGCACTCTGAAACCTTCATCATATTGATTTGTTTACATGTGCTTGGATGCGGGCACGCATACACACTCATGCACACAAATACAAACACATAAATCTATTGTAATTCAGGTAGCATCTACACTGAAGATTGCATTGTTGTGTCATTAAGACCCCCCCACACCCCAAGGGTACCATTATTATACAGATGCACAGTGCAATACTCATCAACACACACACACACACACACACACACACACACACACACACACACACACACACACACACACACACACACACACACACACAGGCTTACTTTAACTGGCTCAGCACATAGTTGTATCTTTAAAAGGCATTGTGTATTGGAGACCAAAAACTGAGCTCTCCAGCCTCCAACGTTGTGACGTAGTTTTCAATATATCATAGCAGATTTTATCACAGTAATAAAAGAAAATTGGTCACAGTACACTGTCTTTCCAAAAGCAAATAAAATTTCAGTAGTCTAGAAATTATCGTGACACTATAATAAATTTAATCAATCGATACATTGATTAGCAATTATACAATGGCGGCAGACACTAAAAAGTTTAATGTGCTAAAGAGGACAAAACTGAATGACTATGGAAACAGTGGACTTAGATTTAACTGCAGATCTCACAGATAATTGTAACTACTATTGAGGTACACGTCATTCATTGTATTGTATTAATTCCATCTTGTTTTCTCTCGGTTTACACCAGTTTATATTGTAGTCGATACAAATCAGTCTCCATTACTGCAGGGTCAGCACTCTTGGCCTGTGGAGGCTGCAGAAACGTATCCTCTTTTCTCCTACTAATTTCTACTTTTTCAACAAGTAAACAAATCCAGTTGTATTTGTAGGAAAAAGTAATTCTTGGTTGTTGTGGGGTTTTTTTTTCCTTTGCTGCTACTTTAAAAAATAGTCTCTCTATGTTTCAGCTCTTGCTGAATTAAATAGAAAGAGATTCCAGGGGGAATAAAGATAGTAATCAAGGTCAAACTCGCTCAGTTTTCACTTAAAAATTCCAAACTGCTTTTTTCCATTTCATCGTTCTAATCAGTATGAAATATCTGGTGGCAATCATGTACCTAGTGTTCCACTGCTACGCTGAAGTTTTACACCGACTCAGTATGCAAAATAAAAGAAAAAACAGCAGGGAGGAGGATGGAGACATCTGTCTGCTGCCTGCAACACAGTTCTTTGATTCAAAATCTCATTTTAATTCAAGTAATTAAGGTGAAATAATCTGACAGAAAGATTTGAGATAGGACACAGACTCAGTCCAGAGGGACATTCTGTCATTTGTCTGCAGGAAACGTATGAATGCAACTTTTCTTCTTTGAAGGCTTCATCTGGTTCATCAGGCCTCCCTGGCTTTGACTTCAATAACCTACATCATCATGTTCCTCATGTTTATTTGTTTAAGGACTTCTCTTTACCTTTCCATGTTTGAGATTAGGACTAATTGCCATGTCGTTGATTAAAATCCTATCTTTGTCTTTATCTTAAATAGCTGTACTGTCCCTTTTCTTTTTTACGTCAATGCTTTTCTAAGTGTCATAGTAGATTTGTGGTCAACCTGCAGGGTGCCCTGTGTGGTTATCGGCTAACAAGTGACTCATGAAGTGCCTGTGTGGAAGGGACTGGATGTTTCTACGCGCATTCTGTCTCTTCATTAAATACACTTCATTTAGTTTATCGCTGTTAGTGAAAAAGCACCTGTCATATGAATAGCAGAGGCTGTACAGTACATACTATTAGGCAAAGTGTGAATCAACATGTCGGTCGGTGTAATGCTAACTGTGAGGATGGGAGTGATGAACCACATATAAGAGAGATGGAGTGTTAAGGAGCATTTCTATTTTTTTTAACAAAGCAGCAAGTACCAAGTGCTTCCACTGAAAGAGCGAATACAAAGTTGTTGACTGGATTATTGCCTCGAGCACAGCCACTACTAACTAGTTACTCCAGCTGACAAAAAGATTTCCCTTACGTCTTGAACTTCTGTTGCTGTGTTGTCTGATCTGATGCCCCTTGCAGCAGTACTAGCCAGCAAAAGATGTAAATAGTCTGAAAAAGGTTTTTTTGAAAAACTGGTTTTGAAAACTTGTTAGATAAAACGATGTGTAAGAGACAACAAACATCAATCTTCCATGAAGAAATGTCATGAATTTTGCATCAAAAGGAGCCAGTTGAGGTTGTTCAGGCATCTAGTTAGGACGCTACCCGGGCACCTCTCAAGGGAAGTGTCCCAGGCATGTCCAACAGTGAGGAGGCCGCAGGGCATACTAAGGACCAGGCTGAGGGACTATATATCCACGCCGGCCTGGGAACGCCCTGGGATACCCCAGTCAGAGCTGGTCGATGTGGCCAGGGATAGGGAAGTTTGGATCCCTGGCGGACCTGGTGCCTAAGCGAATGAAGAATGATAAAATACCATTAATCTACTACAACTTCTTGTTCATGAGGGCTTTGTCACCATAATAAATTTGCCTCAGTAATAGTAGCTCAACCAAAGCAGGGTAACAAAACCTAAAATCCTCTTGATTATACAAGAATTGAGGTGTGGAGAAGAGAAATAACAAACCTATCTTTTCCTGAACTGGAGGAGCTGTGGATGATAAATTCAGCTCTTTACCAAAGCCTGCTGGCAAGTCATCAGGCACATGTTCTCCCAGAACAAATGCTTTTATGGTGTATGTTTTTCAGATTTCACTCGAGGTTGAAAAAATATTTTTCAATCGCTAGAGTTGAATTATCATCTGTCACTCATACTTCCTCCAGACAGGCTAATCATACCTCTAGTTGGTGCCCACAAACTGAATTATTCAGGATCAAAAGCTTATTGAAGGAACCCAAGGATGCCAAGGATCAAGAAATGTGGACCAAACAGAATCTGATTTCATATTTATTTGAAGAACAACTTAAAAAAGTCTCACTAAAATAACCTACACCGGAGTGCACAAAAAGCTAATTTGGAAGTTCTATTAAAGCTTATTTAGAAATTTTGCATTGCATGTACATCAGCCAAGTATAGTTCTATGAGGGACTTAAAGCACCAGCTGTGGCTTTAGTATGCTCAACCACCCATAAGCTTTTACACACAAGCCTGTCTGGCAATGACTGCACAAAATCCACCCAACATCTGCCTGATGTCCTGGTGAACAGACCATCTTCTCCCCTGTCCATCTTGCATCAACCTCTCAAGAGACCCTCGACCACCTGTGACACCCCCTGTCTCACACACACAAACACACACGAAATCACCCTGCCCCACCCGTCCAGTATATGAATAATGTATGATCAGACAGTCGGCAGTGAGCTAATGAGTCAATTGCTTAGAGCCTGGAGAGACACCCGTGCTCTGTGATGATTATACCGAGCCATCCCCTCGCTCACGTTATACTCTGCACCAGATGTCCTAGGTGCAGGGTGATGAATTATGGGTCATCCCTCTCGCCCCTCTTCTGCAGTGTCACCACATTAGGAGGCAAGAGCATGTGATTTGGGCCATGTGGTTGTGTGGTTGTGTGTGTGAGAGAAGGAGAGAGAGAGAGAGAGGAAGAGGGGGGTGGGGGAGTCCGACTTTGCTCAAGGATGGAGAACGATTTAGATGCACATGCTATGGTGAGGTGGGGATCATTTAACTTTGATGCGCGCTCTCTCACACACTCTCTCTCTCTCTCTCACACACACACACACACACACACACACACACACACACACTTTTGAAATGTCCCCTACAACCACAACTTCTCGTCTGTAAGCTTTTTGTCCTGCAGGACATCTGATGAAAAACAACAGATGTGCTAGTGATATAATAAGGACTAAGACACAATCTGCCTCTGAGTATGCAAATGAGAGTCCTACATGTATGGAAGATGCTTATGAAAGCAGATATAAATTACAGTTTACTCATGCATGTGTGTGTGTGTGGGGGGGGGGTAACATGACAGTGAGATCATTAATAATGTGTTTTGGCGCTGCTTTTTCCCCCCTCATTTTTGGTAAGTGATTTTCTTAATAATGCATGAAACACTGGTTATTTTACAGATGATCACTTTCAACCTTCAATCTATGACCTCGTGATGTACACGTCAGAAGAAACAGAGTGAAAAACACTACAAGGCATGCAGTAGAGTTAAGATATTTGAAGTGTGACCAAAGATTTCCCAAGCAGTTCTACTGATGTCACTAGCTCTTGTGACAATTACAGCCAATTCCATCCCCGTAGCCACTTTAACTGAGCCTCTCTTAGAGTTGGGTTGAACTTCTTCCAGTGTCAGAGTGAAAAACTGTAAAGAGCGAGATTTCATTAATAATCCTTTCAAACTGAAGTGTCTGCCTTTGCAGTTTTAGTGTGATCCTACTGACAGTCAGGGCAGATTGTGAGGCCAAGTTGTAATTGGGGTGCTTGAGCCAGAAAGCATATAATACTGCAAGAAACTGTTAAACATGCTTAAACTTAGTCGAGTGCTGTTCGCGTTCTGTGAGGAGATTTTTATAGTCATACAATACATGGTTCATTGGCTAGCTTCAGTGGTTTTTCTTCATCATTATGCTTTTTTCTGATTTCTGTTATTGTAGATTCACAACACCCGTGGGAAGCAAAAATGAGAAAGCTTGAACTCAAGCGTGTTTAGATTGTTTTTCTATACATAAGTCAAAAGCAAGATTACCCAGAGTGCCAGTGAATGGCACGAGCATGGCTTTGAGTCCAACCACTAATAGTGTGGCTAATGGTGATACGACACTCAAACATTAAGAGGAGGAGGAATAAACCCTGCTTGCGCCCAACTGTCTGGCTCCAAACAACAGAACTCTTTTAGTTTTAGGTGCCAGGAAGACGTGCATATTGATCACCTACTTCTTCTATCTCACTCCAAACATCTTCTGATTCATAATTCAAAGCAGCCACTCACATTTTAGACGTGCCCTAACAAAGTTTAAATATTTGATGAAAGACAATGCAACCGAAATAATCATACCAGAATAATCTAGCACTGAACTCCATAAGTAAAGCTGACAACTACAATCTGCAGTGTCAAAGCGGCGCAAATTTGACCGTTTTTCTAAATCACAGGCTATTTGAAGAGATTTTTGTGAATGGAGACTTGCCATCTCCCCTGATTTCATTATGCATGCCGCAGCCATTCAAAACTCACACAATCAACATGCCTTTTATCCGTCTGTTTACTTTGATTTTTATTAGATTGAATTCTTAATGCTCAACCACCCTTCACTCTGAGCCAAATCAATGCTAGTTAATATCCTGTGATTCCTGGCTCTGTTGTAGGACTTTATCATAGACGCACGCGATTACTCGGAGCTTCCCATTTGTCCTCAAATGACAAACCATCATCGAAGACTTGTCTCATAGAGTCATTGATAAAGTATTAGTGATCAATTAGCTCGCATTTGTACAGCTGATCCCGATCAAAGCAGGATCTAAACAACTTTCATGAACATGCATCAGGTTTGTCATCTGGTGGTTTAATTGGTAGAAAATCTCTTGAAGGTTCCCTCTGGTTCTAGTTTGCATGCGTGTGTACGCCTGCGGATTTTCAGATCATAAGTCTCTGAGTTTATAGAAAACAAATGCTCTGAAAATGGGGGGGGGGGGTGCTCTGTGAGGCAGTTTTACAGTGTTAAACTCAAAACAAATATTAAATACAATTTATGATCACAAACAAGAACATTTATCTAATATAAGGAAGACTGAACACCAGCAAATATATACGGCTTGACTTTGAGTTTGTTCGTCCCTTTGTCCTTCAGGTCATCTTGATAATTCATCAGCATTTAGTTTTAATCAATAAATTCCATGTTAAGTTTGTCTCTCAATACTTTCCAGGCTGTATAAAACAATAAAAAAAAAAAAAGATGCAAACTGGGTGAGAGAGGTGGGGTTCACCTTGGACAGGTCGCCAGTCTGTCACAGGGCCAAAAAGGCTGAATATGTCCTGAAATCAACTGCTAGAGACAGCCTCAGTCAACAGGAGTTGAAAGTCCAATGCAGGTAGCAGGAAAAATGTCATGTTGCCAAGCATTATGCGTACCTGAAGTGGGCAGAGCTGGCAGGGAGTCAATTTAAACTTCATTGGTTTGATAAGAAGTTGCTCTCTATTTATTATTTATTATAAAACTACAGTACCGACTCACAACTGAGCTTTAGATAATCTTTTTGATCAGAAGGGAAAGAGAACTACAGAACAAGTTTTTTTTTTTGTATGAACTTCAATGAATAAACTTCAGTGAATCAATGAACACAACACACGCAGTGGTGAGTGAAGTGCGTGAGCTGGAGTTTTCGTACCTTTCTTTGCTATCTTTTTACTCTGAAAGTTAAAATATGCATTGCAATGTGTTTGTGTGTGTGTGTGTGTGTGTGTGTGTGTGTGTGTGAAAGAGAGAGAGAGAGAGAGAGAGAGAGACTTGAAATGATGCTATGAAGCTATGTGCAGCAGGAGTGAGCCACAGCTGTAATAATAGTGGACTCAGCAAGAAACATCAGTCACTGCATCGCCCCATGTCCAGTGTGCACCTATCACAGAACCAGATAAATACATTATCTTTCCTGCTTGCAGGGGAATATTGGGCTCATCCAATACAAATCTGAGTATTTCTTGAACTCTCTTCAGACTGACTGTCCTTCTCACCTTGTCAGTTGAATTAATTTGACCTTTGCTGCGGCACAAGTGCCGCTTAACAATCATCCAACCACACTAAAACAATTTTGATTACAAGTTCTCGAGTCGCCGCTTTATTTAACTATGTGTTGTTCATCTTCCCAGGTGGGTTGGTCTCCATCAAGGCATAGCTCTCTTTTAATCAAAGTAAGAAATTCAAAGCAGCTTTCTTTTTCTTTTTTTTGGAGCCATGTGGATACTCACAGCACATGTTCATAGCTTTAAAGCTAGCTCAGCGAATGCTTCTTTCAAGTATGAAGGGAATGTGGAGTAATTTCCTGATGTTTTTTTCAATAACACAGTTCAAGTGAAGACTGTTTTGTGAAAATGAAGAAGCACATCACAGTTTGTTTTTTCTCCCACAAACAATGTGTTAATTGCAACCTTTTTTCCTTTTTTGGGGGGGGAATCCATCTATCCACAACTAAGACTTCAGCTGCAGAGAACCTCACAAGGAGCAGTGCAAAAAAAAATGACAAAATAAACTACTTGAAAGGTAGAAAGTCCAATATGGAAAGACAGACAGTAGAAGCAACTAAAAACCGTATGGTGGAGCACAAAAACAGACATCTTGGCAAGGACAAAACCCAGAGAGGCAAACAAGAGGAACATGCCTGGAAAGCATGAATGAACCCTAGCGCTCATGGTCCCAGGAGGTCTGAGCTGCGACACCAAGACAGGGACAACAGACTTGGGCGCCAGAAGACAGAAGTCTTGGGTTGAAATCCAGGATTTCTGAGCCACGCAGGTAACAGTTCTTGTCGGCTTCCGTCAACTGGCAGTGAAGGTCAGTGGACAGTGTGACTGCAGTCTGACAAGCCGGCAGAACTGCTTCTAAAAATTGTATAGCAAATTGCGAAACTCTGTTTTTCAATGACATGGTCTTGTCTGGATGTCACATCAAACTAACATGTCCTGAAATGTAAGAGGGAGGAGGAGGAGCAAAGAGTGCTGTTTTGGAAAATCTCTTGAACAAAATCAATTTTAAAATCTTAAATATGTGTCACCAGCGCTGGAAATTTCAAGGACTTTCATGGTTTTTGTTGTTGTTGTTGTTGCAGGGGACAGGCTTTCAGTTTTATTAGAGAAAATAAACAGTGAAAAATAAGAAAAGAAAAGCCTCTGCAGGTATTACAGGCATCTGGTGTAGAGGAGCATGGTGAGATGGAGCTGGGCAGCCTGGGCAGCCTGGGCAGAACAGCGAGGGTCGTCATTCCCCCATGTGTTGTCCTGCATATATGATAGCCAGTTCTCTTGTGCTGCAGGCAGCTATGTTGGAATTAGACTGTCCCTCTGCTGAAGAAGGACACATAGCAGTGATGACTTTGTCCTTGGATGGTCTGTCTGCGGGAGGACGATGGCTCTGGGATGTGAATTTTCTGTGGCTCTTTGACATATGGTGCAGAGTAGTCAAAACATTTTGATAAAGGACATTCCCAGATTCTTGGATGTAACCTATTCATCAGCTATTTCTATGTCGTGAAAACATTGTTTAGCTTGCTGTTGTGTGCGTTGGCCCTGTTTTCACTGGCTCTGGAACAATCACCTTTCTTTGCTCTCGTAGATGTTTTTCTTGAATATAAAGGTTAAATATTTGCAATCTCCAATCATTTATCTTGGCAAGTCTTCTATGATCCATCCTACAAATGGTAAAGGAATACATTTAAGAGTGTAACTTAAGATTCATGTAAAATGTTGTAATAACTTTTAAAATACCACATGCAACATACAATTTTCCTCTACTTTTACTCCTGATGTTGACAAAGCAGGAACTGTTCGGCCTTCATTTTTAAGAGAACGCCATGGTAACACATCGCTCCCAGCGTATCTGTAACAGCACTGAAATTCTGTCAGAAATACAAACACGCTCGAGTTCTAGTTGACAATGTGTGTTGAGTTAAAAAGCTTTGTATCAATGAACATGATTCTGGTGTGCTTAACTGGTTGCCTTTTTTTTTCTTAACTGAAGTTGCAATCCCACACGTCCATGGTAACAGAACACACAAGAACTCATACGGTGCTATACAGGTGATGTGTTTTTGAGCAACAGCAGTGTGTGGAAACAGATATTTGGAGTTTTTGCTGAAACACTCACAAAATAGAGGTTAAACAGACAAAAGAAAACACATCTTTACAGAAACAACCATCACCATAGCACTGCTGTTTGGCAAGAAGTTGTATTTGTGGAGAGTGTCAACTGAAAACTAAGAGCAATTTTGCAAATTACCATATCTGTCAGGAGGTATGAAGAGAGGGTTTTTTTCTTTATCGGTTAAGTTTGAGCAGTTTTTTTTAATTTGATCAGAAACAGCAATACCTTCTTTGGTGGACAATTATAATAATTATATGTATTGAAATAACAAATATTAATAATATTCCCAATTCCAGTTCTCATTTGGACAAAATATTCAAGTAAAAGATGCGTTCGTGTGCGCTTGATCTATTTTTTGATGGATTTTGGGTCCTGAAGGTGTAGGTGAGATACCTGAATCAGCCGTTGGCAGGGCCCACCATTGATATACAGCCTTCATCGCTCAGTACAAACAGAGGTAACGCCTTTTAACCACAAGGCTTCTACCTGCAGAAAAGTTGGAGCTAACACCCATTAGAAGAGCCCAAGGTATGGAGCCATAGATGAGGAATGAATGCAGTTCATCAATGCAGTCAATTATCAGGGTCTGTGTTCACACAAAGCATGATCTAATCAAGACTGGCAAACCCCGTCTTTGCCATATGGAGCCAGCTGACTTGAGATGAAGCTGTTTTGATAACGCTGGTGAAGAAGGTCATATGCTGCCAACGTTGTGACCTGATTGGCATGGCAGGAAGAGAGTACATTTTGTTTGTTTGTTTGTTTGTTTTGGGAAATAGGGGGGGTTCCAGCACTTGGCTCCTGAACAAAATGTGAAGCTTACCCACATTCTTTGCTGGGGCTTTAGCAAGAAGAAAAGCCTTTTGGCAGACAGCCCCTTTGACTAAGGCTTCCCCGAAGGTTCAAAAGGGAGCAGACAAAGGGCTTCTAGCACTCAAAGTTGGCTTCAGTACATAACCCACAGTGGATCTCATAAGGCCCCTACCACAGAGTCCCCTTTACAGAACAGAAACAACGTCTTTGAGATCCTAAAATTTACGGCCTATGATGGTGGCTACGTGCACCTTCGAGCTGGAGGTTGCTCCATCTCTATCCAGCATGGAGAGCTCAAACTGCAATGTGATTATCAAGCCCTCGGGAGCAGGTCCAGCTACTTAGACACCAAAGGCCCAGCCATAACAAATCTATGTCTGGATGAAAGGTTTCTGTGAGAGCAGGTTCTGCTTCATGGGGAGGACACAATACATGATACAAGAGTCAAGGCAACAAGCGTGTGTAATACAGGAAGTCATCCTGACACGATGGCCCTCTTTCAACTCATTAAACCCACTTAGCTGGTTAGTTGGTGAGCTGGCAAGACATCGACACCTTCACATGTCACCGTGGTACAGTGCACTGGTTGTTATTTATTTCTTCATAAAATTTGAAATCTCACTCGCCAGGCTTGATGAAATTATCAATCCCACCCTTCTATTAATTTGCTCAATATTAGGAAGCTGTGTAATAAGTTAGTTCAGATACCTCTTAAAGATGTAGAATGCACAGGTTTGCAAACCAAGGAACAAATAACGTTTAGACTGTTCAGGATTTAGCAGCGAAGAAAGACCAATGGATGTTCTGTCTCCATACAGAAAATCCCTCAAACTCTCCTAGATTCGGGTTTATCAGATAATGTTCAAGGACAGTGGTAACCATAGTTTTGCAAGCTAGATAGAGACTTCAGCATGAATGGAGCTTGAGTGCATATCCTGAGCAGGATTACTGCATGATGTCATCCTTGTGTCACGCAACTCTTGAACCATATGAAGGCTGAAGACTGAGAGTCTCCAGTAAACACTGACTTTGAAGATAGTGCTGAAGTAATAAATAAGAGGTTATAAGAAGCGGATGGATGGATGGATGGATGGATGGATGGATGGATAGATGGATGGATGGATAGATGGATAGATGGATGGATGGATAGATGGATAGATGGATAGATAGGTTGAATTCTACAACAATTTTTGTCGCAATAATTCCAATGAATGAAAAAAAATCAACTCATGCGGTTTTGTTTTCGCGTGTCAGTAGCTGCGACTTAAACACTATATTTACAGTATCAGTCTACATGAGAGCAGTACTTCATCAAAAAATGGTATTTTGCCTTTCAAATAATAAAAAGGAGTTGCTCCGGGCTCACGAGGACATTCCTACCCTCCTGCATCACTTCTTTGTAATTCCAGAATGCAGAATGAGCCAGCCATGTATATTTAGCGTGAAGCAAATGGCAACTGACAGCTAATAACATCTAAAGCAACAAACAGCAGCAAAACTGCACCAAAAAAATTGTTCTTTTACAGACTCTCAAACTCATTGTTTTGTATAATCAGCATTTTCTTTATTCTGGATATTAGATTTTGTTTGTTTCATTCAAAATAACGTTTCAGTGTAGCAAATCTCCCAGATGTGTTTTTTTTTCCCTCCTGGTCCTACACATCTAGCTTTACTTCAAGGTTGAATTATTATTTGTACATAATGATCCATCTAATTGTGATAATGCTGTATATAAATTGTTCATTGACTTACATTAGCATTCACAACAGGCAGTGAGACCATATAGGATGCTAATGTGCACACACATTATAAAATGTGTTATCAGATGGTTTTATGTAGTGTGACACATCCCTAACATTTTTTTCTTTCCTAACATCTAAATTTAATGCAACGGGCTTGTTAGATAATGTGAGATCTAAAATATTGAATTACTTTTCAAAATTAAAGCATTAAAATGTACTCATAAAAGTAGACTACACGGAAAAGCTATTACTCTAAGTAACGAAACACATGTAATTACTAGCTGCCCCTTTTGATTGAAGCAAGGGGACCCCGGATCTGTGCCAGGGGTCAAACTATATGTAAACACCATACTTTACCTGCATTATCTACTGATATAAGGCAATACATGTACATTCAGGCTTACACAGTATGCATAGATTGCAGAGAGAGATGGGAGTGCTCTAATGGAAATGAGTGATATGGCATTAAGTCGTAATGCTGAGTACTGAAATGGAAATGTTTGCAGGCTACAGCTCCATAGTTCTGCATTAAGGTTCAGGCAAAGACTGAAGTAGTGTAGGTATGTGTACCAGGAACAAGAAATAATAAATCAAGAAGAATAGACAAAAAAGAAAACATTTTCTTTATACATGTTCTTAGCTTTTTTTTTCTCCAACCTATGCCTTATTTTCTTACTTTTACCGTTATACTTGGGTTCCTTTTCACCGCACAGCAGCTCCTAGTGCTGCTCTCTAATACACATTTGCAGGGACAATGCAAACTCCCAATAAATCCAAAAAGCTATTAAAACAAACCTCTTCAACACCATAAGACTCAAGGCTGATTTAACTGCAGTGTGAGTACAGCAGTGCCATGTTATTGCCAAGCAAGTAACATAGAGAAAGATAAGAAGGTAGAAGTTTAAAAAAAAAAAAAAAAAGTCCTGAAAGTCAAGAATTTTATATTCAAAATAGAAATAAAATAGAAATACCATGATATCTGTTTGTCTATTTTGTTTTAGTTTGTTTGTTTTTTTTGTTTTGGTTTGGTTTTTTGCTAGAATGTGCAAGAGATAATCTAGGTCATCCGTATTTATTATAAGGAATATATTCATTGTGTGGAGATCAAAGCGAGGTCCAGTGGATGCGTGAGTCTGTGGGGGGAGTGATTATGGTCGGCATCAGTCGGGGGCCCATGCCTTGTTGATGAAGAAAAAGCAGACAAGAAGAAACTGATCTTTCAGTGCTACTGGCTGTATTTTTCAGGGGTCCTCGATGCATGTGGTCATTTAGTCTTGTGTTCTTTGTGGGGTTTTTTAAGGGAGGTGATGCAGATCATATGTGAGAGCTGAGCAGCAGTGATTCAAGTTAGTGATTCCCCCCAGGATGGAGTAAGTCTTCCTACTGAAGAGGGCATCAGCGGAGAGGTGGAGCTGGTGTGTCTTGATGTCTTATTGTAGGTGAGGAAAATCAAGCTGTTGCTGTAAAGTACCTTCTGCCATTTCTTTTAACTGCTGTGTTCACTCTTCACGTAGCACGTGCATGACACCTTTATTCTTTTCATAACTTACGGGGAGACGTGATGTTGCTACACTGGCTGGTTGATGGATGCAGGAGGAACCTCTCAACATCTGCAGCAGAAACCATGGTGTCTCCTGACTGTATCCGTGTGTGTATGTGTCTGTGTGTGAGAGAGAGAGAGAGAGAGAGAGAGAGAGAAGTGCAGGTGCAAGCCGGAATGTGTAAGAAAAATACTGCCATTTTGTTTGTGACCTCTGAAGTGTTCAACATTAATTTTGTCATCAGTAATTCTTCAACTAATTTTCAGTGTTACAGTAAAGTGTGACTGCTTTTATTTCCTGCCAGCCAAATAAAACATTAAAGCAGAACCCCTGGTGACAATGAGGCTACCGCTGTTGTGCAACAAAAACAAACCTACAGTATCGTGTTTGAATCATGGTGTTTCCATCATGAATCTTAATCATCCGCAGAGCTACATCACTTTATTTTAGCTAGGAAACATATCACCAAAAGACATTTCCAGAGGACTTAAGCACTTTGGGGATTCCCATTGCATGCATGGGGACATGCTGGCTTTTTTAAACCAAAGAAAGTCTATTGTGAGTAGTGTGAATCGTTTTCATTTTTTTTCTGGTGTGTCAGGTTCAACTCCAGGATCACTGTGCAATTTTTTTCTGAAGCGCAGCGACAACCGCTGGAAGTTGAAATGCTGCTTGAATTTAGACAAGTTGAACTTGTAGCCTGAAATGACAGAAGAGTTGCAGAAGTTGCATCCTTGCATCGCGCCAAACCAATGATTTAATGTTTACATCCATGAAATACATCAGGCTCACTTGACCGGGGATTAAATACAAATTTAACCCTTTCACATTGCAGACAAAAGCCAGATGTTATTGTTTTCTAAGCCTGTGAAAATACATGTCAACAATGCAATGCACTGCACAATATTCTACTTGTTTATTGTATAACAGTATGTATCCTGTAAATATATTCACAGCATAATCACAGATTACACTCACATGTATGGTTTATGGTTTAGTATTCTGTTACACAACAGTTGGCTAAGTGTTATGAATGTTATTTGTTTAATCAATCAATAACAATCATCCGCTAATCAATTATTTCCTGATAGGGATTCTGTAACCGTAGAGAGCTTATGTCACACCTCCCAGTCGGTCCTAATGAGCGGCTAATGAATCAGTTCCCGAGTCTGTCACAACACAGTTTACCTGTGACATCAGTGTGTTCATTGTCTTCATACACCTCCAGTTTTAACAGTAATCCTATGTAGTATTTAATTCCTGCATGTACTTCAATGGCGTACCGAAAAGAAGCCTTCTTTTTAAGCATAATTGGAGAAAAGCTTTGCAGATGTCCTCTGCTACTTTACACAAGTCAAGTACCATGAAGCTGCATATGTTTAAAAACTACTGTAACAACCAAAGGGGGAAGGGGGAGGGGGGTCATCACAAAATCTTAGTTCTTATGGCTGACTCCTCCACTTCTCTTCGCGTTTCTCACCGAAGACTAAATCCTTCTCGCTTGGTCTAATTTATTACAGAGATGAGAGTCTTATTCTATATTTTTCTCCCAGTGTTTGAAAGAGAGAGCTGTGATGCAGCGTGGCAGTACACTTTATGAAACCAGCAGAGGTGACATGTTCTTCCTGGAGTAGAGAGCACATTTCTCAAGTTGGCTGTAAGCATTCGCCACATTATAACTCTGTAATGTATGCTAAGCTGTTTCTTTATGAAGGCAGTATTAATGGGTGGGGTCGGTGTAACTGCCTTAAACAAGGGATTAGCCTGTCGCTGATGAGTCGGGCTGTGTGATGGGATTATTTACATTGCTCTGGTGGCAGGGCGCAGGTGTCATTGGAAATACAAATCCCCTAATAAATTTCTGAAATGGGGGGAGATTGTGAAGTAAGGGGTGGATTGCAGAGAGCGCTGCCTGGAACAATGCTTGTGTCATCTGCAGTCTCGCAGAAAATGTTAATCTGGCTATACTAGCAAGTTGAGAGTTTAAAAGTTTTCGCCTCACTTTGTCGCCAGAGTGCTTCTTGATTGGCTGAAAGGGTGACTTAACAATGTTCTAATCAGAGAAAATAATATCCCTAGCTGCAGACACAGTAAGTGGCTGGGGTACCTGAGTTACAAACACTTGCCGGGCAAAGAACATTAATCCAATCAAAGAGCCCTGAGTCCTTTTCCCAGTTCCCATAATTCCCTGTTTTTAGCCAGGCGCTGGCTTAGCATCGCCTCCCTTGGTAAACAGTATATCAACATTCCTTTAATCCTGAATAGCGGGTGATGAGTGTTCTCATCTTTTCTCAAGATTGAGCCTCTTGGCCCGACTGATTATTTCCTGTCCATCAGTAATCATACGTAATTGACCAACCTTTATGAGATACGCGGATTTATTGGTTGCATTATCAGCTCATATTGCAACCCTTTACCACGGCTCGATGGAGGTGGCGATCATTCGATTGTTTTTAACATCAACATAGAATTCTCACATCACGTCAGGTGTAAAGAAATGGTTTCAGACTTTTATCCCAGAAAAAGAAATGGTAAAGAAATGCATTCAGATCAAAAACATCTTTATGTTGGAGTTTGTGCTGCATTTCTGTTCCATTCTTAGTCAGAACTGGACTCCCAACTCCAAATTAAAGAGTGGGAAAACAAATACGCCTCGCAGGAGTGAAATAGTACATCATGTACGATAGAAAATAGAAAGGAGGGATATCAGGGTGTCTGACAGGTAATTTCGCACTTTGTACACAGTGTCAAGCTTTACACATTGAGAATAGCTGAGATGTTGTGAAGATTTTCCATTGCAGTTCATGTCTTATTAATTCTTGGCATTTACACCAGTTGATTTAGATCAAGCTCTCACTCAACAGAGCAACTAAATTTAAGTTCTGAAAACACAACTCATTCAGGATTGGAAGTTTATTTTTTACGTAAGATTTTCAGTTTATGAGGTCTCAAAATCCTTTAGGTCAAGTATATTCTCATGAAATGCGGGGGTTAATTAAGTTTTAGCTAATCAATTATGAAACCAATGACTGGTAGAGGCTGATGTTTATTGTCGAATTGTTAGTTTGCTGTATTTCCTGGTAACCTGTGATAAGAGTTATTCTGGTTGGTTTACAAGCCGTACACGGCAAATATTGCTCTAGAGCTTTTCAGAAATTAACTTCTGACAAAGACATTCTGATGAATGGAACTACCCAGCGCCCAATTTTAATGTATTATACAGTATTTCATATAACGGACAGTGAACTACGGACTTATCAGCATTTAATTTCAATAAGGAATTTTGAAGACATTGAAGTCCATCACTCCGTAACACCATTCGACAGAAAGTCTAATCAGAATTTTTCTACTGCACATTTCAGCCCCAAAACACACCTGTATTAAATCTCGCATGATCTCTTTGATAATTCACCAAATGGGCCAGAGGGAGCGAAGGATTACACAGAAAAGGCTTCTTTCACACAGAGACTGATTTAATTTTCAAATCAATACTGTCATCAATCCTTCAATAAAGGTAAGAGCTGCAGAGAGAGAAATCATTTATGCAGTCAGGAAGGTTTCTGTTTTTTATGTGGATAATGAAATCAGACAAAAGTAGAGAATACGCCAGGGGGGTTATTAAAGAAAATTTCCTGTTTTAAGCCAATTAAAGGAGCTCCAAAATGATAATTCTCATATTTGGTATTATGACTAAAAGGGGATTTATGGCTCTTTGAAGGGAGCCGGGTCTCAGGGATTCGTTCATTTCAAAGAGCAGTTCAAAAAAACTGGCTCATGTTTACATTTATTTACGTTTAAGCAGTCAGCATGGGGGTTACTCATTTTATCCAGGAAGTCATTTCTGAGAGGAACGATAGGATAAGATTTGGATCAGAAAGTGAGGACATTTTAGCCGGTCCTCACATCTTCAAAGGGCCGTTTGAAGGTCAAGACTTGGTTTTAGGGTCAAGGTTAGAATCAGGTTCAGGTTAGGTTTAGGGTCAAGGTTAGGGTCAGGCAGTCGGTTGACATGGTTAGGGTTAGGGTGAGGGGCTAGGGAATGTATTACGTCAATGAAAGTCCTCACAAAGATATAAGTGCAAGGATATGTGTGTGTGTGTGTGTGTGTGTGTGTGTGTGTGTGTGTGCGCGTGTGTGTGTGTGTGTGCGTGTGCGTGTGTGTGTGTGTGTAAATAAAGCTATCTTGACTTATGTTATTCATGTAACACCTGAAACAACTTTGTGGCACAATAAAAAAAACAAAGCAGGATACGATGAACTTCCATGCAAAACGGCTCTTAGTGCATTTGTCACAATACAGAAAAAGAAAAACGTTTACAAAACAATATTTAAAGTTTCAGGAAAAATAGATTAAACTGGAGTAGATTAGAGAAAAATGTACATACTAGTACTACAAACCCTGCAATGTACGAGTGAATTGTCCTGGGGTGCTTTTTCAAAATAAAATAAAAGGGTAAACCCGCAGAGGACTCCTGAACGACCCTTTGGAACATTTTTATAACATTTTTATTATCATAAGGAAAAGAATATAAACACAACACTGCACTACTTTAAAAGGACTACAATGGACGAGTGACCTGTGCTGCAGGTGTATACCATCACTAGACAAAACAAGGCTCGCAACTGCAATTCGGTTCCCGTTGTTCATGTTAGAGAGCCGGTCAAAAGGTTCAGTTCGTTCATGAATGTTACAACTCTAATTATTACATTTTAAGTCTATTAACAAATCAAACAGTGCTTCTTTTTCTTTCTTTTTTTTTTACCAAGCTATTCTGTATTTATCTATTCCCATTAAAAGATACACGAAAAGTTGGAGCAAAAAGCAACAATTGAACCTTAAACTCGATACAGATGAAGTGGTAACATCTGGAGGGGAATTCATAGCGGCGCAGATGGCAGGCGGCGTAAACTACGTCTCCTGATAACTACTGGTTCATCTCCATAGATCATTGAGCCTGAATAACTTCCACCTGTTGACATCGTCTTGGTTGTGTAAAAGCAACATAGAGCAACCAGATGAATCCAGGTTAGCTGATGTGCTGGCAAAGTGAATGTTAGGAGAGTTTAATTAAGATTTGGGCAATGCTGAATCATGTGTCACATATTTTTGCTCTTCCTCTTTGGTTTTTTTTTTTTGGTCTTCTCCCCTAAATCATGTCTTAACCCTAATTACCGTGGTTATTAAAGAGTTAGGGCTGGATCTGCAAGATGAGAAGCTTCTGTAATAGACCTCATGAATTGCATCACTCGGTCTAAATGCAGAGTGTAAAATCAGCATTCCCAAAAATGTTAAAGAGCAACAGCAGCAGATTTTTTTTTTTTGGCCGTTTTTTTAAATTGTGCCCTGATCAAGAACTGTCATTTGTATTTTTCCTCTTTACTTCGGAGAGCCAAACCAAAGAAATGCTATCGGCTGAGCCAATCTGGATACATTTTATATGATCGCAATCAGTTGCTTATGAAATAATTTAACAGAATACCCCAAAACAATTCTCTCTCTCTCTCTCTCTCTGCAGGATTTAGTAATGGATACAAGCAAGATGTTAAAGTGGGTTTTCTCTCCAGAGGTAAAAATTACAGCCTTTCTACTATATAACAGAGGAGAATATCACTGACATCTGTAGGTCTCAGGTCGCCTCATCGCCTCTGGTCTCATCCCACATGGAGGCAACTTAATAATGTCTCAATTCACTGGACACAAAACAATCACGGATCCAACAGAATATGCCTTGGGATTCTCATGAACATGTAAACAATTTGCATGTCACTACAAACGAACACAGATAAACATCTGATACAAGATTTTAACTGCATAAGTAACGCTACTGCAGCTCAAACTGGCTCAGTCTTGTGCTGCAAAACTGTTGATGGTGTTTTTAAATTTCATTTCTGTTCAGATAAAAGGAGTTATTTGATGAGGATATGACTACTTTCACAATTACTTTGTCAGGACTACATAACCACATGATGCAACCTGACATGTCAACTGTGAAAATATTCGCGCGCACACACGCACACTTCGAGATTACCCAAACACAAGACAACTTGCTGTGATTTTAAATCTAAAATTGAAAAACACCAGATGTTGTTATTGTTAATGAGAGCTGCAGACAGGTGTTCTTTTTAGAGGTCAGCTGTACTTTTGATCACAGTATGGAGAGGATGTTCCTTACTAAGGTTACAAATGATCAGCCGCATGCTGACATCTCACCGCTGGGATACATCTCCAGACTGTGTGTGTGTGTGTGTGTGTGTGTGTGTGTTGCGGTAAACTTGTCAGTCCAGGTTCTTGTCCGTCAGTGGGTGATGAGGTGAAGATGACAGTGTAGTCCAGTGAAAACGCATTAGCCCTCACGGCTCTGTCTCTGAGGTCAGACTGAGCAGAAGTTTAAATACTACATTGTGTGTACGTGTGACCAGCTAGGCTACAAATTATCCTTCAACACTAGAAGTAGTGACCTTTGAGGAGAAGTTTTGAAACTGCATCAAAGAGCGCGACCTACTGCTGTAGCTTCAGCGGAAGGCTTTTGACTGCATTCATGGCCTCTGATGAGGGATTGTAACTGAGAGCGCACTTTATTTGATCAGATGAAATGTCAAAGGATGTCTTTCTTCACAATATGTCTAGCATCTAACCACTGAGGGCTTTAAACTGAGTATCAGGCAAACACAATATTGAAGAGCAACCCAAGCGACGTCCTGTGATAATATAATAGTGCATATACGCCACATGTTTACGGGACCCTGAGTTTTCATGAAGAGTAAAACGCACATTTTCATTCTGTTAATGGCTTGATACCTTTTTTTTTTTTTTTTTTTTTTACTGTACATCATGTTAATGTTAGTTCGTGATGAATGTGTTAAGTTGCACCATCATCCATTTCTGAATTGTTTTAAATTATTTTACATTTGGGTCAACAAATGTAAGATGGCCTGCTGGCTGTCCCTACAGCGCCCAGAAAATAAATGTTTGTATGTCAACTGAACAGCATCAGGTCACTCCTCTCTTGCTTTACGTTGTGAGTCCTCCTGATATCCGACTCACCGAGTGTAGTTTAAATGCGCCCTCTTCAAATTTGGCAATCATTCAAAATGATAAATAATAACCTATGTCCTCTGAACTACACGTGATCTTTCTGGCACGTCATGAAACAACAGCCCCCACTGTGAGCTGCAAACAGTAACAACAGGCAGTAACCACAACAACAAAATGAATATATTCAATCGGGGAATCTTTGCATTTCTAATTAAATAACACGAATTAATTAAAGCTCCATGTAGAAGATTTTTTTATGAAGTTGATAATACTGACTAACAAGCTGACAGTAAAAAGAAATGTGATTCAATACACTGAGAAGACACATTTTGAATGATTTTACTCTAACCAATGTATTTACCTCTGACACAAATGAACTGCATCGATAGAGTACTCCAAATTATTCTCTGATATTGTGTCTGTGCTGGCAGTTGCCATAGAAACATAACTTTATAATCCAACCACTCTTTACTTCCATGTAAGAAATAATGGATCCACTTAAATTCTAATTAACTTCGTATTTATACAAAGTTTGCTCCTGTATAACTACAAGTTGTCAGAGGTGGTCAGGAATATCACAGCTTCCCATAAAACTACAAATATGTGTCAGTAAAAGTGTGTGCGTGCGTGCATGGCAAGATCAATGTGTCATCTATTCCCTGACGTTTCAATTTTGATTTTTTTCATTTTACTCTGGTTCTTTCAAACAGGAGAGGCTGCACAGTGAATTAGTGTTTCATTTGACAGTTGTTCTACAATTGCTTCGCCTGTGTAGCAACAAATGTGGATAAAAAAAAAAACTGGTGAAGTTTTGTCATATCTTCATTTTCAGTCATGCTCTTCAAATTGGAAGTCCTCCATCTCGTCTATCTCTTGAATGTGGCCGTCTCTAAGGACAAAATACTTCCAATAGGGAAAGCAAAACAGTCGCAGGAACTCACTCAATTAAAAATTCTAAAACTCTTAAACAGGAAGTGTGTGCAGCGAAAACATGGAGGTGTGAGCGATGGGCCTATCTTGACCTAGCAATAGCACTGACGCTTTTCCATCAAGACACTTTGGCAGGCAGCAAGAAGAAACAAGACCGAAAGAGCAATAAAAGGCAGAGAAAACTCAGCATCTGCAGGCTTGTTCTTGCTCAAACTTTTCAGGAAGCCCAGCTCTCTCTCTCTCTCTCTCTCTCTCTCTCATTGTTCAACAGCATTGTTGTGCTTATCTAAATGTAACAACATTCATTTCTACAAACAACAGAAGACATTTTAACATCTCAGATTGATTGTGTGTAAAATTTTAAGATGATTCCCATTCAAAATTCTTGGCAGGTGCGTGTTGAAGTCCAAATACTTTCAATGGAAATTGATGGTTCCCAGAGAGACAGGCTAGTTTCTGATCAAAGCTCAGCAACTGACATCTCAACATATGCTAGATTAAATATTAAATATACAAGTGACCCCTTGTGAAGAAGTAAATTGCTGCTCCTCCTGCAACTGGATATGCAGTATGTCAGCACTGGAGGCAAAGTGGAGGTTACTTTTTATTAGCTTAAATAAGAATGGCAGCCTGTCACTCCAAAGGGAGGTGCCATGGACATGGCTGCAGGCCCCATGCTGGTCCCCAAGGTCAGGACCTGAGTGTTTTTTTTCCCTGAATCGTGTATTGATAGAAGTGGTGAAATAACTTGGTAAACTTATTTAAATGGTGCAGCAAAACATCATTGGAGCAGTGCTGGTGTGTGTGTGTGTGTGTGTGTGTGTGTGTGTGTGTGCGTGTGTGTGTGTGTGTGTGTGCATGTGTGTGCATGTGTGTATGCGCGTGCAAGTCTAGGGAAATTAGATTTGTCCACTCTGCATTTTCTCTATTCCCAGTGCAGAAGAAATCTCTTTTCTGTCTCTGAGCCTTTTGAAAATACACATTTAGGGTATTTGCAGATTTACATTAATTTCCTAGAGATTTACCATGACCACTTCTTGCTTACCCATACTGCCCAACCTGACCGCTGACCCCCCCCCCCCAACACACACACACACACACACACACACAATGCACTTGCACAGCTTCCCAAATGAAGTTCATCCGTCATTCACCGGCAATGTTAATTATACTAGCAAACTAGAGAGGCCACAAGGAGTTAACTAAATCATTCAAACAGGGTTTAATGATTAAATGCAACCATTAGTTACTCAAGAATGTTAAATTATATACTGACCATATTTAGAAATCAGAGACACAGCGTGAATGTACAGTATGCAGTTGCACTTTACATCAGCTGTGCAAATCAAGTTCATGAACTCTGCCAACACGAGGGTATTGTGTTTCATCCCTTTATTGATTCATGACAGGCGCCTGCGCACAAGTCAGAAATCAAAGTTTTCTTCTAGAGTTCACTTTTTTGTTTGAATATTAACAATCTTGGAATTTATTTCTAGCTGTCATTCTTGATAAGGCTATTTTTTTGTTACAATATGTGAGGTGACAGAGGTAATTAACTCATTTTATGTATGTAGGCTTCATAGGAGGGAGCAACTGTCTATTTTGATTTAGAAGGCTCAGCCTATTTTTGCAGTAAACTAAGGAATTAACTGAATATTAGGAACACCACTCAGTATAGTTGAACAGCACTGGCTGGAACAGCAAAGGCCATTGAAATAATTCAACACTGCTCTTTGAGTCAGTTAAAAGTGGACACTATCATCACTACTGGTGATGTCTGGCAGAGGCGATATATTGTAGGCAATAGCCAACAGCGGAAAATGTTTATGGGTGCACTCCAGGCCTTCTGGAACACAAGCAGTATTTGTATGGAGGCTTTGGGTGATTGTACACACAACTCTGTCTCAACCTGCACTCCAAGCACCCTTCAAAGGAAAAGTACCCCTCTCATTCTCTGTACAGGTCAGATGACGAACATATCAAAATGTGTCCCCCTCACACAAACAGTTTACAAGAAGACCAAAATTTGCCTGATTATCCACCACGGAAGTGTCTGAGCTGCAGACATTCATTCATGAAAGGCAGCTCACAGAGATTTACCCAAATCTATGATTCAGCCTCAGGGTAACCGCCACCCTTCCTGTCTCAAAAGCTGAGCTCATTAAGAGGTCCACCATGACATAGGATCACCTCCGTGGTCCCTCTGCCTTCAGCATCAAACATGGTTGCTAGGCAGTTTTCCGATGATGTCATTGGTGGATTTGAGTGAAGGATGAGTAGGGAGGGTCAGGTTTGACAGTGATGGTGAAGTGTGTCATTCACGTTTTTCAAGACCGTTTCGATTTTGTATTTATAGCTTTGTGCACAGATCAAAGCTGTAATTCATTGAAATTTTAACAAGTCTTTCAAAAATTATTGTGTGCCTACCCTTTTTCTGAATTTTTTTTTTGTTGTTGTTGCAGAACGATGATAAAAGTGGAGCATAGCAGGTGATGCTGTCAGGGAGCGCAGGGTCCTGGTGTGATCTCGTCTGGGGCACCACCCCTTCCGATCATAAACTCATGACAGGAGGATTCATCGCTTGGGCTTCTGTATCACTACTACTGCATTAACTTTATCTCATTGTACGTAATAAACTGTCGAGTAAGTGTAGATGGACCTATTTGGAATGCATGATTTTTTTTATTTTCAAATATATTTTTTATCACCCAGCAAATGATTGCTTTTGTCAGTATTTGTTATTTGAGACAGTAATACATAAATTATTGTAATCTACTTTCAGATAATGGTACAAAATAATTACTATTTGACCATAACTATGAGATAAAACTAAAGATGGGCTGATATGATCTTATATTGAAAAAAAAAATGCAGTGACAGCATCCACTTTCGTCAGAAATATTTTCAAATATAATCTTTACTATTAAATTATACAGTAAATTATTTGAACAGTACAAAATGGTGAATGAGTATTCTTAAGAAGCCTACCTGTCCAATAAATCCCTCCCTTCCAGCCATGTTTGTTTTAAAATGCTAAATCCATTGATTCAAATGAAAATGGAAAAGTAACATGCATTGAATACACCTCTGAAGTCTACCTGCTGCCACCTGAGCTTTCACTTCGAAAGTCATGAATCTGAATTCACCTCACACAATGAAAATGTCCAGCGTAGTAATTTAGCGGGAGTGTCGCCTATGCCCACGCGTGATTTCAGTGAGGGGACGACACAGTTAGAACGGAGTACACACACAGAGTCTCTCAATCATCTTGCTGTGAAGCAACAGTGAACCACCACGCCGCTCAAACCGTGTTTGTTTATTTATACCTCCGCTCTGTGAGTGTGACTTCATGTGGAGTGGCGCTCTGCAGTGAGGTTTGAATAGACAGCGGCTGCTTTGGAAAAGGGCCAGGAGAAGAAAAACAAGGTGGGGATATAGTCAAAAGGTTCACAGTGATGATGTACATCTTCAAGATTTAATTCATGAAACAAGGAGGAGCGTAGGTTGTACTGAGTACCATTAACACCTTGAGAGCATCCTCATACAGCTGCGTCTTTCATCCTTTAGCAAATGGGCAGGTCCATCTTCACAGTGGAGTTTGTAGGAGGGTGTAAAATTGCTTTTTATTATTGCTAGTTAGGCAAATCATAGCAATTTCACTGCATTTGTGAAAATAGAGATACATAATCTTCTTTTTTAGCTGGTATGTGAGGGTCCAGAGGGTGGAGGCACAGGCTTTGTGCAGGCATCCGCGTGCACAGCAATTTATTGTGACTGCACACAAGGGTATTGTCTGTAATAGACTCACAAGTCAATCTCAAAACACTTCCCTCACTGAGAGTTCTCCCATGTTCCATTGCTAAAAGTAGATATGAAACAATTAAGTTTACAGGAAATTCTGAATTGCAGAACCAATTCAAGGCAGCATGGCTCAGAGTAGAGTTGCGTCTAGCAACCGAAGCGTCGCTGGTTCAATCCTCACATATTTCCATGACCATGTCAAAAGTGTCCTTGAGCAAGATACTGAGCTCCTGATGGCCCTGCAACAGACTGGCGACCCATCCAGGGTGAACCCCAAACCTTAACGGGTTAATAGAAAATGGATGGATGGATGGATGGAAGAACCAATTCAACAAGTCTCCAGTGCAGTGCAGAACATTGTCCTACCAGCAACACGTGCCTAGCTGCAGTCAGAGACAAAAACTCTTCAGTTTGTGGATGCTCATGGCCACAAAATCAGTGAATCATATTAATTGAAAAAAAACACACTTTATCTCAACATGATTCATCCATTTAGCCAGATTACTGCTCTGTGTGTTGCAAAGGGATTTCCTCCAGTTTGTTTCCCTGCAGTGGAAAATGGGGAGGGTTGAGCATTTAGCAAGAAGACGTGTCATTGCAGAATGTCCCCAGACTTTGACAAGAGGAGCACTCCACTGAACATTCTCTAGAAATCAGCTTAATTTGTGACTGAATACCATCTAAATCACACGTGTCAGTCAGCAGAGAATCTGTCGTAGGTGGGATATAGTTTGAAACTGTTCCCACACATTTGGCATCACTGATGATCCCATTAGATCAGTTACCTGGCCTTTGTTCATAATATGATCCTCTACCACGATCCACATCCATATTCATTATGTGTACGTGGGGGAAAATGTTTGAAAATATGTTGAAACAATAATCAGTGAGCTGCTCCCTGTAGACACTGATCTACTGATCGAATGTGTGGGAGATGGGCAGAGGTGTGTCCTGATTCACACAAATGCATTCAAAAAAGCATTAGTTGCTTTATCAATAGGCCATAACGCAAAATGACTTTGAATGTTGACCAAAACAAAAACATTGAAAATTCACCTTTGGCATTTCGGCTGAGTGACTCAGTAAAAGAACTGAAACCTGATGCTGTACGTTCTTGCAGTTTGACACAGTAGTAGGGGACTTACAGCCCTGGAAGAAATGTGTACAAGACAACAAATTATGCAAAGTGAAAAAAAAAATCCCATATGTCTACCATAAGAGCACTGGTGAATCCTGAGCTTGTCCTCGCAGAGGGAATAGATTGGCCTTCTGTTGTTAATCAGCAGTTGTTTCAGAGGTTGGGTAAGTAGGCACATATTTTGACTTCCTGCTAAAATATGTGAATGTGAATATAAAGATGACTTCACAATCCAAACCAAGGGAACATAACTAGTTCAAATTAAGTCGCTGGTTTAGGGGATGCAGAATCATGTTGATAGAACAGATTAAAGATGTCTGGCAATACTCCAGAGAGCTGCGGGTGGTATACCCGTCTCTGTGGAGTCAGACAGACTCGTCTTCTGCTCAGAAAGTGGGTTTACCAAGGTACGGCTGCAATTTGTAGCCTTGACTGCCATTAGATCACGATGCATCTGAAGCCTCCATCACAAATGATCCTCTATGACTCATCAAATCAGCCTTGCAGGTTGTGAAACTGGTGTGAGAATTGTTCACATTTGCAGCTTTTCTCTGGGCCTCGGTGGGAGGGAAGGCACTTCAACAAATAGACGTGCCATAAATTGTGAGAAGAAAAGGTCTGACAGATGAACAGATGGGTATGGTATATTACTCTCTCCCTCCCTCCCTCCCTCCATCCCTCTCTCTCTCTCAGTCCACCTTCAGCTGATGAGGTGAGCAACGAAAGAAGGGGTGGAAGGAAATGATCTGTGTCAATGCATTAGACCAAACTGCTCCTTCACCTGAACATACAAATGAGGCCCAATGGAGAGAGCAATGTCAGAGCAATTAGAACTCTTGTGTTTAGAGGTTACATCTCCACCTGCGTCCGATCTCTCCCGAGTGAACAATACCAGCAGCAGAAGCACAGACACAAAGCAATCTTTACTGTAATTGATGTAAGCAGCCTTATTAAACTGACGGAATGAAAACAAATAACTTTGCATGGCCAAGAATACAAATGATTTGGGTGGCACAAGTGTATTTTAACTCTTCGTGATGGAGAGAAGAATCATTTGGGGGGTAATAGCAGCTGTTTAAATGTCATTACCTCTCTTTCAAGGTGACGCCCAGCCCAGGAACCATGTAACCAATGATCCATACATACAGCAAAACCTAGGAATGACAAACACCTCTAAGGCCCACTTTTCAAGCTATAGCCTGGCACATCTGTCTCCATCGCTTGGCAGTGAGACTTATTACACACAACTGTCAACAGGTTCTTACTTCATAGGTACCACTGCAGCCTAGTCTGTCATTCCGGTTGCAGCTGTAAAAAAAAAAAAAAAATAAAAAAAACTGGATGGATTTTTTTCAGTCTACCTCTGCAAATTGACTCATCCTACCATCAGAATTTGATCCACTCGGTCTGATAACATTTGGGAGGCGCCGAAGAGCCACATGATGAAATGATTTATCTGCATTCAAGGTAGCTGAGGGCAAGCTGATAGCTGGCTCTGCCTTAGTAAGTCTCAGGTGCACATGCTCTGCCTGTAGAGCATGCGGGCATCCTCCCAGCACACAGGAATACAGCTACATACAAACTCCATATACTGAGAAATGTAATGAAATTTACCTAGCATTTTTTTCTTCTTCTTTCAAATCACTCACAAATAGATGTCTTGACCTCACAAAGCTCTTGCATTGCTTCTTTTGAGTCCATAATACAGAAAGTGCAGTCAGTTTGTAGCTAATGGCAACTGATGGCAAATAACAGCAGAACGTCCATTAACGAAATCCAAAGAAAAACATCTGAGATAAACTATATCTTCTCCATCCAGCTGTGTGCTCAGTAATCCAAAATCACTATGAATTGAGCTACAAACAAAACTCTTCGCCTGCTGCCCTCACTCACGATACTGGCGAGCTCGAACAGCTAGTACCTTGAGGTCAAGCAACTCGCTTATTTATGATGAAACTTGAAGTGAGCTCAAAACTTATTTATTGGAAGACAAAATATTCGTCATGCACTGAAAAAATGCGGAGTGAGATTTACTAGGTCATTGCTTACAGTACTCCAACATAAGTATCACTTTAAAGTGCAATAAGTGCACGAAACATAAAGTGCAGTCAAAAGCATGTCACTTTCTTTAAAAAGTAGCTCAACAATTGTATGTAACCATTCAATGCAACGCTTCCACATGCCAGTTTAACCGAATATACAAAATTACAAAGAGTTCAGACACTTAAATGGAGACACTCATCTCAGAAGTTTGTTGTGCAAAGCCCAGACTTTTGGAGACATCTTCAGGATGTCAAGCTCAAGAAAGAGCTTCATAGCTAAAACACTTTGAATGAGTCTTTCAATTTTGGCGGATAACTCAAGTTCATTTCATAGATAAAGCCCATGAGCAGAAGGCAAGCCTTCGCAACACTTGTACAATAAAGAACCTCTTTTCCCTCGATGATGATGGACACATGGGCAGGGCTGTGGCCTTCCTGTGCAGTATTTCCATGGACGACAAATATCTTCAAGAAATGATGAGCATGGTCATCTCTGATGGCTTCTCTGCTGACATCCTGTCAAAAACATGTGAATCAGTGCTGAGAAGTCATTACAGATATTGTCTTTAAAGTTCCTGAATAGCCAAGAGGTGATTCACTGGGTTGGCAAATTAAAGCAGCCATTTAAAACTTATACAATAATGAAACGGATATAAGCTGCTCAGAGCAAGACATTTGTTAATTCTTGTGAAGTACTTGAATGAGATTTAAGGATGCATATTTTACACACCCATCTCATGTTATTGCACCTGGAAAATAAATAAACACAAACAACTCAAAACTGAATTTCTATGCTAAGTTAACCTATGACAGTACTAATTTAATCTTACCTTGAGTAAGCTGTCAAGACCAAATTGCTGTGAGTCAATGTCCTTTAATATTCTGTAAAATATGTAAAGACAAATAAAGTTAATTACATACATTACATGTACAAACGTATCGGGACATCTTTGCAATCTGCAAAGCACAGACACAACAGTCATATATTCTACTTTACTAAGCTTTTACATATTCAGTTTTTGTTTAAATTGTCAGAAAGGTGACAATTAGACTTTGTTTAATATTGAGGTTGTGGTGTGTGGTGCTGTGTACTGGAGTGCAAGTGTTCCTAATATTTTGTCCCACTCAATGTATGTTAATGGAATGAAGAAAAGTATAACGAAACACTTGCACTCCAGTACATTATCACCACAACCTCAATAATATACAAAGTGTAATTCTCACCTTATCCTCTTTTTAACATACATGTAACATACTTATTTTCACATATTTCCCTTTCAAAACATTTAAATGAACTGTATTGCCATTACTGTTTTAAATCAACATGTGAGGTTTGCTTAACAAAATTAAATAAATCAGACTGTATTTAAATCACAATCATTTATGAGTGAATACCCTTATAACATACGGGCTTATAAGTCAACTCTGCCGTCACTGCTTCACAAACAAACTGCATTTATAGTGATAGTGACTTAGCTTGGCTAGCCTTAATGTTCGACTATGTTCAGTTAAGCAAAGGGGCAAACGCCTGTAACGATTAGCGTTAGCTTCGCGGCTACCAACATTAACGATCTTTGAAACATTTTAAACGAATTAAAATGATACCGTCTCTATCACAGCAGTGTTGCAAGCTCAATAACTCCTACTGGGTTCAAGAAAAGTATCTGAACAAAGCAGGCATGGTGTTGTCGGTTCAGCCAACAGGCTAATGTCAACAAGTCAAAATAGTGCCCCCCTTCTGCGCTACCGGACCTCACAACGCGACGGGAGCGCCTTGACGAATGTGCCTCCTCACGTTCAGTATCACACACTGAGGAAAGTTGTCACACTGCAGCCCTGTTCACCTGTGCTCAGAAACATGTCTGTGTACGCGGACCATCACAAGTCCGACAGGGTTTTGGCGCATTTGTATGGAAAAAGCCTACAAGTCCAAAGCGGTCCGCGGACGCGGGAAGCCCTTCGCTAGCTAGCAGGCAAAAATATTCCAACACCGACACGCAAACAGAAAAATAAAAAGTTAATTAAGCATATAACATACCCCAAGGCTCCACGTCCAAGAATTTTCCCATCAAATGAGCACCCAAACAATCCCAAAGTCGAAGTGCATCGTTGAGGTCCTGCCATGGCTGCTTGCCTCAGAAGTCACACACTCTGACGTCACCTGCTGCGCCTGCGCAAGATCGCAAGCTTACCTGTCGATACCCGAGTAAATTTTACTTGCTTATGTCAGGTTGTACAGTCAATAAAGTTAAGTTATTATTACTTGGAGTGATGGATAATATTTACATATCGAAATGAGGATGCATGATTTAAAATAAATGAGCCATTAAATAAAAGGTGACATTTAAAGTACAAGCACTGAAATAATATTTCCTTGTAAAATTTAAGCAAATAATCAAGGTTATAATTACAATAGCCAAAAAAAAACAAAAAAACTTTTTTTCAGTGTGGGTGAAGTATCAATTTTGAACATGTTTAAACTGCTGAAAAATAAATAATGACTTACACAATAGTAGTGATGTTAAGAAGTTGATGCCAAATGCCAATATTGGTTCCACTTTCCCAAATATTGATCTTTTCTTTTGTTCTGAACTGAAGAAACCTACACAACCTTCTCTGACCTACTGATTCAAAGCTGTAAAATGACATTCACTGACATCTGGGAGTTTCCAGGGACAGGTACTAGCACTGAGTCATGTCACTCACTGTACATGCATTGTATAATTGCCTTGCTCAAGGGTACTTCAACATTAGAGGATGAGAAAGAAACAGCTTGTTCATTTTCCCCTCCGAGGTGTCAGCAATGTCAGTGGTTTAAACTAATATCCTTCCAATCCTGGACCTATTTCCATACGCTTTAGGCGACGACTGTCACCAGAAATCTCAGTGCAATTATTGGGTCACAAAGATGTGTCTGGCAGAATTTTGAACAAGAGCAAAATATGCTTAATTTCACCATTTTTGCAGCTCATTCAAGGAGGCTATCAGACAGGGAATTTAATCTGCTTGTCACAGAGAGCAGCTTTGCTGATAGCTTTTGACAAGAAGAATGTCTTATCGGTAGCTGATGAAAAGGGTCATCATCAGTCTTAATGGATTGTAACAAACAGGAGGTGGTAAAGGGACGGCTTCATTTGCCAACAGGTTGTACAAGGCTTGCAGTGACTGAATTTCCTCTGAGGGATTTTGAGGTCAAAACGTAGACAGCATGTGATATAGCGCTGTTAAAACAGGCAGGAAAGTTAACATATAATTGTTTTTTTTTTTCTTATATGGACACATTGCTTTCCAAGCTCAGTTTAGCAATGAATTCAACATGCTTGTATTTTATGGGCCATAACTCAATTGAAATTCTGTATGTCAACAAAACTCCATCTATTGAGACATGAAAATGTGTCACTGAGATAAGTGGAAATGGAACAGGAAGTGCAGATGTCAAGTGTGAACAAAAAATTGTAAATAGATGAAGTTGGCTAAAGCAACTCAACCACAGCTGAGACTCCTCTGTCTCTCTTTTTTTTTTTTTTTTTTGGTCTATGATAGACAAACTTACGTTTAAAGGTGCTCCATTTCCACAGCGAACATGTCAGTTCTCAACTAATCAGAGCAGTGTGACAGTGAATTTGAAGCTTATGTGTCGAATTTACCTTTCAATAAAGAGATAGAGAATATTCCACGATCAAGGTTAACAACAACAATGACTCTCAGGAGTGATTAACAGGACAATGAAATACTTGTGGACCGGCATGTAGCAGAATGGTTCAACATTAACAGCTGAAGTCAAGTTGAGTTTATTTATGAAGTTCATTTAACAACAACAAGCCACAATGACCAAAGTGCTGTGCAAAACAGAATAAGTAGATCTCACAGTGACAACAGTGCCATAAAATATGCTATACAACTGAAGGGTCTTCCTCAGGAGCATTTAAATGGTAGTATGTGTGAGCCTGGCCTCCGTAGAAGTCAGAACAGGGTGCAGATCCAATAAGGAGGGGAAAACTGTTTCTCGTCTTGGTCACCCCTGAGCTTAAGTTCAGATCGCAGCACAGCTAGAAGCCTCAAATCAGCCAACCTGAGGGATCTGGAGTATGGAGGGAAGGGTTAGAAGGTCTGCAGAATAGGAGGGGGGCCCATTAAGGACTTTAAAACCAAACCAAAGAACTTAAAAGTCAATTCTGAGTCCTATTGGCAGCCTCTGAAGTGAGGCCAGAATAGGAGTAATAGGATCTCTTCGCAGTGTTTTGAACTAGCGAGAGGGACGGCTGACTAATCCCAGTATACACAGAGACTTGCAGAGGTCAAAGCAGAAGGATCTAAAAATGTGGATGAAATGGTTTAATTTTGGAAACAGCATGAAGCTGCAAAAAACAAGGTTGCCAAGATTGTTAGTTGTCAATTTGAAAGAGTGGGGAATAATCAATGTGGTGTTGGCATAGGACCTGAATAGAAACACAGTATTTTATGTTTAAGAGAATAGGGCAAGGATAGAACCCTGTGGAACACCAAGAGAGATCAGCTGATTCTGGAGTAGAGTCGAGTACCAATATTTCTCTACTTTTATCTTATACAGGCATCTACAACAGTGTTTTATTTCACTTGTACAATGACCATAAAGATATATACTAACCAATTTGAGCTGGCAAAATGAATTCTCCTTCAGTGTATGACTGAAGGTTACAGCAAAAGCCTTGGTGTTGAATTTTTAATTTTAATAATCTTTTCTTCCTGTATAATTACGCCACAAGATCCTTCCAAGTACTGGGTCTATATGCGATCTTCGTGTTGAGCCTTTGCAAGCCCAGGATTATTTCATCCTCATTACCATAGCAGATTGATATAATCATAGGCTCCTCTTAATATCCAGTTTACCTCTCTCTCTCTCTCTCTCTCTCTCTCTCTCTCTCTCTCTCTCTCTCACTATATATATATATATATATATATATATATATATATATATATATATATTCATATTCATTCAAGTCGCATGTCACTGGGTAATATAATAAGACTATAAGACTCCTAAGGATTCATTTAACTTGGACGGTAACTCAATTTTTAACTTAATATTTTCTCTGTGCTCCTGCGCAACAGGGTCTCATAAAATGTCTCTTCTTTTTCAACATTAAAAGCACACAGTTCCCATAAGCGCATGCATAATGAGCGCATTATTAAATTTGTTGGTTTAATGGCTGAACAAGGCAATGACATCTTCTAAATCACTTCAATACATCTTCTAAATCTTGTGCAGCACAGTAATTGCTAAATTGTATCCCATATTACCATAATTTAACACAAGATTCCAAAGATCATTTATTGGCATTTATTCGTGGCTTTCAAAATATATTAATTGTTCTCACTACAGTGTATGTCAGTCAGCACTAATTAATAATGGTACAGTGGATGTAAAATGTAACTCTGAGATTGTTTATTCTTGTGACATTTATTTTATGACATTTACCTAAATGCCACATATCTGCACAGCATCTTTTATGAGACATGTGGTATGTAAATATAATTTCTGTATCACTATGCAATTGTCAGGCAAATATCACTACACGGGGCATGTTCTCATTTATGAGTTTTTCCAGGTTTTATTGAATATGTCAGCATTATGTTTGAAGTAACCCTTTTAAATTGAATTTTGAATAGATTAGTACATTTAGAAAAGCTTTCTCTCACATGAAACACATTAAAACCATCAAGGAAAGGGAAGAGGGATGATGCTTTTGATTTGATTCATATTTTACTGTTGGATTTATTTTAAGAAAATTGCCACATTTCCTGCAATCACATCCATACTCCAAAGGCACAGCTGATGGCCTAATATTTTTTTTTTATTATTATTATTTTTGCTCCAGCCCCTAGCCAGCTGAATAATGCGTGGTTAAATGAAGTAATCATTTTTACTGGAGACATCACTCACAGGAAGATAGCAGGTAGGTATATCACTTCCCACCATATGGTCATGGCTGTCAAGCACGGACCAATCAGAAGGCAACAATTTGCCACACTGTTCCATGTTGTGATTAAATAGTTCCAAGGACAGCTCCGGCACACAGGAAGGCTCTTTGACCAGACTGATACTCATCTCTGGCTACTGATTGGAAGTGGTGTTGGCACAGCTATGTGGCTCTCTCTGTCTGGATTTGTTATGTTATTCTTTCCCATTTCCCCCCACAGGCTCACTGTGCAATAGACTGTTATTTTGGTCTCATGAATACAGAAAATTTCAACTTGACTCTCAGCTCTGTTTAAATCATACAAAGTACAGAAACGAATGAGGTATGAATATATTTCCAACATGAGAAATCACAGACAAGTGGCTTGTGAATAATGAACCTCCAGACAATGATGTTGATTATTCAAGGTCAAGGACTTTGAAGTCATTATAAAAAGGTTCACATTTTTATTTGCGTCTGGACTTTTGCACCGTACATGTTTTTCATGTTACTCAAAGCTTGCTGGGTTTGCATACTCTCACTGAAATAAAACCTCTCTCCTAAAGACATCAGCAGAACTTCCCTAATTAGTGAACAAAACTTTTTTTGTTGTGTTTTTTTTTTTTTTTTGAGGAGTTGTTCGAGGAGACGACATGTAACCCCCACTGGTGGCCAACTTTTACGAGAGGTGAAAATCATTTGAAATATTTATGCACTTGTTTTGAAAGAATGGGAAGGAGTTGTATAGTCAATGACTTCAAACAAAGCTCGAGAGAATAATTCAAGCTATTTTCTCTTTAACCTAACGGCTCATAGCTTGGATGAAAATTACTGTCCGGTGGGGTTTCTGTAATTTTTGCTCTTTCAGTAACGATTTGGTCAATGAATTCTTAGTTAATGAACAGCAACCCATCTGATGTCTTACAATTGTTACACCTTCTCTGAAAAAAAGAAAACACTTTTTTGGTGTTTTCCCTTTTTTTTGACAACAAAAATATTGTATGAGTTAAACAAAAGAAGTCCAAACATCTCACTTTCAAGGTGTTAGTCAATCAAAACGGCACATTCCTCTGACTGTAGATGTATTCTATATTTGAACAAGCGGTTTCTCAGAATAGATGTATTGTCAGTGTCATGACTGAATACCTCTGTTGCACAAGCTCAGCATACAAGGCAAACTTCCAAGGTCTAGAACATTTTCTTAAAAGTTCATTGCTCACAATACAACACCTTTAAAGGCAAATGAAAACAACCTGCACAAGAACATCTTAATTACTGTGTGTGATCATCCACCGCTGTCAAGGTGATACGAGGAGATTGGAGCACGGCGATAGGCAGATAGATGCTATTTGTCCTGTCAGATTCCGCCAATAACATTGCAGAAAAGGTAGGTGCAACAAGCAACAGTCATTTAGAGTTCCAGTCTGTGGCAGTTATGAGTGTTTTGAGTAGCATTTTGAAGAAATGTAGCCATCTTGTCAGGGCCCACAGACCTGACGTTTTGTGTGTGTGTGTGTGTGTGTGTGTGTGTGTGTGTGTGTCTTAAGTACAGCAAATTTACTTTTTCTATGTTTGCTTTTTAAATTTTCCCAGTTTTTCCACTTAAATTGTTACAAGCACGAATTGAAAATGCATATAAAGACAGGAGACTGGAGGCATGCAGCCACACACCCCAAAAAAATCAATCATCCAAGGGAGACACTGTCTTGGTATATTTGTCTTACTTTGCTTTGACGTTGGCTGGTTTCTCTCCTTTCTTGCAAAATATCCATATCAGTTCGTATCTCATGGCTCTGGTTGTTTTGATGGCTATTTAGTTTGTTGACTGTACTCATCTCCTTCTTCTATTACTTACTTACTATGTCTACAAAAGCACTGTGGCTTATAGTTTTAATGGAGAACAAGCAAACTCTCAACATATTTCCAATTAGCAATAGTTATAGTTCAATTGAGAGGCCAGAGTTGTGCTGGCTTGACATCAACGCGACATGATTGCTTCAAATGGAAAAGCACAGCGTTGTTTTTTTTTTTTATCCAAATAGACTGGATTCCATGGTGAAGGGCACTGTTCCTCTCAATGGGGAAAACCGCTACAAGTATATTACATCCAACTAAGAGAACTATAGCTGAATTAATTTCAGTATGATGGCAATAATCTTGGTTTCCATCTCAGTGTGAAGTGAACGTGCTTAAAGTTTGCAAAAAGGAGAAGTAAAAAAGCAAATTAGATGTAGGTCATGGGATTGGAGCGGATAAATTATGCTAGTTTTGGCGGAAGACGGCGGTATAGCCTAACATGGCTGTAATAAAACGTAGTGGAGTTACAACCCCTGCAACGCCATATATTATTTTATAGGCTGAGAAATATTTCTCCTTACTGGTCCACGTGTCTTTGGTTTTTACCAGCTATGTTCTTATTATCAGGAAACTGGAAAGGCCAAGTCAGCAGAAGCAGTCGTCACGTGAGTTAAATGTTCACTACATCACAACTTATTTACAATAATTCAATGTTTGCGTAAAAGTAGGGTGTTGGAAACCCAGTTATTGACAGCAGGACATCTTTTCCTGTCTTAGTTCCAGTGACAAAACTTCCCTGTGTTTTATGTGGGAGCCAAATCAGGATCTTTACTTGTTACCACAAGACACCAGACTCCATAGAGTTCTGCCGAGCCCCCCCCCCCCCCCCCCCTCCCAAAGAGCTGCTTTTTGAGATTTATTATGACCACACGCAAGCGCTCATTGTTCTTTGTTCTAAGGGTTACAGCAGATAATGATGGGTTGCTATGTGCAAACGTTTTTGTAATTGCAAGGTGCAATGTGAATGACCTTAAAGAGATACATTTGGGTTAAATGTCATCACTGCTACACATTGATGAATGTCCTCTGCAGATATAATGTTTTCTCCTCATCTATTTTTTTCTCAAACAGCCCATGGTTCATTATTTTTATCCTGTAAGCTTTAACATTTCCCAGGTCCACATGGGAACGTCATGAAGCACACGTGGCATAGCACACGCGTGACTGAAGGAAAGTACCAGATTCACAACATAATCACTTCAAATAACATGTCTTTGAATATAACCGAAGGATTTTTAAAAGAAGTGAATTTGGAAACTTAAAGAGGATCATTGCTTAGAGTGATATGAAAAGATTTGGATTGGCTGTGAAAATGACATTGTCACCTGAATCATTTCAATGCCTGGATGCTTTCACAACAAAGAAATGCTGATTTGCATACGGTATAGTTGCCTCTTTGCTGCTTCATCTTGAAAGACGATCCTGGTACTTCATTTGAAATGATAAAAATTCGAATAATAACCTTATTTCTCAGCAGATGGTTTCTTTATGTCAACATATAAATGATGTGAGGTCAGTCACAAAAACGAATTAGAGCCAGGGAACGTGCAGTAAATGATAATCGCTGAGTTAGTGGCAGCTTTAAACGCACATAAAACATCATAACTGAATGAAAAACACTGGCTGGCATTATCATTCTGTGAAATCCTCTGATGAGATAAATGATGTAAAACTGAATATACAGTACAATGTGTGCCGCCTCCTCCCCCTCTGCTCACCCGTGAAAAAAAATCATCCACTGGATTTTAGAGATAAATGTGGAAAACCGCCTCTGCAACTAAGTGACATGATTGTAGCTTTTATTTGGGTAGTCAGCGTGCATTTAACCCCTGAAAAGGACCTCGCTTTATGTTTTAAACGAGATGAATAGCATTAGAATTATTCTGCTTAAGAGTTCAGACCCATGCATGTTATTGTGAGTCATTTTCAAGATGATACGAGAGGAGAGGGAATGTAGGGATAGCGTATATCCTATCTGTGAACCTCGGGTGTTAAATGGGCTGTCTATAGGATTATCGCTGGCCTCAGCAGATGCTCATTTCCAAAACATATGTCAAGGCTTAAGCCTGGTGTAAACACCACCAGTGGACAGAGTTTATCAGTTTTGGAACAGGCTGGATATATACAACCCCTAAGCAAAATACACCAGGCCTATTTCATCCACCGCCATGTAACCCTGGCAAGGTTGGGCGCAGGCATCGGTGAGGGCAGGTCTCATCACTCGGGATAAACCAGGAGCCCCCCTGCCTTGGGTCCTGCATGTTTAGTGAGACCAAAAAGCTGGACCTCACTGACTTATTGGCAGTTTAGGGTTGATATTAGAATCAGGTGGGTTGGAGTTAAGCTGTGATAGTTAAGATTAGGTATGTTAATTAGATCAGATCATTGTAGTTTTGTGTGTGTGTGTGTGTGTGTGTGTGTGTGTGTGTGTGTGTGTGTGTGTGTGTGCACGCGCGAGAGGGAGAGAACAAAAAAAAGCATGTGTTAATGGTTTCAAGACTCGTGTGTCCCATTCATACACTACTGATTGCAAGTTTGTGTTAAAGGTTGGAGTTAGAGAATCTGATTAGGCCAAAACATTTTAGACAAAAGCTTGATTTATGCAACTGCGTCAAATTGTTAGCTCCGTTTCAGCAGCCATCGTTTACAATACATGAACAAACTCAACAGAGTGGAATGAAGCACCCCACCATCTCGTGGCTTAATTGCAGCATGACACAACCCAACCTGCGCTAGAATAAATGCTCACCAGCCTGAAGTCTCCAAGGAATTAATTTAAGTCTATGTAAATACCCGAAAAGTGACAAAAGTAAATGTGCATGTGCGTGAGTGTGTGCGTGTGTATATACCCAAGCACCATGGGTGAGCTAACATAAATATTTCCATATTGTTGCACTCCAGCGACAGGCTAAATGTCTCGTACAAGTGCCTGCCGCATCTCAATGACTGCTTAAACTCTGTTTCACAGTTTTCACCAGAAGAGCCGCCCGGATTCATTAAAAAAGCTGTCAAGTCTGTTCCTTGAAAACCTTTTTTTTTTTTTTTTTTCTAATTCCGCAATACAGTAGCTCCATTTTAGAGAGTAAAAACTTGATTTTATTAAATAGAAGAGTTAGATGTTTTTCTAACCCTTCAGATAAATGCTGTGGTTCTTCTCTACTTTCTAGTTTCCTGATGCACAGACATGCATAAAGTTTAAATGGTCAAACCACACAAAGGCAAACCAATACAATGTAGCGTTAACAATACAACATTCACAAATACAATCTGGTTTCAATAATTTGTAATCAAAACCCGTCCAGGACAGTCATGCAGGCAAAAATAATGATGGGGGGGGACAAAGCATCTAAGTGTGGTGTAATGAGATTGCTCTATTTTTCCACTGGCCCTGGAGATTCATTGTCTTCACTAAAAGCGCGAGTTTTGCAAACAATTTTACAAACAACTTACAGTTACACCAGCAATAAATCATTGGAATAGCTGCCCAGAAATGACATTTAAATCAAAATAATCAAGCAACTTATCAGCTTTGCAATTTCCTCTAATGTTGCCACTGTAAATGTCACTGTTGGCTTTAAATTACATTCCATTCGTAACAACTTCATCTAACTTCATCTTTTACTCAGTAGAAATGTCTCAAATGCCCTCAATCAATGTGTCTTGTCAGCACAGGTGGGAAAATCACAGAATGTTGAGACGGAGTACAATTGCAATATTTCCTATGCAATATGTTCTAAGATGACACACTAATCATGATATCTTTAGAAACAATTTTGCAGTACTACAAAAGTGTATTTTTGAAGCAGAGTTTTTTTTTTTTTTAGAAATTTCAAATACAGTAGGAGCCAGTTGAGTCTTGGGGGGAAAAAAGGCAGGAAAGTAGAGCAACTACGTGGTACTTTAAAACGGGAGGTATTTGTCGACAGCAACACAGGGAATTAGTCTCTAGACTCAAGAGAGCACAGAAAACCAGTGGTACAATCAAACAAAGGCACAAAATAAAAACAGGCATGGCAAACACACACACAGGAAAGCTTCAAAATAAAGCAGGAAATTGCAAAAATGGAGTCTGACACAAAGAGATTAAAAGTCAAGGCAGGGTCACAATAGACAGTGTGACCACTGAGCAGCACAATGGACTGCCAAAGGGTGTTTTCACACCTTCACTGGTGTGATTCCTTTGGGCAGGTTAGAACACAGCAATCACACTCAGGTGTTGACCAACACCACTGCACCAAGACCCTTAAGGGGAGGTGGTCTTGGTCCTGTCATACACCTTTTCAGTAATAGCAAATGGCATTTAAATCCAACGCAGTAAGTAAACATGCACTAGAACACGGGATCATTTTACTGCTGTGTATTTGCGTTTCCTCACAGACTTCAATAAGCAGAATGATTTTTGCGCTGCATTTTGGTTCACTCAAGTTTTTCAAGTAAACAAATGGCAAATGAACTGTATTTACATGGCAACTCTCTGCCTTAAGGGGAACTCAAAGCTCTTTAACATCTACCACGCACGCTAATTAGAGAAGCCATGCAATCTACTCTTTAGCAACACTTTGGAAACCTCCCTAAGACAACAAACCATTAGCTTTGAATTAAAAGAATTGATATGTCATACAGCACGAATAAATTATAAGCAGTAAAATTCTTCTTGTTTTTGTTTTCATCAAAGTTTTAGGAGAGGTCAGACGATATGTCTTGTGATATGCTATGTTTTTCACGTTGTTAAAAGAAGTGTATTGGCAAGGTTCTTCAGCGTGACAATTAGTGTTTGTATCCAAAAGCACTTTTGTGCGTCCCTCCAAACGCACTTAAAAAAATACATGAATGAGCCACCCTGTTGTCCTGGGTGACACGATCCTTCGTTAAATCAGACATGGCCACTGTAGGTTATTTTGAGCCAACTCACACACACACACACACACACACCCGCACACACACACACACACACACTTTCCTGCTGATGTCAGCACTCCCATTACATACCACTCCTCCAAAGAAAATAGTCCTCACATGCTCACTGTTTACTCCAATAACTTCACACCTAGTCTATTTTGGGGGCTCAATCTGTCATTTTGTCAAATTATATGTGTCTATGCTTGAGCTATGTTTTGGTATTATTATTATTATTATTTCTCTCTGAGATCTGAGAAAGACCACATCATTGGCCTTGTTTGGTTGTCATTGGATTCATGGAAAAATAAAAACAATAACATTATACAGATTATTTTTTTAAAAGCATCTGTTTAGACATACTGAGGACAAAAATCTAATTTTTACAGAAATGTGACTTTGTCCATGTCTGAATTAAAACAAATAATTTTCAAATATGTCAGAAAATTGACAGATCAATAAATCATTTTGACAGAAAAACAATCTGTGGAGGGTGCTTCAGACGCCCACTGGGAGGTTCAAGTCAGGTCAATTTCATTACAGGGATCCTGGGAAGGGAGGAAATTGAAGCTAAATCGTCAAGGCCAATGCAAAGTGATCCCTGTAGACATTTGGTAGATTAAAAAGATCAATAAGAACGATCTCATAAGAGATCTTTTGTCTGAGAAGATTTGACAACATCAAATCAGTGTTCCGATAGAAAGCGTAGTGGATATCTTTCAGACACCCATCTGGATGGCGGTGCTATCTCAAGCATGATCTAGCACTTTTCTGTTTCCTTTTAGTTGCTATTTATGTTGCAGTACCACATTATGGTTAATATCACATTGCACCAAAGTCAGGAATGCAGAACAACAGCTCTACACTTTTCCTCCTCATGCATATGCATGAGGGTCAGGGGAAAAGTGTGTCTCAAGGAAAAACAGGAGGGAGGAGGAAATGTGTATGAAGAGTGATTGTGTTCTCTAGTATGTATGAAGCTGAGGCGGAAAGCAAAGTGAAATTTTGCATTCAAAGCATGGCTGGGTAAAACTTCAAAAACAATATACTGAAAGGAAGTTTGTGCTACTTTCACATAGCTGATGTATGGTCTCACTGTAACACAAAACGATCGGATTAAACACAAATGACCATAAATAACTGAAAGAATCGACACTGCAGCGTGTGCAAAAAAAGAAATATTAGGCCACAGAAAAGAAATAACAGCAGAATAAAACATCAGTGGATGAGTCAACACAGCGATACACAGCGACTACAGATACAATGTCATTTAAATAACAAATAGCACTGAACACAGGATACAACACAAAAGAAGAGGCCCACCATTTTTATCGACTTTTACATTATATTGTCACTTAAGTACTTGAAAGCATCCTGCTTCGAAGACACGACTGAAAAAACAGTCAGACCTGAACGTCATCTCTATATAATTTTGTCTGCAATCTGATAGTTCATGTTCTGACAGACTAAACATCAATGACAACTCTCTTTCTCATCCCGTTAGAATACGAGGACGTTCACACGGTCTTATTAATATTTGACAACCAGGTAAGCAAGTGATGGTCAAAAAAGATACGCTAATATACACAAATAACACACTTTTGTGTCTCAGTGACAACAACACAAAATGCGCATTACACAAAAAATACATTAAATTGTACATTTATGTAAATGCATATTGCAGGGGTTGCATGTAAATCAGGATTGAATTTCTCAAAATTACACTGATAAATTAAAAACAAACAAACCACCAGATAGTGTGAAGCTGCTGCTATGAGGACTCATTGTCATCGTTCAACAATGCTTCACTTGAGCGTAAATGTGTGTGTAGGTGCTTATTTTGGTGATTGTGTACTTGCACTTACGTGGGGTTTTACATACAGAATTTTGAATTCTATTAACATAGTAACTATTGCAGTCAGTGTTAGTAGAGCAATTCCATCCATCCATCCATCGTCGTCTTCCACTTATTCCTTACTAGTAAGGGTCGCAGGGGGGGGGGGGGGGGGCTGGAGCCTATCCCAGCATCTAGGGGCGAGAGGCAGGGTTCACCCTGGACAGGTCGCCAGTCCATCGCAGGGCCAACATACAGAGACAAACAACCATTCACACTCACAGTCACACCTACGGTCAATTTTAGAGTATCAATCGTCCCCAAATTGCATGTCTTTGGACTGTGGGAGGAAGCTGGAGTACCAGAGAGAACCCACACAGGAACAGGGAGAACATGCAGACTCCACACAGAAAGATCCCGCGCCTGAGCCGGGACTCGAACCCGGAACCTTCTTGCTGTGAGGCCACAGTGCTAACCACTGCACCACCGTGCAGCAGTAGAGCAATTCATGAATGCAAATAAGTAAAATATCTGCAAATAAATCTGTAAATGAAAACTAAGTTATAGCCAGCTGGTTTTGATGAAGTTCACTCGTTGTTTAGAATTTTTGACAACAGTTGAAAATCTGCTTTTCCATGCAACCCTTGTGATGACCAGAAACTTAACTAAAAACATTTTTTTATTCTCGGTTACTTGGCAAGAAGCGCAGTAGATCATGACTTGCCTGTGGCAGCTAAGGTTACGAATTAAAGTCCCAGTTGATGCATAATAAATCAGTAACTGACTTTTCAAACGTTGTGGAGTGCAGATATAAAACACATGATTTGAAAGATGCTATTCTCATTTGTCTAACTGTATTTCATATTCTTCTTCAAACTCCGGAGTCCCGACACATTGCTGCACAGCTGCTTAGATGTTTTTGTGAAAACCGATATTTCGGAGCTACTCCTGATAGAAAATAACCTCCGTTATTTTACTTTTAAAATACTCTGATATGCATCATAATTTCAAGGCCATTGAATCAAAGTCCATCACGTCATTCTCTGTGTATCTGATGGAAACAGCCAAAATGTTTGAATGAGTAAGCTGCTCAGACTTCCACTGCTACTCCGTTCTAGCATGGTTTAAACAGTTAGGTACCATGTATATTAAATTACTTTGAAACAATCAGAGTTTCGTAATGTAATTTAAGAAGCTACCATATCCATAATTTAAGGGTCTTGGAGTTGGAGATATTTGAAACGCTCATTAAGAGCATTTTTCTTCCATCCTGTTGTATTTAAAATTCCTCTGGCAGCAGGACGAAATGTTTTGTGCAGCAGCTTTGCAAATTAATCATCATGTTACTGTACATAATTAACTCTTGCACAAATCAGGGAATAACATGACATAACTGATTTTAATTTCACCAAAACTGGCATCGCTGATTATATTAATTTGAATGTATTAATGTCAGCACGCCCACATCTTTTTCATAACATGACCAGTGTTTCTCAATAGATTCTGCCACCAGAGCCACGGTTCTCTATGTATAGGACACTTAATTGTGTAATCACTTACACCTTTTACTTTGTATGGAAACAGGATTTAAAAAAAAGAAAAAAAGCTATGAGTAGAGAAATTAGAATTCAGCAATAAGAGCCACGAAATGCATGTGGTGTGTAGAGCCAATATTAGAGCTGTCAAGCTCTTTGAAATGGGTGACAGTCACTTTTCCCTACGCTGGTGTGGCCGCAGCAGCAGTGGCTCTCCACTAAATCTATCATGAGTGTGCCCAGAGGTGGGAGTTTTTTTGGTCATTTCAATAATGGGTGAAATTTATCATGTCATTTCTCCTGTTTCTCCTGGCGTGCGCTCGGTAGCTCAGAACCCCGAGGTAAAGTTCCCCGTATTAGTTAAGTATCTTTCTCCAAGGGCTGAATTCTCTGTGCCAGATAATGTTTCTGATTAGCTGAAGAATTCTTCAAAAATAATGAGGATTTTTTTGTTCTTTTGATGAATCACTTAATTTAGCAAGTTATTCTCTCAGCAATAAAAAATCCAAACTGATGTGGTGTGACGCCAACAGAGTAGATTAGCGGTGTTTAACACACGTTTAAACAATGAATCCGGACCACGCGTGTTCATCCAAGCCATTGACTGCTCACCTGTGAGACAGTGAGTTCTTTCAAAGTAAAGTATGAATATTAATATGTGTCGTCACTGATGAGTCATTGAAAGCTTACAACTTGTGACTGTTTCTTTGAAAAGCTGAAAAGATTAAAACCAACACAAACCATCACAATCTGTATCAAATACAAAAGTTTGAGTTGTAAAGCCAGAAACCAGCAACCTAAGTATGCAGGGAATTTTTTTTTTCAAGAATTCTTTTTAGTTGAAAAATTGTGAAAAGCAAAGTATTTCTTAACTCTGTAAAGTGAGTCTGTGAACATGAATGAGAATACCTCTCCAAATAATACACCACAAGGACAAGTAAATGTTGCCTTTGACATACGTATCTCACATTGACTGCAGCTGGATTTTTCATATGTGGCATAATAACGTCCATCGTGTCCTTTCCTTCATTGTTGAATAATTATTATTATTTTTTAAACCTGTCCTGTTCAGTAGCTGGGGCAAGCAGCACCAATGTTCCTGGTGCCTTGTTGTACCGAAGCAGTTTTACTCTGCATAGGAGGAATCTGATGAAGTCCTCCTATCACCATTTGTGTTTAATTTTATTAGGAATGGTATTGGTTCATTGATAAAGCTACCGGACTGAGGCTCGGGAGTGGATAGGAAGAGAGAACAGGGACAGGATAGGGAAGACAAGGGGGAGGGGGGAGACAAAAACAACAACAATAGCAGAAAAAACAAAAACCGAACAAACAAACAAAGTGAAACACCTGGTTGAGGTGCATGAAAACATAGAAGGTTGGTTGGTGGATGTCCTTTACAGCTTCAAGTGTTTTGTTTTTTCCCTTAATACTTTCACAGAGGGAAGATGAAATCATAAAATCAAAATCTCTGGCCTTTGCTGGATGATTACTTTAGCAGATCAATAGTTGAGATCTCCTGGGATCTGACCTGGGATCTGGTCAAACTCTTATTTCATGTATGGCAGAACTGAGGAGGCTCTCTTTGACTGTCTGATGAAGCTGAAATCCTAATGATATTCTGCTTTTGTATCATTTGATGTTCACATATTTCTCTGTACCTTGATAAGATGTTGCCTTTAATGCAGTTTTGCTTGTCAGAATGAGAGTACAGATAGAAAGACATGAAAAACAGTACAAATTCTGAATGTCATTGCTTTTCAATACAGCCTCTGTTCGAGCCAATCAGCAAATACAGACGGATGATTACTCAAATCCACAGAAGTGTGGAATTGAACAAATTGGAGTGTCTTTTCACCCGGCTCAGAGCTTCTTATAGTGTCAGGCAAAAATTGAACTACTCCAAAGCTAATTGTGTAACAACTCAGAGTGCCTGCGCCCAGGAGTTGTTCAGAGAATTGAATGTTACTATGGACAAAGACACATAATGACAATCAATTCCAGAGTGAAAAAGTAATACTGAGCTGCTTACAAATTCAAATCAAAGTGAGCTCTCGAGGAGTCTGCCTTCTGTTCTGTTACTAAATTGCATGAGCAAATGGTAATGCCTCATCAGGATCTATTGTTTGTCGTATTTGGCCTTACATTTTCAAGTTAATTCCTATTTTTGAGAAACAGAAGAAAGGCGCAGCATTAATATAAGTACATTTCAGCACTTTAAATGCCTAAGGGAATGTTATATTCAATGATTTTTGATTAGGAAAGTATGGTGTATATATATCCCCCCTTCCCAAAACAACAAAAAAAATAACCAACTGAAATTGTTGGTACTTGGGAAACAAAATAAAAGAAAGTATTCTGGTTATTGAGCATAATAGAATTAAAAAAAAACCTGGGATTTACAACTGCAGTGCAACTTTACAGATTGTCATTGTCATTTTTAGCCGGTTTGAACAGACATTAAAGAGAATGAAGAAGAAATGTTAAAGTGCTCTGACTTTATGAGTCATATCATGATCTGAGGCGTTATGAGATGTTTTAGTGCGTTTGTGAGTTATATTTGTCTTCAGTTTGATATGGGAGCTCTGGAGAGCAACAGAAGAGTTCTTTTTAAAATATTCCTTTTCTTTCTTTTTCTTTGTCTGGGAGGTATGCATACAACGTAATAACACACAACAAGCCATCTATCTTATAAATTCAGATTTTACAGGAGCATTCAATTTGGTCAATGGACTTCACTTTTGTCGTGCCTTTCTCTAAAGCCTCATTCACTCACTGATGTTGGAGGCTGCCACGCAAGGTGCCAACTTGATATAAATATAAAAGAAAGATGTGCAAATATTGATTTATATATATGTGTGTGTGTGTGTGTGTGTGTGTGTGTGCGTGTGCGTGTGTGTGTGTGTGTGTGTGTGTGTAGGTTAAATACATGTTTGATAAATAATTCAGATTTTTAAGGAAAGGTTGCGCAAGTTTAGACGCACGCATAAAGATTTACAAGTCAACACACAACACAGAATACAGCGGGTAAAGCGTTATACATTTGTAATGCTGCAGCTCACACACACACACACACACACACACACACACACAGCAACAGAGCAAGAGCGATAGAGCGAGACAGAAAAATGCAGTGTGTATGTGTTTTTTTTAATTCTAATGTTTTAATTCTTGTTTCATTTCTGGTCTGCATTTCAAAAATGTATTGTACTCCAGCTAAAATGACTTTGCCTTTCACCTGTGGATGTTTACCCGGTGTACTTATTCATTTTACCAGCTATATGCCTTTAAATGTCTAGCCTCTGTAAAGGGATGCAGTAATATCTGATCACTGACTGACATTTCTATAGAGTGATATTTTATTTGCCTTCTCTTATTTGGCCAATATATTATTAAAGCAATCCTCCCAAGAAAACTCTGGCTATAAGGTTGCTATGGTAACCACCATTGTACCAATAACTTTTATGACTTCTGCGGGCATCACCTCCTAATTACTTTGAGAGAACAAATCCTTATTTCAAATATATCCAGCCTCATTTCCGATCATAGCAGTGGTTGTGTGTGTGTGGGGGGGGGGGGGGGGGGGGTTCAAAAAAAAAAAAAAAAGGTGGGACCTGTCAGAAGGGAGCTGCTAGCGTCACAAATTACATTACAGCCTCGTAGTCGTGCTCAAAGGTGAGATCAGGAATGATGCAACTCCAAAGAAACTTCTCAGGATAACAAGTGTTGAGCTTCAAACCACCATTCCAACGGTCAATATTACATGAAGGATCCCAGCAGTGATTCAGCACCGATGATGTGTGGCCTGTGTGACACCTTGGTGAAAGAGAGGACCGAGGCTGCTGCTGCTCAGTTTATAGAGCTACTCCTTCCTATAAAAGTTGGCTGCACTTAGGGGAGGGAAATATTTCCTCATCCTAGTCACACCCAGCTTGACCCAGAAAACCAGATGGATGGTCGTGATTGAGTTCACCCGCACCTGTTCCACATTTACACTGCTTTTGCAGGCAAACATAATTGCTTACATGTGAACTACATCATCTTGACATTTTATAGAGCCAGTAATTATTTAAGTTAATACATTTTTTCCATGTTATTTTCCCCGCAACAAAAGTAAAGGATAAAAAAAACATATTGTAAGAATTTACACTGTGTGATATTTTATGATTGTCTCTTGCAAAACAAGAGGTTTAATCTAGTGTGTTGTATTAGAGGTTTTCAATTGTTTTATTAGCGGCACGGTGGTGCAGTGGTCAGCACTGTCGCCTCACAGCAAGAAGGTTCCAGGTTCGAGTCCTGGCTCCAGCACAGGATCTTTCTGTGTGGAGTCTCCATGTTCTCCCTGTTCCTGTGTGGGTTCTCTCTGGTACTCCAGCTTCCTCCCACAGTCCAAAGACATCAAGAGGGACGAGGCTGATTGATACTCTAAATTGACTGTAGGTGTGAATGGTTGTCTGTCTCTATGTGTTGGTCCTGTGATGGACTGGTGACCTGTCCAGGGTGAACCCCGCCTCTCCCCCAAAAGCTGCTGGGATAGGATCCAGCCCCCCCGCGACCCATAACAGGATAAGCAAAATGAATGAATGGATGGATGGATGGAATTATTTTATTCTGAAGTAGAAGTTATTGAGATATACTGAAGGAAACTGTCATGATGTGTCCCATAAGAATGGTATCGAAACTATAAGTGGGGTTGATGATGGGATGCAGATAAATTCTGCTATCAACATTTACTTAATAGAGCGAGAATAAATTTATGTGTTTATTAGTGTTTCAAGTAGACTCATAAAATCAGTGACAAGTGGGTGACAAGTAATTAATTTGCAAAAAAAAACAGTATATATATATATATATATATATATATATATATTGTCACGTCCCCATGGTCATGGGCATGGGGGCGTGTCATCATTTGTGACTTCCTTCCCTTCCCAGGTTGGACCTTTATGGGGCGGAGCTGCTGACTAATTGGGAGCACCTGGGCCCGGGCGTCTCCCAGCTATAAAGCAGGCGGCCAACGGGCTCTCGCTCACTCCTCCTGGCCCACGTCGGAGCGATGGTTGTGTTTCTTGAGTTATGTCTTGTTTAGTTCTCTGCATCCATCACACCGCGCACATACACCCCCTGTACACTCATGCACACACTCGCACTCACCACTGACACTACTGATAACCACACTCCATTGTATGTTATGGTTTGCCTTGTTTTGATTTTGCATTGTTAATAATAAATTATTAGTTGTGTGTGACGTTGACTCCGCGTTTCCCTCCTTCGATGTCACGATCTGTGAGCCGGGTCGTGACATATGGGGGCTCGTCCGGGATCCTTGTAGTTCTGTTGGTTGTGGCTCGTCTGTCTGTCCTGCCTGGTGGTCGGGCAGTGCTCGGCGCTCTTCCGGGTGCGTTTCACTTGTGACGTCGCTGGAGCTACGGTGGCCGCAGTGCCAGCGGTGACCGCGTCGTGGTGGAGGGCGCGGAGTCCTATTCGCGGGCATGACGGCTCGGCTATAGGTAAGTGAATGTTCCTGGTGTTGGCTGTGTGCGCTTTTGTGGAGAGCGAGTGTTCCCCTGCCAGGTAAAGAGGCGTTGCTCCTTTGGGTTTCGCCTGGTTGTTGTTTTCTTTTAGTGTTGCGGAGAAAGTGGTTAGAGCTACATGCTCGGGAGCACGTCCGTGGGTCCGAGTGGGTCGCCAGTTTCTGGTTGCTATACTCGTCCGCTGGTTTACTGTGCGTAATTACCCGCCACCTGTACCTGCACGAAGACCAGGGTTGAGTTAGGTAGGTAGACACGGCTAGGCAGTGAGCTAGTGGGGTTCGCTTGTTCACTTGCGCTGCGACAGTCAGTGCACGGGTTGGGGCTTCACTTGTGCGCTTCGTTCTTACGTTCGCAGTAAGATGGCGTCAGTGGACGACTTTTTTGCTTGCCCCTCGGGGGACTTGCTTGATTTGTTCACCAAGGAGCAGCTGTGTAGGATTGCTGAGCATTATGATGTAGAAGTTGGTGATCAGGGCCAGAAACAGCGAGTGAAGGCCGTGTTAAGAGCGAGTTTGCAGGAGAAGGGTGTTCTGCCGGAAGTTGAGTCGCCGTTGAACACGTCAGCGTCGAGTTTATCCTACGAGCAGCAGAAGGAACTTCTCCTACTGCAGTTAGAACAGGAGAAGTTCAAGCTCGAAAAGGAGAGGTTGCGCCAGCAGGGCGAGCAGGCCCGGCTGGAGGTTGAGCGGGTGAGACTGGCGCTGGTTGGCGAGGGTAAGCTCCGTGCCGCCGAGGCTAGCCCTAGGACGTCCGGTTACCTTTTCGAGTCTCCGGATGATTTTGACGTGCTGAGCAACCTGCGGCTTTTGCCAAAATTTTCGGAGCATGATCCGGAGCTTTTCTTTTCGCTTTTTGAGCGGGTGGCTGAGGCGCGCAACTGGCCCGATTCCGCGCGCACGCTGATGCTGCAGTGTGTGTTAACGGGAAGAGCCCAGGAGGCGTATTCATCGCTGAGTGACGCGGACTCCCGTAGTTACGCATCGGTGAAGTCGGCAGTCCTCAAAGCCTACGAACTGGTTCCCGAGGCTTACCGGCTGCGGTTCAGATCTTGGAAGCGCGGGGTTAAGCAAAGTCACTTGGAGTTTGCACGTGAGTTGACGTGTCATTTTAACCGCTGGTGCTCCGCTTCCAACGTGAGTGACTTTGACGGGTTGTGTAACCTTGTGGTCTTGGAGCAATTAAAAAACTCTGTTCCTACGCGGGTTGCGACATATATCAGTGAACAGAAGGCAGAGACTGCGGCAGAGGCTGCCGCTCTGGCGGATGATTATGTGCTAACCCAGAGGTGCGGGTTTGGTGAGTTCCCGCTGGGGGGTCAAGGTAGTTGGGGTGTTGCCAGTGGTGCAAATTATTTTTGTCAACGAGATAAAACTCTGCCGGTTGCTGGCCCTGGTAAGCGTGTGAGCAGTGGCGGTGAAACAGAAACAACCTGCCATTACTGCCGAAAACAGGGACATTGGAAGCAGGACTGTCCGGTGCTTCATGGCAGACCTAAGACTGCTGTGTTGGGTAAGCCGAAGGGGGCTGGCCTTGCTGTGCCAGTTTCACCAGCACCTAAAGCGATGCCCAATGTTTCCCTGCGGGAGGCGTGTTCTTACCCCCCTGAGTTGGCAGCTTACAAACCATTCATTGGTGACGGGTTTGTTTCACTGTCGGAGAGTGACCACAAAACTTCAGTGCGGGTGTTGAGAGACAGGGGGGCGGTTGACTCATTCATTCAGGCTGGGGTTCTGCCACTCTCAGAGGAGACGGATACAGGTTGTTCTGTACCTGTTAGGGGGATGGACCTCAATGTGTTGTGGGTTCCACTGCACAAAGTGTGGTTGGAGTGTGACCTGTTCCAGGGCTTTGCTGAATTGGCCGTGCGACCGGCATTGCCGATCCCAGGGGTGTCTGTTGTCCTGGGGAACAATTTGGTTGGCGCCCAGGTGTGGCCTGACATTCCCCCACCGGTCGTGGCGTCCGTGCCGCTGCTGAGGTCAACACCTGATAATGTGGAGCGTGACTTCCCAGATGTCTTTTCCGCCTGTGCGGTGACACGAGCCATGGCCAAGGCTAGCACTGGTGGCCAGGTGGATGGGGCAGAAATTTCTGAAAAGTTCGCTATTCCTTTGGCTGATTTTCCAGGGTCAGTAACGCGCAGTGATTTGGTGGCACAGCAGCAGGGGGACCTGTCCTTGACGGGTTTATTTGAGAAGGTCCGGCCCACGAGTGAGCGCGATGACTGTGTGTGTGGGTATTTCTTGGAGGATTCACTGCTGGTCAGGAAGTGGATGCGGCATGATGGGAGTTCACCAGGCGACCCTGTGTGGCAGATTGTGGTGCCGGTGACTCTCAGGCAGTCGGTGCTGAAGGTAGCCCATGACGAGTCAGGTCACGCCGGGGTAAGGAAAACATACGACAGGTTACTAAGACATTTCTTCTGGCCTCTGTTGAAGAAGGATGTGGCTGCTTTTGTAAAGACCTGTCATACCTGTCAGTTGACTGATAAGCCAAATCAGGTTTTAAAACCAGTGCCATTATGTCCCATCCCAGCCATCAGTCAGCCCTTTGAACATCTACTAGTGGATTGTGTGGGCCCCCTGCCACGCTCAAAGTCGGGGGCAGCATACCTTTTGACGGTCATGTGTCAGAGTACCCGTTACCCAGCCGCTTATCCTCTGCGTACAATTACGACCCGGGCTGTTGTTCGGGCCCTTTCCCAGTTCATCTCCGTGTTTGGTATCCCAAGGGTTGTGCAGTCGGATCAGGGTTCTAATTTCTCGTCTCGCCTGTTTTCTCAGGTTTTAAAGCAGCTCCGAATACAACATTATCAGAGCTCTGCCTACCATGCTCAAAGTCAGGGGGCTTTGGAGCGCTTCCATCAGATGCTGAAGTCAGCCCTACGTGCCTATTGCACAGAGCTGGGTAGGGACTGGGAGGACGGTCTGCCATGGTTGATGCTGGCGGCGAGAGAGGCCACGCAGGAAAGTACTGGGTTCAGTCCAAACGAACTGGTTTTCTCGCACACGGTGAGGGGCCCGTTGGCTGCGGTGTCTAGTGGCTGGAGGGACTCTGAGCCGCCGGAGAACTTGCTTGATTATGTGAATGGGTTCAGACACAGGCTGTATGCTGCTGGTGAGCTGGCAAGAAGTAAGTTGGCCTCGGCCCAGGGTAAGATGAAGGGTCTGTATGATCGTCTGACAGAGCGTCGCGTCTTAACCCCGGGTGATCAGGTTTTGGCCCTTCTTCCTTTGGTTTCTTCTCCATTTCAGGCAAAATTCTCCGGCCCACATACGGTGCTTAAGAAGATCTCTGACCAGAACTATATAATTTCAACACCGCAGCGCCGCAGGCCAACCCAACTGTGCCATGTCAACCTGTTGAAGCCCTACCATGCGCGTGACTCTGGGGCGGTCCCAGTGGTGGCAGGATTGGGTCCAGTGGTGCGGTCAGTTTGCGTGGTTGGTCCCGTGTCGGGGGTGCCTCCTCCCGGGCCGTTAGTTGAGGGGAACGCGGAGACTGATGTCATAGATGAAGCTCTAATGCACAGCCGATTGAGAAATTCTGAGACCCTCTGCAACCTAGGGGGGCTGCTGGCACACTTGCCTAAGTCACACCAGATAGAGCTAACCCAGCTGATCCAGGGTTTCCCTTCTTTGTTTGGCGACACTCCCAGCCGCACTCACCTGGCCGAGCATGATATTGATGTGGGGGATGCCAAACCGATCCGGCAGAGGTTTTATCGGGTTAACCTTGAAAAACGCAATCGACTTGAACACGAGGTTAAGTATATGCTGGAGAATAGTATTGCAGAGCCTTGCTCATCTAGCTGGTCCTCTCCATGCCTGCTCGTACCAAAGTCAGATAACACCCTGCGTTTTTGCTCTGATTTTAGAAAGGTGAACTCCGTGACCGAGCCGGACTCCTTTCCCCTTCCTAGGATGGATGACTGTGTTGACCAGGTTGGCGCGGCAAAGTTTGTCAGCAAGTTTGACCTCCTGAAGGGTTATTGGCAAATTCCCCTTTCCCCGCGAGCACGGGAGATTGCAGCGTTTATTACTCCAACAGGTTTATACTCATACACAGTAATGCCGTTTGGGCTGCGGAACGCTCCAGCTACATTTCAACGTTTGATGAACCGTGTGGTGGGTGATATGCAGGGATGCGCCGTATATTTAGATGATGTTGTGGTGTTCTCTGACACCTGGGAAGCTCACATGGGCCGCGTCCGTGAGTTGTTCAGCCGGTTAGCAGAGGCTAGGCTCACAGTTAATCTTGCAAAGTGTGAGTTTGCAAGGGCAACTGTGACCTACCTTGGCAGAGTGGTTGGGCAGGGTGAGGTGCGTCCGGTGGGTGCGAAGGTTGAGGCTGTGTCGAAATATTCAGTTCCAACGTCAAAGAAGGAGCTGATGCGGTTCCTTGGCCTTGTGGGTTATTATAGAAGTTTCTGCAGGAATTTCTTCACAGTGGTGGCACCTCTCACTGACCTACTGAAGGAGAAAGCCAAGTATGTCTGGACGCCAGCCTGCCACAACGCATTTGAACAGGTTAAAACACTCCTTTGCAGGGCTCCAGTCCTGGCGGCACCACGGCTGGACCGACCGTTCCAGATGTCTGTTGACGCCAGTCACGTCGGAGCAGGAGCTGTGCTTATGCAGGTTGATGACCTGGGAGTAGAGAGGCCTGTCAGTTTTTTTTCCAAAAAGTTTACTCCATGCCAAATGAACTACTCTGTTATTGAGAAGGAGGCGCTAGCTCTGATTTTAGCCTTGAAGCACTTTGATGTTTATGTAGGCGGCAGCACTCCGCTGGTTGTTTTTACAGATCATAACCCCCTGACTTTCCTTCATTCACTGCAGTGTCCAAACCAGCGCCTGATTAGGTGGTCCCTCTTCCTGCAGTCGTACTGCTTGGACATTCGGCATGTGAAAGGGTCGGATAACGTGGTGGCAGACGCGTTGTCCAGGGTTCCCTGATTCTTTCCAGAGTCTTCATGTGTTCTGTTTGCTGTTCTCTCCTGGCCTCCTCCTGCCTCTTAATTTGCTTCCCAGGTGCACCGGTTGCTGGGGTAGGCTGTAGGTTCGGGATTTGTCAAGCTTCCAGAACAATCGGTGGTGGTTCTCTTCTGGCTGGTTGGTTATGTGGGTCGCTCTTGGTCCTTCTGTCGGTGGATTTGTTCTCTTTCCTTGGTGTTCAGTTGTAGTGGCACACGTGCTGGCTTGTGGGCGCGCACTTTAGTTGTTTTTGTTTTTTGCTCTGTTGTCGGGGTTCCTTTTGGGACCCCGTTTTTGTGGGGGGGGGGGGTGTCACGTCCCCATGGGCATGGGGGCGTGGCATCATTTGTGACTTCCTTCCCTTCCCAGGTTGGAGCTTTATGGGGCGGAGCTGCTGACTAATTGGGAGCACCTGGGCCCGGGCGTCTCCCAGCTATAAAGCAGGCGGCCAACCTGGCCGACGGGCTCTCGCTCACTCCTCCTGGCCCACGTCGGAGCGATGGTTGTGTTTCTTGAGTTATGTCTTTAGTTCTCTGCATCCATCACACCGCGCACATACACCCCCTGTACACTCATGCACACACTCGCACTCACCACTGACACTACTGATAACCACACTCCATTGTATGTTATGGTTTGCCTTGTTTTGATTTTGCATTGTTAATAATAAATTATTAGTTGTGTGACGTTGACTCCGCGTTTCCCTCCTTCGATGTCACGATCTGTGAGCCGGGTCGTGACAATATATATATATATATAATATCTTCCAAGTATTGCTCACAGTATATTTGCAGTAAATGTGGACTTCACTGACATCAATATTTTGGTATATTGGTTATTTAGATTGGTGAACATTCTGGTAATAATAGGATGAGGGAGGTGAATGGAGGGAAGATTGGGGTGGGGTTAGGGTTAGGGGAGGGGTCCAGCACAGTGCTGGGGAACCTGCGGTCCAGACTCGGGCGGTTGGGCGTCGTGTCTCATGAGCACCGGCCGCAACGTCCCCAGTGGTTCCTGTGATACAGAGGGAACATGTATGAAATCACATGCACTCGCACTCCATCCTGCAAACACGCAGAAGAAAACAGACGAGACAAGTCTGCAAGCAGGACCTTCTGGCTGTGAGGCGACGTGCTGCCCCTGAATGGGGAGGGTGGTGATAAGTGACTCAAACTAAAAGAAGTGGATTTATTTATTTATGCTCAGGTGATTAGAATAATTGAGAAACAGGTGATTGAATAAGTGAGGCTCCAGTGACTGAACAGAAAGATGGCGGTGCGCTGTTCCTGAACTTTACTGAAAATATAAAGCACATTCATAAATTTAAAAAGTGAACCCGAAGATTCATTTGATAAAACTGGGAAAATTAACAATTACTCAATATTTACCTGTGTTGCATACAATTTTGTATACTGTGCATGGTTAAGTGTAAGTCATTTACATGGGATTCGGTATTCTAGTACAACAGTGTCACAAATGACACACTGAATTAATAAACACCTCTCTAAGACAGAATCAATATAAACTGAACATCACAATTGTATTTTAAGTGTATTTTACTTCATCAGTACACTCAAAAAAAATAATTGGGTTCTTTTATTCTGATGGTTTATTGGACTATATTAACAAGTAGTCTCCCATAAAAAGCATATAGTGTACCTAATAAAGTATAATTGTCAAAATTAGATCGAACCCAGCTTAAGTTTACTTTGATGATATAAACTTTTGTGAGTTTGTTACACAGCTTCTCCTGTGGTTCCTGTGAGAATTCCTCCATCCACTAAAGGGAAAATGTCAACAACAAAAAAAAAGAAGAAAAAAAAAAAAGAGGAGCTCACCTTGCAATAAATCACAAAAAAAACTGGGAAAAAGTTCAAACTATTGATTGAAATGACTACAATAACCATAAAAAGACAAAGTAATGACCTTACTGTAACTAAATTCCAACCAGATCTTGTCAGGAGGGAGATGTATCCATAACAGCAGATCTTTTTTAAGTTAGTGAGCGAAGCTAATGGTCAAACTTCTTCTTAAGCTGACTGCCAACACCGCGCCTGAATGTTCTCCTGAAATCTGCTGACTGGGCTCAACTTCGTAATGACTATTTCGTGAGGCTCTTGCCGGGCTGTCCCGGTGGAAGAAGTTTCTGACTGGATCTCGTCTGTGCACAGAAATTGCCTCATTGACCCACACGCTGGCTCTGCTTTAACTCTTGATATATACACTGCTGCCCGTCTCACCGTCAGAGCAGGTTCACCGATGATCATCCTGACGGAGAAACACGTTTCCTCCTGGTGTTAAAACAATCTCCCTCCCAACCTGAGAAAGACAACTATCGTCATCTTTTAATTAATGGATTTTAAATTAGTTTGAACTGATGACATTTGAAGGTGTGATTGTGTATTTCTTTGCTGAGACGCGCGTAAAGTTTGGTTTGGTTTGGAGATAAAACTGGGAGATGGAGCCTGGCAGGGGAGTGATAGAACCTGTCCTCCGTCCGGCAGCTGTTGACACAGGCTGTCGCTGTCTCTGCCACTGGGTCCTGGTGGTTGTGACCCAAGAGGACTCTTTTGTGCTCCTTCTCTTCTCGTATAAAGACACCCACCATCACTCACTTAGACTTCCTAAGAACATGTAAGGACGTAGAACACCCACCCGACACAAGTGGGCAGTGAGAGCATGAATGTATTGACAAAATGTTGGGAGGAAATTTCAAAGTATGCATTGTTGTTTTTGTGTTCCTTTCAATTTGCGTTTGAAGCAATGTCAGTTTATTTTTTTGAGGCTATAAGAACTTGGAATTGCTAATGTGATCACATGTTTTCACACACCTCTAATGAGCTTCTCCTCCAATAAAAGCTCATGAAACATTTGTAAGATATCTTTCAATCGCTATCCTACAAATGTCCTGCGCATCTGTGCAAGAACCTGCTAATGTAAAAATGCCTTTCATTCACAGTGGAAAAAGACTACGTAAGGGACAGTATTCTAAGCAATCCGTCTGTATTTTGAGGAATCATTTAATTTATATTGGATTTTATTTAGTGGTGGTTTTTCACATGATGGTCGAAACATTTATACACTCTACAATCCTCCTTATTTGTATAAGCATGAACAGCGTCGGCAATGGTGAAACGCTCTTTTCTCTGCGTTACATTTGACTAAATGTAGCTGCTGTAAACGTTAAAAAAAGTTCATTTAAAACTAAATATCATTTAATGAGCGGAAGCTATCATTATTTTGATCTCCCCTTTGTGTAGCGCATGTGTGGCAGAGGGAGGGGCAGTGAGAACAAAAGTAATGAAAAATATTTGAAAATGACTATGATGATGTGAGGGCTCCCCCTTTGGGAATGATGAATAGTCTGTGTAGATAGGTCTGACCTGCTACCTGGATTTTTAAGGAGTCCGGCCCATCTGCATGCGCAAGTGGACACTTATAACTGGCATATAATTATGGACCAAGGATATAACAACCTTGCCTGGGAGTGCGTATGCTTGGATGATGTGAGACTTGTGAAAGTCAAACAGCTACTTATGAGTTGAAGGTGCATGCCAGCTGACATGAAAAATCTGGTTTGTTGGCCTAAGGGCAGCAAAGAATGTTGATGGGGGAACCTGGAGGCTTGTGATTACTCCCTGAAGCATGCAGCGCTCTGCATGACGAGCTACCTCCACATGACTCGGACATCCACAATGACCTCTAGACAATGGTCGTATGTTAAGTCAAGACTCAGTGAAGCTGAGAGACAGAGGAGACAGAGGGAGGAGGGGTGCAACAAGGGGACCAGTCACAACCGTAGACAGCTGTAGGCTCGATCCTCCCCTGTACATCCAATCAATTACTATAATTCGTTCCAGCTGTATCCGAGAGAGTAAACATTGAGCAACTAGTATAGCAGCTAATGATGATACCTCTAGGGATAGAGATAGGGATACCCCCCCCGCGCGCTGCTCAAGACTTCTACATTTTCGTCATTATTTTCTTGGCCTGGGCATTAACACATGACCCAAGCCAAATTCATAAATTTCTTCAGATGAAAACATGCAGGCTGATGTAAAGTTAGTAGCATCTTTCTTAATCATATTTTGTGAAGTAAATCTCCTGCCTGTTGAAATGTCAAATACTTAATGAAGCGTATCTGCAGTCGCGGTCTATTATTTTCCCCTAATTACCAGGGTTTTGTTTTTTTTCCCCCCTCTAAATTGAGCCTAGTTTTTTTCTGCAATTTTTGCCACAGAGTTGAAAATAAATAGTGAAGTTCACGTCTGGCTAACGAATGCCAATAAACAGCGTAAATTGTATCAAAAACACCCTCAAGGCTCTTTGGTTTGTGTCTGTGTGGGTGTTTCATCATTATAAGAAGTTTTGTCTTCAGTGTTTTCCAGCATGATGGCTTTCTTGTGCTCACAGAGGGAATAACTTGATGAGGTGCAGGTATACTGGTAGAAAATTGGATCTCAGGAGTCTTTTAGCAGTAGTGTGGAGGGATTGGTGGTCGCTAGACAAGTCAATTTCAATATAAAGTTTCTGACAAGGTAATGGATGGAAGCTGCTCTTCGTAAGCCTGTTGGTAGTCACTTAAACTATCACTTTTATTTACACATCGTGCTTTAATAAAGAAACTTCACAGCTTTCCCCCCCCTTTTTTTTAAGTAATCATATCGCTGATTACAAGTGTGCTACAGGTTGATTTCCAATCATTCTGATTTTTGTTCTTTTTAATGGTCTGTGTTAAATAAACAAATGATACAACTTGCAGCATTAACGAGATAATTAGCAGGGAAAAAAAGAGGGAAGTTGAGCTTTAATTGGCTTCAGTTGCAGTGACACGTTGGACGAACCACTATGTTTCCCTCAGTAAAACATCTGAGACAGTAAGAACTCCAATATCGCCAATGTTGTGCTAATCACGGTCTAATTATATCACAATGTAATTACACAGCAATTACAGCTGCTATCATATTTGAAAGAGCACACTTAAAAGCAGAATACACATGAGCTGATTAAAATTATATATTAGGTGATTCAGTGAGGAAATGTTATAAAGTAAAACGCTTTGTCCCCTTGCATGAAATATACTTTAATCACTTTAGTTCCGTTTGATTAAACTCACTGATAAATTAGCAGCATGTTCCTTCTCCCATGTTCTCCCTCTGTCTCTGTTCCACTGCTACGACACAGAGAAATTAACTGCCTTGACAGCAATATGCTCCCTAGCTGCTACTGCAGCACAGATTTCAAGGATTTTCAGATGCCACACTTTACATTATCATTCCATGCGTAAACAGCACCGCCTGAAAACTGCTTTCTTTTTCCCCCTTCGATGTTTATGGGTCTATACAGTCTTCCGCAGGCATAGTGAACAGTCTGCTGGCCATCAAGGTTGCATCGCAGGAAGAAACCATTTAACACCTGAGCTCCATAAACAACATAGGAGACCTTTTGAAAAACACATTGAACGTGAGAATTTTTTTTTTTTCCAGAGTCTGCTTCATGGTTGCAGTGTGTCACAGACTCAGGCCACATCCTTCATCAAAAAACATGACAAGTGTCAGTATGGAATCTGACCAACTCTGGAGGAAGAGGGTAAGACAAACAGTAAACTTCCTGGCTGATGTTGTGATTTCCCTCTACTCCATCTATGACATCTAATTTATTATTTTAAACAGGATTTATTAGAAGCATCAGCTGAATTTTGGTTCCTTTTTGGCTTCAACCAGATTGATTTACAATCGCGAGTATAAAGTTTTGAATATATCTCAGTAACAAAATCACATTTGCATCACTCACAGAGGTTACATTTTAATGGCTGTCTGCCTTCCTGACTTTTAGCAGGATTATGAAACTCTCAGGCTGATTTTAATGACACTGGAGGGGTGGAGAATAGACCAAGAGTGACTATTTGATTCTGGCACAGGTCGAATCACGAGGAAGATACACTAATTGTATTTCCCTTTCTTTGCCAGATAGGGCATTTAAATTCACGGTTTGGTCAGAGGCTTGAGTGGGTGACATCTCGTCTAGAGTGGGAGAAAGTGTTAAACCGTTCTTAAAAATGTCTGTTTAACTGGTCCTCATGGACACATTTTTAACTTTTTAAAGATTGTTATTTTGTCTGGAAGGAGATGATGTGATCTTCTTTCACAAAATGCTACTTTACAAGCAAAACAGCGCGATAAAAACAATCTTGGCGCGGAGTGAAAGTTTGGGAAGTACTTGTATAAAGTTCAGAGAGGCCATTTTTGTGTATTTTAAGTGCACTTATTGGTATGAGTGTATCTGTTTTTCTATAAACAGTTTACATCTGCAGTTTCTCACCCGAACCTCCTTTTAAACTGGTTTGTGTCACACAGCATTGACAGTGTCATTTCCTTACCAGCAATAGAAGTAGAAATCAGATAAAGTTCCAATAAAGTATGTTTTAAGGCTAGTTTTTCCTCTCCTGAGTTTACCCCTCTGTTGTGCACAAGACACAGCTTCACCGTCAACCTTGTGCATTGTCAGTAGGTTTTTTTTTAACTGTTCCTCTCTCACCTGTGTCCCCCTCTGGAGACGTGACTCAACATTCACCTTTAACTGATCAAGGATGTTGTCATGCCAGTCAGATGTTCTCTAAAGGTATTGATGGGCTGATGTGGTTGTTGACTACAAGTGTTTTCCACCAGGTTTCACACAGCGAAACCAAAATACTTGTCACTACAAACCATGAAAGATCTTTGGTCCCGTATTCTGAACTTCTCCATGCAGTGCTGGCACTTGTTTTTTTTTTTTTTTTTTTTAAGGTTATTAGAAACATGAATTCATCTTTTAGCGGGATGAGATCAAGGTTACATCTAACAAACAATTCCAGAGTTTGCAACCAGACGTACAACACCTCTTCAAGTGCGGTTCAATTCAGACGGACTAAACAAAGCAGGTGTGAAAGTGCTCAAACCAACACCTTCTAAATGCATACAGTATATTTGTCCTAATAAATAGAAAGAAAGCAGCGTGTTGAATGTTGTTGGTCTTTTGTGCACGAGTAAAATTCTCTTTGGCAAGTGACAATTTTAAGAGCAAATATAACCGTGGGTTGAATACCTGTTTTATTCAAATATTCTTAAATTCAGCAAAAGTGTTGGTACTTGCTCACGGCAGTGAGACCTTTTGGTGATGGTGGATGGTTAATTCTTCTAATTGCCCAGTTTTCAATAAGACCTCTGCAGGTTTGTACAATGTACGAGCAACGGTTGCCATGGAAGTACTTGCCAATGCTCGACACAGCTTTTGTTTTTCCAAACCCTGGAGGTTTTCATGTTAGGGTGCGTGGTTACTGGTGTACTATTTTAATGTTTTTTTCATGAGATTATTTGCACAATTTGGCTGACAGTTGTTTACCTTCATCACTGGAGATCCAGATGGGCTCTGTGAAAGGGATTAACATAGTGCTGCGTATTATAATCCAATTAATGCATGTTGTCAAATCATGTCTGTACGCTCTCCGGCTGTATTATCTAATAGAGCCCATTTTTTAAAATAAAATGGATGATAACAGATTGGCAACAGTTTGCTACATTGTCTGTGTTATCGTCAAACATCTCAGATAAATCATACAATGGCACTATTGGTGCATTGCCTGAATGCTCCGTGTAAGCTGACAGTTTGAGGGATGCTGTGCACGGATGCTGTCACGACCCTACAGATGTGATCAGTAGATGTTCAACTTCAGTTTGCATTCACACCTTCCGTCAGCTGTGTCACACTGGTGAAAGCTTCAAAAATATCAGTTTGACCGAACCTCACACGTTGATGTGTGAATTTGACTGCATAAAAAAAAAAAAAAACCTGCTGCGCTCAACAGTAAGGATTTTGAAGTTTATGACCCACAGACGAACTTGATGACCTGTTAAGATTCAGCAATGACATTAAGGAACTATTTCATTTTATGTTTTCATCAGAATTACATCAGTTTGACAAACTAAGGAGATTAAACTGCATAGATACTGCAAAGATGACAAGTAGAATTACATACAAAATTTTATTTTCAATGTTGATGTAAATTTCATGTAATTCTGCAGCTGTAAGTTATTATTGGACACCCGAGTTAAACGCCAGTACCAGCACAAGTCGTCTGTCTGTTCCTGTTGGACTGAGCTCTCATTCCACCCACATCTAGGAAGTCCAAATCCAAGTTTGCTGGCATAGTTGTGACAGTTCTAGGTCTGATCCCTGATAACAATGATACAGTCAGGAAGAAGTGTGGAGAAATAAAGGCCAGTATTTTGGAGTTTCCAATTTGGCCAGCAGATAACCGGTCCGAGACTTCCTAGTCCTGTGTTTACAGTCCATATAGCAACTGGAGACATTTGCATGGAGAGAAAGATGATGAATTAGAGGGGACTGTGTCATAAGCAGGCAGTTTACACACAGTTAGCAGTTGAAAACCACTGAAACTGCTTTGCCAAATTGTCTGACTACAGCCATTTTTCCAACCTTGCATTGGACGAACGCGCTTCGTCTATTTGGCGCTTCACACTGACTGTTTACATGGATGAAGCCAAGGTCTGCTCAAAAATGACTGGAAGCCAATAACTTCCCTGTCCTGACATTTTCCCCTTGGCTACAGATTTTGTATTAATGTACAGAATCTGTTTCATTAAAAAGAAGAAATGCAGGAGGAAGCTCAAGACACCTACTGTTTCTGTGAGAACTTGAAAGGCAAAAAATATTTGGGTGTTGTCTTGCTTTGATGAATTCGAGGGACAAAAATACGTTAGTTTCAATTTTAACAGACCTTTTTTTTAATCTTCACCTTATTTCTTCCGTGCTATTACTTTATACTACTTATACAGGCTTACAGACTGATTGTTGTTGCCTTTATCCACTCATGCTGTCACATGTACTGACGTGTCCACATCACCACAATAACTTCAGCCTAGTACACGGCCTCCACTTTGTCTGCAGCAGATCTGTGCTCCTGGAACTGCATCTCTCTTGAAGTTAAAGGTGCTTTGGCGTATATTTGTGCAGCAGTATTCACCAGTGCATGACTGTCCACACCACACCGTGTATGGAGCCGAGTGTTTAAGTCCCTGTCCGCCTATTGTAGAGCAAAGCCATTTGGTTGCCATCTACAGGAAACGTGTAAACACAAACCACTGTTTATTTTCAGGTATGGAAGAGAACACTAAGCTAACCTTCCTGCGCTCCGTGTTCCCCAGAAGAAGACTCTCAATAACTCTCGCTCACATTTATCTTCCTGCAACAAGTCACAGTTTGATGTGGACAAATGCCCTGCTGCAGCCATTTCACAGCTGCGGATTCTCACACAATAGAAGTAAAGCATCAGTGTCCAAATAAACAGGATGCACCAACAGTGCACAGCGCCTACAAAAAAAAAATTAAACCAGTAAAATACCAGAGGAACAAGAAGTTACATCTGATCCTGAAACAGGACATGCGTCTCCTCCAGATTTGAAGTCTCTCTCAGTTTCCTCCTTCACTTCTGCGTCATGGTGACAAGGTTTGCGCTGCGTACCTGCCTTCTTGGGTGATGACGGACGACTTTCTGATTGGCCGGTTGCAATTCAGGCCAAAACACACCCATGAATTGATGAAGGCACACGGACACAGCTGAAAGGCGAATCCTGCTTTGTTACAGGAGCACTGGGGAGGCGACACTTGCTCCGCTGCTGGTGCAGGACAGAGGAGGAGGATCTGAACACACCTTGAATGATTTACAGACTGTGCGCTTCACAGATGAGAGGACGATAGGACCCCAAGTCTGACGTGACAACACAGTCACTGCGCTTCAACAGCATTTAAATATCCCATGACACTTAAGAGTCTCAAGTAGTTTCTAAGACTTTTAAATAAAATAGATGCATTTCTGAGTTTTGAAAACTCACATGAAAACTTACACACATTCACACATAACTAATACAAATGTAACCCACTCATTAATGACCCCCACTATCAAAATAAGGTAGAATAAAAACATTTGGCTGTCTAATCCTCATGAGGATTAGACACACGTTTGACTTACGGTCATTAACGTATCATAGCATTGTTCTACCTATTATTCCGTGAATTGTCAACATAACAAAAAAAAACAACAAAACAAACTACATGCCCCCTATTGGGCCCCGAACCCAAAGTTTGGGAAAAGCCGCCTTAAGGGATTCCCTCCACTTCTTTATTTTACCAGGTTGCTGCAACTGAATCAGCATGATTCATAATTTATCTTTGTAATGAATGAAACATTACATTCCTATTTATAGTCATTAATTTGATTAATTTTTAATGACGGACAAGATGAAAATGGGTTCGTAAGAATTAAGGGAAAGAAAGAATAGAAATGTGTATTTTCAAAGTGTATTCAAGCTATGATTTGTATTTAACAAACAGGGTCACTGTGGGAACTGTTTAGATGAATTACCCCTTTGTTGCCAACAACAACAAATGACATGAATATCACATTATCCGTATGAACCTAAATCATTTAGAGTAGTCGTGTTTCATTACAAGCGCACGGAATATTTGTGTGCAGTTTACTTATTCTGGAGCATTTTTTCATTACCGTGGTTTTCCCCTGTAATGTCTCATTAATTTAGCAACCTTTGATTTCAAACTCTACTTTCTGGACACATTTGAAATATCAGCTTGACTAAAAGGAGGTCGTTATACGAGAGCATTTTTAACAGTCGCACACTTGATATTGATTTCTTTCGCTCTGATTGCCATGATGAGTCATTGAGAGGAAGAATGTAGAGGAACATTAAAAGATATTCTGTTGTGCACTGAAAAAGAGATTTTCATCATGAATTCGAAAGAATTTTCTGAGCATAGAGAAAATAATCTTCGAATATACATTCATATGGTAACTAAAGGAACTTCATTAAATATTACATATTGCTTTCTGTATCTGAAAATTTCCCTCCACAGATGTTGAGATTATAGACATCTGTGTTTTGCAGAAATCTCAACATGTTACTCTGACAGGTTTGCAGCACAGTAGCCATAATAAGTCCACAGAATAATAAAAGCAAAAGAAGTGAAGCGTATCCTCTGGCCTACATAGAGACGTTCCTCTCCCCCTGCACCAAACAAAGCTTCTGAGGCCTGCGGCTAATCACTGCCCTTTACCTGTTGTCATTCATCGAGGAGTCAATTGGTCTGCTTCTGGAGGGTGCAGAGGTAATTACGATTTGGCTATGACTTATGTTTGGCTCTATTGTTTGACTTTGTGACGCACACGCTGGGATATTGGGGACTTGAAGCTCAAAGCTCATTCAGGAGAGTTTTGACTTTGACTAAACCACTCAATCCCCCCCAGAGAGCTTTGCCTCTTACTAAACAAAGCTCAGCCAAGATGATTCAAGATCATCACGGTAAAAAAAAAAAAAAAAAAAACGACTCCAAGTTTTATCTTCTACTTTGAGGGCTTTATTTGTTAAAATACCGTTTTCAAGGTATCCTAGGAAGTAAAATATTTTCTCTCTCATTGCATCTGTTCTCTTTTAGTGTGATTAGAAGAGTTGCAAAGCAAGACGAACAATTTCCCAATATTGCTATTTAGATCATTTTCACAGATCTGCTCCTCTTCAAACCCAGAATTGTATTAATATTTAATCGCATTATAAATTGGATGAGGAATACAATTATGGAAGTAAATACACCTGTCCCACCAAGCAAGAAATTGAGAAAATCCCCCACCAAGAAGCTTTAGTCTCAAGGTGAGATTTGGGAAATGAATGTTTAAACTGGAGGAAGATTTGCTGCAACATAATCTACATTCCTATTCATTTACTTCTTCAGTGTGTCCAAAAAAAAAAAAAAACCTCCTGAGAGTCATCCCCGACATCCCTGTTGATAGTCCTGCCCTTTAGTGTCACATATGGACAGTAGGAACCCATATTTGTGAGTATTGTACATTTATGTGTATTATGTGTAGTGATTGATCAATACTAGATCTGAAATCCATTTTCTTATGTTTTGGGGTAAAAATGATTAATAGAGACCAAAATTATATGAATCATTCTAATACTGAACAAGTAAACTATGACTGGCAACCGTAAAATGCCTACTATCACGCAGGGACATTGTTAATACCAAAGTCTGTTCACATCAGATTGTTATTATCAGTGTCCAACATATTCTCTTGAAACTATTTGTATGACATCTAAAAGTTAAGCACAATTATCGGTGCACAATCCTACGAATGCCCAGCCAAACCATTAATCAAGTGGGCTTCTTCTGCAGTAGCCAGCGGGTACAGCACAGTGCAGAATCCAACACCTTAAGAGATGTGTTAGGAACAGACATTAATACACTGAGCTTCTGGCCTCCTCGCTAACATGTCCACCTCCAATGCCAGGGTCATGAGTTTCCAGCTCAGTGTGGGATTGTACCAGGCTGACCCCTGCAACAAGAACCTCAAGCAAAATACTGGAGATTCCTTTTCTTCTAACAGGAAAATGGAATATTTTAAGATCCCGGTTGAAGTCTAGCTTGAATTAGGCTATTCATTGTGATTTAAGTATAAATAATTGAATCAAAACAGCTTCAACAGTTTTGTCCCGATGTTTACCTCCAAGCTAGCAATTACATGGATCACGTATGAATTATTCGCATTTGTTCTTGCACTGACGGTGTAACTACAAACTCTCGAATTATCCTTAAAAGTGTGACATATCTCTTTGAAAGGAGGAGGAAATACCAAGAAGTTGCCCCGTAAGATATTTCTAAAAACGGGTGCTTAGCCAGACTTTAAGCCTTTCTGGAGTCTGCTGAGTCATTTTTGTCCTCAGAACACAGTTCAGAGGAAGCAGCAACAAACATAGTCGAGAGATGGATGACCATGGTTTGACAGTAATCGCCGCTATCCAAGAATGTTGAGAAATAGAGATTTTAGTATATTTTGCAGTTGATAACTGTGGATATCCAAAAGTATTTCTGAGTTTTGGGAAATTTGTTTGGTTGTGATTTTGCATGTTTCGTGCAGGTTTATGATCACACGTGGGTCGATATAGGCACTTTACGAAGAATGAGATACACAAGTAGAGATTTAATGAATACAATTTAAAAAATCAGAGGACAAATAAGATCCGCACAGACAAGTAAAAGCAGCATTCATAAAGATTAAAAGCAATGGAGAAAGAAGTCTTCAGAATTTGAAATTGCTACATTTAGGGAAAGTCAAAATGATGGGGATAACAATGACTTGTATTGATCATGTGATTAAAATCACTAAAATAATCGGTACATTTGGAAATCTGAACTATCAAACGAGACAAGACACTTCAACCTTACAGCACAACAGTGGTAAGACGAAGTTTTCTTTTTAAAATGGGCCGAAATTAGCTTTTTAACTGTGAATACATCAAACAACCTGAAGCAATAAGATGCAGTGATATACATATTTTGACAAGTTAGAACATCACCTGTGAAACTCGCCACCGTAGAGGGCCTCACGGTGTATTCTGCACGTGTGATTTTTGAAGAATCAACATGATGTGTCAGGCCTTCTCCACAGCCTGTTGAAGACTCCTGTGGGGGAAATAGTTGCTGTGTAAACGTCCTGCGCAGAGGTACACTTCCTTCCTGCTGTCACTGAAGCATGAGGAGAATCCTGGAAGATGACAGATGGAGGCTCTCAGATCTTCCGTCTAGACCAAGTCAGCAGAGGTGACTGCCTCTTCATGATGAGCCAATTCTGCCCCGTCTTCCCTTCCCCTTTGATGAAAGATTGAGGAGGTGTTGCTGCGTCAAAGAATCAGGAGGCAGATAATTAAATCACACAGGATTATGTGTCACATTTGACCCGCGTGGACCTACTCGCCTGCTCCAAAGTAAGATTCAGAGCGAGTCATAAATCAGTCCTGCTCAGGTTTCTCTAGTTTATATATTTCTAGCTCTCATACATATTCTTTTCTTCATTTTTTCCTCCTTTGTTTGGGGAGGGGCTGTTACTGGACATGTATTTTCACATGGGAAATGTGTGGGCTCCTTGTGCAAGCTTTCTTTCAGAGACACAGAAGCTTGACCAGGTGTTAGAGGCTGGCTAAAGAGTTAAAAAGCAAACATGGAACAGCTTTTTTCCAGATGGCCACTACAACATCGGAAAAAAATAAAAAGAATACACTCGTTGTGCACGGTTGTGGAGGCAGCACCTGCCCAAAGTACTACAAGTCATTTTTAGCATTACTACTGTTATTGGATCGAAAACAGTCTTGTTCCTATTTAAAAAATAAAATTCACAACTTTGAACCCTGTGACCAACAGCTTCAAATCCAACAGTCAATCTGCTAAAGTGACAAATAACGAAGCTATCAGGACTGAAGCGTTATGAGCAAATGTTTATTTTGTAATTCTTCCTGGTTTACCGAGGCTGCTCCCATCAACCTCTGCTCTAATCTGTGTGTATCTGCTATGCACTCCAAACTAAATTGCTGTTTATTCTATTCTGCGTGCATGAAAACCCCCAGCCTGCTGCTGAATGCTATCAGGGGAATGAGGGTCCCAGGATGCTCAACACTGCTGCTGACACAACACAATTCCTGAAAGACCTGCAGCTTGATTTAACCAAGCAAAATGTCACGGTAATTGTGAAGATTTATATCAATGGGAAAGAGCTGACGAGGTTCCACAGCTATCAGATCTGACAGACCTAATATGAGCTCAAATGTAGCCTGCTAAAAGCTTGCAGGTTGACCAATTTCACCCGCCGATGTTCACAACTTAGGGAGTATTGACCGAGCCTTCATTTTCACTAGAGTAAAGTGGAACTTTTAAGTTGTGCAATGGTGGTGGTGGTGGTGGTGGTGGGGGGGGGGGGGGGGGGGGGGTTCAATAAAGTGGCATTACTTCAGGACATTTTACCACACTGTTTAGCTTTTGTGTGCGGTCTACAAAGGTGATTTGTATTTAAATGGGATGTTCAAGGTGCGCTTTTATTCAGCATCCTCCTCGGCTCTCCTTCAACAGATATGTTCAGATAAAATTCATTGGGCTGAACTTGTAGCATTTAGCTTTCTTTAAAGATGCTACAAAAGACCGAAAATGATGACATGAAGATAAAGCTAACAGAAAGCCCATACAGGACAGGACAGGACCTTAATGAACCATTTTGCAAATAACTACTCGTGAGAATGGTAAGTATTTTGTCATTCTTGATTACTTGCAACTGAATCGGCTGAAAAAACACACTATTTACTATTTATTAGTTAACTGTAAGTAGAATTACTTGGCCTCTAAAGTTTCAGGAGGAGGTCCAAGCCTCAACCGCACCACTCGCAACCTCACTCTCTCCTCATTCATCCCCTCCCTTTCACCCTCCTATTTCTTCCCCTGCTCCCTCCTCTCTTCAGGATCCTGGGGGGTCCATTGTACCCTGGAGCTACGGCAGATTCTTTGCCCATACCTTCCCTAAAGTGCTGTAAACGATCCTCCTCAAGTCATGAAACGTACCTGGGTGACTGTGTGAGCCTTGCTAGTGAAATTTCTTTATGATTTACAAACCATTTGCCATTTAAAAACCTTACATTGTGGACTGGTGGGATGTTGCTTCATTTTCCTTGAGAGGCACCGAGAAGTAATAAACGATTCATGTTGCCTGGTCTAATACGTCACTTGATAAAAGATGCATTTCTGTATCAGACTTGATTTAATGAATAGTCCCTGAACAGCCATGAATGTATTTTCTTGTAACCTGGGGAAATCTACTCTTTCACTGTAGGTTAATATGGGAATGTGACACGTCTGAGCTTCATTGGCACCAATTGACCAACAAGAAAGTCCTGAGAGTGAGACCGTAATGTGAAACGACACAAAATTCAATTGTTGAATGTAAAAATTTAGTTGTTTACAGCGCACCAGAAGCAAAGTGGAAACCAGGGAAATGTTCTACCTTGACTCCAGTTTCTCTATCAAGGTGTTTGTTAGCTGGTGTGACTTCCTGAGAAGGTAATTTGCAGGGCATCGCAGAGTCCTGTTCCTGACCTTCATCGTATGTCATCAACATAACCTCCCCTAAATAATAAACCGGGATGAAACTTAAAAAAACACAAATGTGTTTGAACTTTTACAGTCCTGTTATGACCCAAAGACAAATAAAATGCAAGGTGTAGGCACATGTTTACTTAGTCACAGTGGCATTATCAAAAAAATGTTTATAGCCCCGTGCACTGTATGGATGACGAGGTACCGCTGGATGGCATTATTATTGCCCAGAGTCGTATTCAGGTACCAACATTTGAAGAGCTTCGGCTACTGCATGTGTTATTTAACCCTTCCCATGTGGGCCCCGTAAATGTGGACGTAAATGGCACGTACTATCCTCCCCCCCTCCCCGTGTGTTCCTGACCCCCCCCCCCCCCCCGCCTCTGCCCTCTCCACCTCCCTTGGGGTGGCAGCACCTGTTGGCTGCAGCCTGCCCCGCCGGGGCTTGGTGGCGCGGCCCTGCTGCGACGCCTCCCTCTCACTTGCCTCCATTTGGTCAACGGACTGCTCAAGTTTAGCGTACATACACAACAAATGTATATGTGCTGTTGTTAAATTTCTGAAGTGTACCATTATTACTTTCAATCTGTAATAATTGTGACGGCTTGTGATAGTTGTATCAGGCTTTGAGTTGAGTTGTGTAAAACAAATTTTCCCTCGGGTACAAATAAAGAAACCTTGAACCTTGAACCTTGAACCTTGAACCCCTAGAACTGGTTCAGTTCTTATTGCATCAAAAGGGGGGGGGGGGGATCTTATTGCATTGTGAGTTTTCTGAAAATGAAGTCTCAACTTGCCAGACACAAAACAACAACAAAAAAGTATCGCAAAGTTGAACATGTGTTTATTTAAGGATCAACGAGAAGTAGCTTTTTTTTTTTAGTACTGGCAACAGCACTGTCACACAGTTACGCTACAATACGTGATGAGTAACACCTCCTCCAGTGACCTCGGATGATCGTATTTGCCTTGTTCATTTATTTTTTCCATTTTGTGATGTGAACTGATGCAACTTCTTTTCATTTTATGTGATTGATTCTTTCATTACTGCTGCTATTCAATCATATCAGCTCTCACCTCCTGTTGCTGTGTGCAGTGAACACAACAGGTTGGTGGCAAAACTCTAAGAGAATATATCTAAAAATATCTGAAGATGCAGAGATAGAACTTTGTGTCCCCAACGCAGGGATCTTTTGAAAGTGATGAACCAGTATTATCATTCACGTACGGCATATAATTTACTCAACAGAGGGGTTTGTCTCTCTGAATCCATCCCCAGCGTTCCACCTTTGAAATTAGGGCAGGCAGGCAGGCAGGCAGGCAGGAAGACATCTGCCTGGCTTATAATGGCTATCACAAATGTTTCAGTAATTCCACTCCTTCTGAAACTTCCCTCCCCTTCAGTTCACTCCCAAATTACAGCAATGGAATGAAGCTGGGACTCTTTTTGCCTTGCAGAGAGTCAGTTTTTTTTTCTCCAGCTAAGAGGATCGGAACAATTCCTTCTGTGGGTTTGCATCATGGAGACCAGCAGTCAGTCCAGCAGCCAACAGATCCTGTGGAAAGATGTGAGTCCATTTTTTTCCATTTGATTTATGGCAAAATTACACAATTTTCTTTACAAATATTGCATCGAATATGGAGTCACCATGAAGAAAATTGAGCAGTCAAAAAATTTTACAGCTCGACAAATGAATTGTGGGTGGCAGCAGAAGTGCTTCAATAAATAAATCAAAATCCTGTGATGTTTTAAGTAAAATATATCTTTCTTGAAAACGGTGTGTGTTTTGACCTCTTTCCCAAATGAATTTTTTTCCTATCTTAGTCCTTTTGGCTTCCAAACTTTCTTCCATTCTCATGCTCAGTTTCACCTGAATCACTGTGTTTGTTTTTTCATCTGAAAATCCTTGTTTATTACATGCAAGAAGCATTCATATATGCTCCAAGAATTGCCTGTATTGGAAACTTTATCACTGAGCAGAGGATAGAGAGGGATTTGGGACTCTGAATTTTTTTCCTCCCTCTCTCTCTCATATATCACAGACCAGAAAAAATAGAGGAGTCAGGTAAAAATATCACACCAGAGTAACATAACATTTATATTTTCTTTTAAAAGTGAGAATATGACATCACATGCTGCGCACAAAGAAAGGGTACAGGAGATACTTATCGTAAATACTCTGACAGCAATGAAGAACTAAGACATCGCCTGTTGCTTTGAGTCAGAAAAGTACTCAGATACATATATGAGTGTGTCCTGGTGTGATAAACCACTTCTGTTTACTGGTTCTGTTGTTTGCTGGAGAAAATGCTCCCCTTTGCCTGATAACAGCAGGAGGCTCCAGGCACTCTTCCTCAGCCAGGACCCAGCTGGCTGGTTCTGAACTCCTAAACCTTTAAACACTATGTTGGCTGGTGCGACAGACTCAGGCTGCTCCCCCTTTCTCCATCCTTGCCTTTTGGTCTGTCTGCCCCTCAATCCCACCTCCTTCCTGAGTATTCACTACTCTAAAGGACAGCCAGTTTAGTTTCCACTCTAGTTAAGTTTCCAGTGCTTATGAAACCTGCCACAGGAGAGCAAAAGCCACCTTTTTCTTCAAACCCCCCCCCCCCCCCCCACTCCCCTCAGAGAAGCTCACATTGTAAAGAATTTTTGGCTCAGAGATAGTAGCCTCTGTTTTTTATTAGGCCTTCAGGAATGCAATGCGTTGAAGCTTTTAGGGTCACTGTCACTAAAACGTCATATGTGGAGGTGAAAAATACTGAGTGAAATGTTTTTTTTTTTAAAGGAGCCTTGAATAATGTGTCCTTTCCCCAAAGTCATACTGCTAATGTACAATATGTATCCATCAAAAAACAAAAACCTATCAAAATTCATGAGGCACAAACTGTACGACTAAATCTTGTTCTTCTCACATAATATATATTTAAAACCACCTTTAAAAGCCAAAATGAAATATTATTCAGAGATATTTTGACTTATTGTTTTTCTGCAGTTCACAAAACTCACATCTATAATTCAAAAAATGAGCCAAATGATTCTGCATATACGAAAATCAGCATGATAATTGGCTGTCCAGTCTACTGCAGCTTAACAAAGTCAGCCACAATAGGAAACCAAAGCTGCTTTATCATAATTTTAGAAGACACAAAGATAGCTAACACCAATTTTGCTAATTGAAGTCAGTCCTTTTTTTCCCTCCTTTTTTTTTTTTTTTTTTTTTACATATCTGCTTTTCTGTTGTCCTTGGAGACCTTCAGAAGTGGTCCAGTGTGAATGAGAAGCTTTCATTCTCTCCCTGCCGGAGCTCTGCTTGAACAAAAGCCTGTCTTTATTAATTTGTGGCCTTAAGCTTTGGGAATAAACTACAGCGAGCAGAGTTTTAATTTGAGGAAAACTTTAATAAATGTAACCTTTCTGTGGCATTTGTAGCAGTCTGCTCGTCCCTGTAAGCTCAGTGTGGGCATGGTTATATTTTAGTCATCAGCCTTAATGGTGGCTAAAATCTGTTGTATGTCCGAGTCAAATGTCATCTCTCTGGGCTGAACGCAGTCACCGAAAAATAGAAATCAAATTTAAAATTCAAACATGATAAATAAAAAGGAATAGTTTGACATTTTGGGGACATGTATTTATTTTCTCTGCAGCAGAGTTGGATGAGAATTTCAATATCAGTTTCTTATCAGTAAATGTGGCTACAGCCAACAGCTGGTTGGCTTGCAGCACGCTTGCCCCTGTCTGAAGGTAATACATCCACCTATCAGCCCTCTAAAAAGGTCACTCATTAACATGTTAAAGTACAAATGTGTCAAATACCTCAGATAACAAACTGCAGTATGTAAATTTTACCCACTGGTTTCTGTAAAATGTGAACAAATTAAAACTTATGTAACAATAATCGCTATGTTTTAAGTAGCACACACAAGATTGTTTTGGCCCTTTCTTGAGTGGGCCAACAACTCAGAACTCTACTGACACATTATAAAACTTTCCAATCACCTGTCAGGCATTTTTATTCTGGTATTCAGCAATATAAGAGTACACTGTCAGTGATTGTGATCCTGAATTGTTTGCAGGTTGAGATGGGAAATATGAAGAAGGCCAAGTACCATACCTACCAACGAGTGGCGCTGGCTCTGGCTCTTGTCTTCCTCATTCTGGCTCTCTGTGTTTTCAGCTTGAGATATTTATGGAGCCCCAGTCAGGGGAAGGTAAGTTGAAATATCACTGTTGTCTCTTAGAAATCAGCTTGAAGCCATTTTCTTATGTGAATCAGGCCCTGATATTGTGAAGTTTGCCTTTTCACACATGTAGCATACAACAGGGGGATTGGCTTTCAAAGAATTAGCTCAAATCAACTCAGGAAATCGTTATTTGTTGCAATAAATCAACATTTCCACGCACAGTCTTCTTCAGAGTCTGTCTCAAGGATTACCTTTGTCATACGTGTTCTCACCTATACTGGAAAAAGTACAATGGGCATGTTGCTAGTTCATAATTTGGTAGATTGTGTTCAGTCCCTTTTAGTTATATCAAGGACCATGCCAGCTTCTTAGGAAATATAGTTTGACCTTCTACCCAGGACTCAGATGAGAAGACAGATACCCTTCTTCTCTTTTCTGTGCATGCAGTGGGGACATGAGCCCCACAGCTGACAGGTAGTTAGCTTAGCGAAATGAATGATATTGGATGGGCAGGTTAGCATACCTCTGTCTTGCTCGCTAGGCTTCCAAAACCTGCCATTCCTCTTATGTGTGATCTGGTTCAGATGGATCAGGTTCAGGATCCTGAATTAGCCAGAATAAATCATTCTCATCCTCTTCCAAAAAAAATAAAAAATAAAAAATCAACCATATATATGCAGCAGTTGCTCTTCTAATCATCAACAAATGTTTTTGTCTTGTTGAATTTTTAGGTACTGCATCAAATCATTGCGCCCAGTCAGGATAGCAGTTCTGTCTGTGGACCTTAGTTCTATCAGTGAAGGCAAAGACCGTTTGGAGAAAAGTTTATCTGACTGCTAGTTAGCTTAGCACAATGAATGGTAGTGGATGGGCTGCATAGCACACATCTGCCAGAAGTCCTCAGTCCGTCCCTGCTCCCTACTGCATACACAGAGGAGGTAGGGATATCAATCATCAGGTCTAGCTCTGGGAAAGACAGCCAATCAGTGTGCTTCCCAAAAAAATAGTCGGCATGTTGATTTAAATCTGAAAAACTACGGCAACCTTGCTAACAGAAATTTATTAAATCTGAACAATTTGTTGTTTTATTTGTACAAATGACCCTTCCTCTTCACCTTAGGGCATCTGTATCACTTCCTTTCATTTGAATAATAGAAGCATCATCAACACACCCACTCGCTCGCCATCAGTTCTCTAGACATTGACCTGCTCCATTCACACTGTGGCTCCATCGGCTATTAGTCATCGTCATTAATTATGTGTGATTTCTGATCCCTCAGAGTCAGACTTACCTTTTCACACAGAACTCCTGTGTTCATGTTTGGAGTGCATTAGTAAAAGTAGCCTCTCTGTGCTAAGTGTAGTCCTGATCAAAGACAGATGACTCTCCATATCAGCAAATCCCACATCAAAGTAAAAATGCTTGCGTTAGACAAATGAATGGCCACATAGTCTGTGCAGTCTGTACTGTATTCTGCTAGATTAAAAGATGAGTGGGACTTGCAGCTGTGTTTTCCTCCTGTTAGGTTTGATCTGTTAGATCTGCAGTTTCATGAGATCTCGAACCAAAGGACTAACCGTTTTTGTGTTGTTGTTTTTTTACTGCTGTAAATTTTGGCACGTGCCATGTGTCTGCTCTCTGTTCACATTGTAAACATCTCACAAATGAATGTCCTGATAGTTCAAAGCTGGCCTGAGAGGCTGCAGTAGCACTGAAACCTCTTGGCATTGTAATTGGGATAAACTCTTGTCCTGGCAATTCATCTTGTAAAATCCAATTCAATCACACTTGATGGAGAACATTTTCAATCTGCAGCTTTCCCTTGATTTTCCCAAGGGGCCGAAAAAGCTCATTTACCTAAGCCAGAAGGAAAATACATCAATAATTTCACATCCAGAAATAGGATGCTGTTGTGAGCACAGTTGAGAATGAGAGAAAATAATTAAAATTAAATGATGGTTAAAAAGGAGCACATAAATTTCAAGTCTGCAATGCATAATTCCTCTTTATGTGCACTGTCAATGCCATGAAATGAACAAAAGAAAATGTACTGAACAAGATGCACCTCACTGTTGTTGCTGCATCATTGTTATTATATCCAATAACCATGAGAGGAAGGACTAGAAGAAAAACACTATTGATGTAGAGGAACTATTACATTTCTGTAATACTACTCTGGTTAAAATAAGTAAAGGCCATCTCAACACAACTACTCAGAAAATTGGTTACTTTTGAACGGTTGAGGTTCAATGCACTCAGACATTGCATACTTCCACCAAAGCAACCTCAGCCACGAACTAATTTTTAAAAGTTATTTTTCTCAATGTTGAAACAAGTCCAAATTTTAATGGCTTCTTGCTTGGCCCATACTCTCCATACTCCACCAGGTTTGGTGAAATTCTGCGTCATAGTTTGTGTAATCAGTAATTCATTTCTGTTTTCATTTCTTTTTGGATACTTCAGTCCCTAAGTTCTATCCCGCCCAGTTCTGTTCCATTTTCATTTGCTGGTTTACTATTGGTTGGTAGCTTTATCAACCTCAAAAATGCACATTATTTTGGATATAAGCCAAATTGTAGGTAGCCTGGGAACCAAATGAACCTGTTCACTCATTTCAAATGGGTCCTGAAAGATGTGATTTGGTGTGGCGATGTCAGGCTAATTGGTGCTTATACTCAGAAGCTAATTAGAATTTTAAAATTATATCATATTATGTAAATCAACCCTAAAGTGATACCTCATCCCATGCCTTTCAAGTACTCAAAGCCCTTTTCCTCACCCTGCACTTGCTGTGTTTAGTAGTTAGTAGTAGTTGGTGGCCTGTTAGCTTCCACTAAATATATGCGGTTGCCATTTTCTACATTCTGTCATGCAGAAGTAATGCGGGGGAGGGGTAAAAAAAAAAGCATATTTTCTGAGTTCAAGACACCATTTTGAGCAGTCCAAAGCAGAAGTGGAGTATCCCTTTAAAAATGACAGACTTGATTAGATTGAAATTGATTAAAATGAGAATAATGTGCCTGTAATTCATTTCCGCCATCCATGCTAATAGCATTAATTCGAAGACCTTCTGCCATTTTTCTAAAAATTAAAAAGCCACATTTCATTTGCTACCCGTCTCCTCTGAGCTCAGGTGAACCAAGGTTCGTCTTCACTTCCTGGGAAGTCGGTGTTGTCCATGTTCCCTCCTTTCAACATATGAATCACCTTTGAGCCATCTCCTTTGTCCTTGTTAAATATTTCATGCCGGAGGTAGAAGAGTCATTATTTCCACTTTAATAAGCTGTGATCATTCTCACAAGGCACAAAATGTGTTGATGGCAGAGGTTGCCCAGGCGATGAATATCAAACCTGTGGACCCTGGGTTTTACTTTAATGGGGTCTTAAGGGGGAGGCTCATTCTCTGGCTTCCACATCAGTCAGTGAGATGGAGCCACTTCAAAGGAGCAGCACCTGTCTGTCAGATGGGAAGGAAGCTCCCTCAGACACAGCAGGGCAGCAGAACGCAGGTATGTATCTTCAACAAACCCCTGTGGAGCCATTCTGAATTTATACAGGAGGAGGACAGATGGATGAACACAAATCATGATGGGTGCATTAGGTCTGCATCTTGCTGAATGTTGGAGCCAAAGCAGGGTACTTCTGGATTCACATGCTTATTTTCGTTAACCCTCGGCCTGAACCTCTCTCCAATGTATACATATAGAGAGACATGATGTGCCTCTATTTCTTCCCGCCACGCAAAATATTCCATAAACCAGTGCTGATATCTTGCATGGCTGACCTCAGTTTGAACAACAGTCAACAAAGTAGCAAGGTTCCGCAGTGTATTTTACTACAGCTAAGATCCATTTTACAGTCTGAAAAGAACACTGACAATCATGAAAAGCTAATTTTCATCCCTTCTGTGAATTTGTGTGTACCAACAACAACAACAACAACAACAACAACAACAAACAAACAACAGTGCCCTGCTGCTTCCTCCGGCGGTCAATCCCGATATCTCACCCACAAATAGCTGCAACAAAAACACTGCTGCAAAGAAACACGTGATTGAAAAGGAGATTCAAAAACTATACGTTCATAATAACCGAAGTGAGCAGAAAAATGGTGTTATTTCCCAGTGTGAGTAATTTGCAAGTGAAAAAAAACATGATTTTTTGATCTGTTGCTATCTTTGTGTGAAATCTGTTCTTATCACTTCCTGCAGCTGTTTTGACAGATTCAGAGGAGCTGAGAATGAGAGATATCCAAACTAGCTGTGAGATCACATTTTTAACAGTCGAAAGTTGTCGTCAAATGAAAAAGGAGATTGAGCATGCCGAGAAGCACTCTGATGCTACTTGGAGGGTGGCGGCACTTTATTTCCAGGTTTATCACAAGTACGTAGAAACAAGGACTGGTTAAGCCACAAGTCAACAGCTTTGAAAATAGCAAGGGGAAGTGAATAAAACAGGGTTTTGTTTTTTTTTAAATCTCGCTTTGTTTTAGTCAAATAATGATAGCCATTACCCATCCGTAGTACTCCAAGTTGATGGAGTTCACCAAAGCAATGTGACTTCTGCGCTCGTATATAAATAGCCACTGAAAGGCAATTTGCTTTGTATTTCAACATGAGGATACGTTGCCGTCTTTTTCTCTGTGGCTGTGAAGGTGTGGTCGCGTTTGCGCACATGTGATTGTGAATGCATCAGTGTGCCTCAGCTCGTGTGTAGATTAGGCGTCTGCATTCTCCTTTGGCTTACGGCAAATTTCTGTTTACTATGTGCTCATTATTGTTCTGGGCCACAAGTCTCACCAGGGGATTTTTCCTCCTTGTAAATTAATCCTCTGTTATTACTGGTTTACATCAGCAAGTCGGCAGAAATGGAATCCGGCTGGTGAGTGCAGCAGAAAAATACGGGAAAAAAAATTTGCCGTGAATAAAAACTGCTTTTGAAAAGTGTTTTGGCAAATAAAAAAGGATCAAATCTAGGTGCTGATGTATGTTTAAGCATATCTGTGAAGCCAAGCATTTAAAATATCAGTAGATTACATTTTCCTGGTGCTATTTTTAATTCATGGGCCACTTTGACAGAGATTATCTGCAGACCAGCAGCCAGGAGCAGAGTAATTGTAGACCTGTAGATGTTGTAAACCAGTTTTTTTTTTCCCCTTCTTCTTCCTGGAGGAGCCTTGAACAGCTCACAGGTACTGTATGGCAAAACTGCCTGAGAAATACATGAATGTCAGACGGCAGCAAAGTGCTCCATTATTCAAGCTGAAATTGCATTGCTCACCTTGATGCCTTTCCTTCTCGGGTCCCAAGGTAGCTGCTGACTTGTCGCTCCTAATGGCCTCTTAAAGGCCTCACTGTCAGGATCGTCTTCTTTAATGAACACAGCTCCGCCTGCTGCTTTTCCACCGGTCACAGGTGTATGGCCTCTCAAGGACCCCTGCTGTTTATTTATTGCTCATAGTCCATATATACCCCGCAGTCCCCTCAGTGCCCAGGTGTCAATATGTAACCAGGGATGGGGACAGAAGATTTGATCATGATATGATTGTATCGCTTTCTTCTTTTTTTTTTCTCCGAGACTAAAACAAGACAAACTTCTTCTTACCTCCAGTTTGTTTACTCAGTCTTGTGTGGAGGAGTTATTATTCTGGGGAGGCAACAGGGCTTATCTAAACAGCTGGTTTGGCGAGACCTGCTGGGGAGGTTTGCCCCCTCTGTCTATTATCTGTCCTGATTTTACACGTCAAGCTCATTCATTCATTCATTAGCAGCCTCGCGTCCACCGGTGTTTCTCCTCCCTGGTCGCTACAGGTTCCCTCCTCAGATAATGTATTATGCCTTCCACTTTGGGAACAGTCAAAAAAAAAAAAAAAAAAGAGGGAATGGGAGGCAGACCGCAAAAAAACAAAAGAGAGTTGTTTTAAATTGTTGTCAGCGGAGTGCCTGAGGTAGGAAGGCTTCATGTTTGTGGCTGCTGCAGAGAGCGTGACGGCACTGCTAAGCCCACCGTGAGTTCGTTAGTTATTTCTTAGGCATATTTAGTAATGATTTTTTTTAGAAGCTTGAATAATATGAGTAGATCAGAAACTTAATTACTAATACTTTATTTAGCCAATCCACCAGTATGTTGCACGTATAATTCGGTGTGCAAACACACGCAAATGCCTGCTTCTTTTTTCCCTCCCCAGGCTGTTTCTCCCTCTCCTCTTTGTCTCACCACTGACTGCCAAGTAGACTCCTCTGCTCTGTTGTACAATTTAGAATGTGATTGAGCTTTCACATCCACTTTCACTCTCCCAGTAGTCGGCACCGCTTACGGCCTCTGTGTGCATTCACAGCCGCAGTGCTGAAACAGAACGGAGGGAAGTGAACAGCAAAGTGGAAATACTTGATTTATCTGTCCTTTCTCAATATATTTGAGGCTGTAATTTAGAAATTTTGATGTGATGTTGCTCTTTACTCTGATGGATCCTGATTATAGAAATAATTAAATCTGTATCCTGAATAATGGCTATGTCAGTGTGCTACGCTATAAATCTGTCAGCAATTAAAAGGTTGCCTTGACTTTCTGTGAGTTAGGCCAATTAGTAACCTTACTCAATATGTGAGGAGCAAAGCTGCATCTAAATCACGCTGCAGGTCTGGCACTCAATCTAACACCTCATGTAAGATAACCACAGTTCATTAGATGTTTCTTAATGTGAGAAAACAAAAAAAAAAGCAAACTTGCAGCAGCTCTAGAAACTAAAATTTTAATGACATGTATCTGTTGCATCTAAACCTGCCAGGCTTGTTTTGGACTGCTGGCTGAGATAAACATGGAGAAATCAGCAAACATAACACACTTTTAAAAAGGAATAGCTTTCATCCAGTGAAGCTTCAAGTGTTTACACAGGAAATTAGCAAAGTAAGCCAGACAGCTTATGTTGTAATGAACCTCGTTACACCCTATTTAAATGATGAAATTTAAAAACACACACACACACACACACACACACAAACAAACAACGGACAACTCCATTGGTTGGAAGCATTATCTGTGTTGCACTTTATGCTGCTGTGCGCCAGCATGTGATTGGGCCTCAGAACTGAGCTGAGCCACTGAGATTTAAACCTATTATCACATTTGAATGTTACAAACAGCTTTTACATTGTCACTGGTGAAAGACAAACCCGCGGGGGGGGGGGTGAAATTGTGTAATGTTTGTTAAAATTTAGAAAAGTGTGAAGTGGGGAGAAAAGAGAAGACTGAGTTAAAGTGTAAGATGTGAGAAATTCATGCACAGGTGTAAATGACACCATTAACTCCTGCATCGAATTGCAATAATTGTTAAAACCATTAAAGCCTGTTTAATATAACTATACTTGCTCTTTTCCTACAACAAGTCAAAATGTCTTCAGTGAATGAGCTGTGAGGCTGATTCATCTGGGAACAATGAAGAAACCTGAGTGCTCTGATGCACAAAATTATATCGAGAAAGCAAAACGGCATATAAAGCACAAGACTGACAGATTTCTTGCCTGGAAAGAACGGAAAAACGGATGAAGCTCATTAATCTGAAGGGGAAGCGTATTTTGCTCTCAATGTCATTGTCAGACAAAAGAAAAAACCCCAAAACTTATGTCCTATGAGAGTAAAACTTAACATTCAACTTTTGCACCGGACAAATTAAGGAGAAACTGCTGATAATGTAAAAATGTAGCTAATTATACTGGCTGATGATTTACACGTCAAATACAGTGGGATGGTTTGAGATTCCAAATCTTTAATAGGGGGGTGTGTTAATGTGCAGCTGTTCCTAAATAAGATCGTTAAGTTAATTATTCAAACCACTTCCTGACATGCCATACGTCCATGTCTCCTACCTACTGGTTATTGACAGCTTCTTGGACCTTTAATGCACCTTTATGTTGTTCTCCTGGCATCAACCTGATCTCAGAAATAGAATAAATACCTTTACACTGCATTGTGTGTCACCGACATCCGTTAAAAGTACATAACATCACTATGGAAACAGAGCCAATATAAATCAGTTATGCTTTGTGTCGGGAACACAAGTCGCCTGGTTCAGCAACGTCAGGCGATGGCTGGTGGTTACAGTTCTTAAAAACACAAGATGTTCAGAATCAGGCGAGCAGGTTGTGACGGTGGTCCTGACAAACGCCACACGATGAGCGCTACCAAAAACTAAGCGCACATTTGTGCCCTGAGCAAGCCATTTCTCTCATTTGCTCTCTCCCTACAACTCTGAAAACCTGTATGGATAATGTGATCCCAGCCAATCATTAAAATTATCTGAGTATATAAGTAATCATGTGCATCAGTGGGTTTGCAAGCAGGCAGGATTTAAAGATTTATCAATGCAAATAAAACAGTAATGGAGGAAACTACAAAGCATTGTAAAATTCAAACCAGCATTCTAATCCAAAATAGTGAGAGATAAGACAAAACTAAAATACAAACTTAACTCATCCCAACAACAGGTGGGAGAACAGGACTGCAGGATGAAGCTGATAGGATAAAAAGCACTAATTCCAGGTATGTGGCTGGAGACACAAGTGAAAACAGGAACCAACACAACAGGTTTTGACCAAAAATAAGACAGTGGTATGAACAAAAACAACAAGCTGAGAGAAAAAAAAAGCCACTGGAAAGATCAAAATGCTTCATTCCACCAAAAAAAAAAAAAAAAAAACGAGTAAAAATAACACAAAAAGGGGGACGGCACGGTGGTGCAGTGGTTAGCACTGTCGCTTCACAGCATGGGTTCAGCATGGGGGCTGCCTGGGTTCTCTCTGGTACTCCAGCTTCCTCCCACAGTCCAAAGACATCAAGAGGGGACGAGGCTGATTGATACTCTAAATTGACCGTAAGTGTGACTGTGAGTGTGAATGGTTGTCCGTCTATGTGTTGGCCCTGTGATGGACTGGCGACCCGTCCAGGGTGAACCCCTCCTCTCGCTTGAAGGCTGCTGGGATAGGCTCCAGCCCCCCTAACCCGAACCCCACCCCCAGCCCCCCCAATGAACCTTAACAGGATAAGTGGTAGAAAATGGATGGATGGCTTGGTTTACACTGTTCTGGACAGATGAAATAACAGGACACATTCCTAAATACAGGAAGCTGATGATGGCTGTTTTGATGTTTTCACTTCCTCCCCCCCCCCCCCCCCCCCCCCCCCCCCGTGTGAACAGAGGCGCAACAGATTTCCTCTAAGCTGGTACACCAGGGGTCTCACTTAAACTGTATCCTTTGGGCTTTTGTCTCTCACTGAGATATAATTTGGGGCTCATTTACTGCCTGACAGGAACAAATAATAGCTTATGTGAAATGTTTCAGGGTTTAATTAACAACAGTGCTGGAATACAGTTCACATTAATATCAGAAGTCAATCTGAGGAACAAGATGTCCAGCAGGAATGTACAAATAAGGTATTCGTAATGACCTTATGAGTGTACACTTTAAAATTAGCATTACATGAATCACCGCTGATCATTGAACTTCCTGTGAAAAGGTTACAAAAGAAAAAAGTAATCTAATTTTATGTTTAATATTTGTGGCTTCACTTATCATAACTCAGAGGGTACAGAGGGTGATAATTGGAACGTCCTCGCTGTAATATATTGTAGTTCTGAGGGTGAGTAGTAATTCTCCTCATTCTCCCCGGTGTGTATTCTCTCGTTCTACCGGAGATTTGATCACCTAAATTAACCTCGTGTCAAGAATAAACCTTAAACCTCAAATGTTTATTTGATATGTAACCGATGAATTTTAGCTGCTTCTTTTTTTCTTTTTTTTTCTCACGTGCATCAAAAAAAAAGAAAAATCCTTCGGAATTTACACGGGGCGCGCTATTTTAGTTCGAATGATTATGTAGCAATTATAGTTGTTAACAGCACGTTGTCAACAATTTGTACTCATTTTCTACAAATTAGTGCAAATCAAACATTTCATATAAATCAAACTTTTCTTCACAAACCAGTAAAAGGATTCTAAATTCCTTTTTTCCCCCTGGATGGATGGAATTCAAACCAGCATCAGGTCTGCTCATCACATTCAGGATGCAACGTCAGTTAAGCTGTGAAAGACATTCTGGGACTTGTAAGGTTTCAAGGATACTACAGTATATCTATAGATGTAGAATAGGGATTTTAGGGATACTTCACACAGAAAGTATAAATTTGCCTTTAGGTACTCACATTTGGCATTGTGAACTCCTGTTTTTCCCCTACCTTATGTCTAAAATATCCATGAATACATTTTCAAACGTATCATCCAATATAATCCATAATTTCATCCAGTCTGGAATCTCAAAGAAGCTCCACGAACTCTTAGGTTTGAGTTCAGTAATGAAAAAAAAAAAATGGTGAAGTTCTGGGGCGACCTGATCCAGCCGAATGTGGCGCAGAAACCCTAAGTTTGTAGATTGTGGAGTTTACAGCTAAATAAAGAATATACTGAGTTTGACGACATTAAATATAAAGACAAATTTGAAAAAGCTCCACCATCGTCTCACACAAAAAGCTCACTTGAGGTGGTTTTTGCCTTTTTTCACAGTTAATTATGTGAAATGGAACTCTTATAGTTTGCCTTGACAAGTGAATAGAAACAATTAAAGATATATGTTGAGATTGAGTGAGTGGGTCGGATAATAACTTGTGCTGAAACATGAATCAAATTACTGCCTTATTACCGTTTGTTTTCTAATAACAGGAGACAATGTTAAGTTGTAAAATCACAGGCCCAGGCCACTCGCAGCATAATGTGTTTGTGTTCCCCCAAAGGGTCTTCAAAGTATTTATTAAAAAGAAGAGCAAACCAGCACTGACATGGAACCCACAGTGGGGCCATGGCAACAGACCAAGAGCTTCTCATCAGGTCCCAGTGCCATAGCCCAGAGTCTCTGCATCAGACTCCCCCACCCACCCCCATCCCCTTTTATTGTGTCTTCAAGGCAGACGCATGGTGTAAACAATGTTGGAACAATTACGAGCCTGTATATCTCCCAGCAACTCTGTTAGGAATTGCTCTAACAGTCTACCTTGTTATAGGCATATGTTATAAGTCGCTGATGAAGTAGTTGCAGGGTTTTGCTGTTCTGGGAATATTAGTAGAGTTACAGTTATAAAAGAAGAGAGGCGGCTTTGCTCTTGTTGTAGCAATTCTAACTTTGATCACCCTTCCCAAGCCTTGGCTGTTGCTGAAGATCTGGAGCAGAGCCAGTATCTTGTGACTTGGGCTGGAAGCTTCGTATACACTGGGGTTTTTGATGCTTTCAGCGCACAAAAAAATGTGCACTTTGATGGCACTCAGATAAACACACGGATGATAAACAGCAAGGTGAGCGTGTGCTGACACGTGTTGGTGGTTCATCAGCGAATTCACATGATTGAGAAGTATTTTCACCCTTTATGACCCAAAAGGAAATTCAACCAGTGACTTTTAGAAGGGGAAAAAAAAAGTCCCAAAAAAGAGCACTTTTCCACAAAGAAATTTTGTGATTACTGTAAATTCCATTAATCTGGTCAAATCATGGCCTTGCATCTAAATGATCCAAATTACAGGTTTATAGCTCTCACAAGCTGTTTCTTAAATGCCACTTAGCTGCTGGAACACAGAGTATAAGCTCTTGTTGATTTATTCAGAGGTGAATTGGCTGAAAACCAGTCGAGCGATAAGGAGATGTATCCACCATAGAGGTCACTCCCCTGGTGACAGTCTGTACGCTGTGGCTTCTAGCCTCTGAACTATATGGGACAATCTATTGTCCGTTCAAGTCTGTTGTAGATTCTCCGATTTGCCTCTGAATGCATCGGACTCTCTCTCGGAGGGAGTGGGGGGGGGGGGGGTACCTTTGATGAATATTTCATAAACCTCAACGGCCCTTTTATAACAGGAGATTGGTGGTATTCAAATATGTTCACCTCAACAATAAGCAACAGAATTCATTCAGCTCTCCTGACAAAGAGCAGATTGTTCTCCTGCGCAGCGCTGTGATTACTTGGCTGGGAAAGGCTGTACAGGAAAGATGCAGCGTGAAACAAACCCGTGACTGAGAGGAAAGCGAAATGGCAGCCAAGCCCTTTGTGTAGTTTAACTTAATTTTCTTTTAACCGTTTGTTTTTATTTATTTATTTGTTTGGGGTTTTTTTTTTTTGTGCCGTTTGTTGGTACTTTAGAAGAGGCATCTGTCTCATGTTGACTCGTGGAGACTTGTGAAGATGTTACATCATTTGCCATTTCCTGAAAAAGGGGTTGAACACCATCTTTAAAGGGCCTTGTTAAGTTCCTCCACTCCATCTCTCAGCTGGCAGGTGAAGATTAAAAAAAAAAGTATTCTCATGGCCATTTTGAAAGCCCCCCCCCCCCCCCCATCCACCACCACCACTGTTATTGAGGGGAAGAAAAAAAAGACCATTTCTTTCTAGTTTATTTGGGGTTTGGCCAAAACTTAAGAAATACCCAAACAACCTGGTTGAATATCTTCTGCCTCCCTCCTGAATTTGCACTGTCAGCCTCTGTCATTTTTCCTTGAATACATACATTTGTATCCTCTTTGGCATATTGACAATGAACACATTGTGTGTTACAGGTTTCACAAAAGCTCAAGGAAGGAAAGTATGCTTCTTCTTCTTCTTTTTTTTTTAAGCAGAAAGTTGAGGGGAAACGTCAGATTCCCTGAGCTGTCGTAAAAAGACAATACAAGCCTTTGTTGTTTTTGCTTTGATTTTTGTAGAGATCATAGAAACAAACTACACATAGAACAACAATATACACCGGCGCCTCAGTTTCTTTCACAATAGTGTGTAGTGAGGAGCTTCCAGAGTCCCCCCTTCCATCCTCCCTCCTGAATGTGGCTCTATTATCGGCACAGTAGCACATATTGCGTGATTTATTGCCAGCGAGAGCTCAAGTTGTTTAAAACGACTGGTGTGATTAGTCATATATGCTTCAAAGCTGAAAAAGCAGTGCACAGTGCTTCTGTAAATTAACAGCAGCTGCAGACTGTAGTCGACCACAGCAAGGTGGTCAAACGTGGTAAGCGGCAGAGTCGCTGGGGGACAAAGAGAAAGTGGGTCATTACACCCCTTTCAGGTACAAGTAGGTTGACAGAGGAGAGAGGTGGGCCACATTCAAGATTCGGAGGCTCTCCTAATTTATTTTCCTGCAGTGAAAATGAAACAGTATGATAGTTGGTACATCCTGCCAAAAGTCTACTTGAGTTACTGCACAAATGTGCTTTATATTCCAAAAGTTCTTGGAAAAGTCCAACAACTCCATTTTTCTTGACAAAAAAAAAAAAGATTCTTTGAAAACTGAAGTTTTTGTTGCTTTTTTTTTTTTTTTTTTAAAGGGACCTTTAATCCTGTTATTGCCCTCTGATTTAGGTTAAAATGTCAAGTTCATATTAAACATGGTTTACATTTCAAATGAAGTAAACAAATGCAAAATAATCCCAAACTCACTCAGTTTACTCAGAAGAGAGTGAGCTCCTGAGTGTGTGTGTGTGTGTGTGTGTGTGTGTGTGTGTGTGTGTGTGTGTGTGTATGTGTGTGTGTGTGGAGGGGGGGGGTGTCTTAAAGAGACAGAATCTAAATTGGATTTTTAAAATTTTTGAATGGTTCTTCCCTTAAAAAACAACTGCTGGGAGCTCTTAATAAACTGAAACAGGTCCATTAGCGGAGTGAGTCATTTGAACTAGTTCTCCACATCTTCTAAAACACTTCAAGTCTACCTTCATTAAGTTTTGGCATTTATTTTATAATTTATTTGGGGTTTTTCTTCTTGACCTCAGTGACAGTAGATATTATAATCACACTTTTTCCCAGACTGGTAGTTTATCAGCCCGCCTGGGAATCCAGCGCTGTATGGTCAAACAATGGGGTTGAACCAAAGGTTTGATTTGAAATAAATGGAAACGCTGACCTCTTCTGACCCTTAAAATTTTTTTCATTTCAGCAGATATGAAATTTGACCCCACCTGGCTTAAATTTGTTGTGATCTGGTTCAAGCGATCCACAAATACAGAAGTTATGTGAATTTAACCGATTTCCCTCAAAATCGCTAAGAATAAATGCAGTGGGAGAGACCTTGATGTGGCCTGAAGTTAAACTGCAAGATTAAGCAACCTTGACTCGACTGTCGAGTCTGCAGGACCGCCATGTATTCCTTTAAAAGACATTGCATAAATTTTTATCTACATAACCATCTACTTCTGAGAGTACTTCAGATGGAAGAGCTCACATAGCTTTTCACTTCTTCACGGATGGCCTTTTGTGCTATCTGACACTTATCCGATACCAATTTGATTAAGGGCAGGAGACTCTAACACATTCCTCTATGTAGCTTAAGTATTTTGTATTGCACAATCGAAACAACTTTTCAAGGAGATTGGTTTTGAACTTGCACTAAAATGATTTTACAGACTGCTGCCCATTAGAGGGAAAAACCCAACCTTGGACACTCCTATGCTATTATCAGTTTGTGATGTTTAATGCACTTCAGGAGTGGTGTGTTGTGATGAAATGTCAAAAAAAAAAAAAAAAAATTAGCCAAAACCGCTATCCTTTCAGCTGTAGCTGTATAACATTCAGGAGTATTGAGATTTTTGTAAAATGGGTATTTCGTAGCCTCACTTCTTCTACTGTGGATTAGAATGATTACTGGACATCAGTGCAAGTAAGTGAGACTCCAAAAGTCTGATCTTTATATGATGTTGTAAATGTTTCTGTGATTAAACTTTCCCTTATAGCTCTGCTGGAAATATTTTTTCAAGCGCCATCCCAATATGTGTTGGCAAATTATCTGCCACACAAGAAGAAGCTAGGGTGTTTATACAAATCAAAAACATCAAATATCGCGCCAGAAGGGGAGGTACATGTGTGGTACGCTGCCAGTAGCAGTTTGTTTTCAAAGCGTTAATAGGAATATGTTGCTATTAGAGCCTTACATCTATAGCTTATTCTTTGAGGCTAACGACTTTAGCATTTCCTTCACTAGCGGTTGGCATGGAGAATCATTCATCAAACTGATGCTTAAAGTAATTGCTTGGGTGAATTCCCAAAAGCACTTTAACCCCTTGCCAACATAGTTTTCAGCTTTCATTTAATGCGACATAGACCACACACTCAGATTGTGATTTTTGTACGGCTTCCAAATACATTAAAATGCCACAAAAGTGCAGAGGTTGAAGCTGCACTTTGAACAAGATAAAAGTAACTTGACATTATTTTTGTTAGCCTCTTGTGAATATTGCCTTAATATTTATTGAGGTAATTTATTCATTTGAGGGTTTTTTGTTTTTTTTTTAAACGCACCATTGGCAAATGTTGCTTCTAAAGAAGATTAAAAAAACAAACAAAAAGGGAGGGCAAACTCGAATACTGTCTCCTAATTGCTGGCATCCAGCTATTTACCTCCACATAAAAACAAAAACCACAGAAATGTTGGTGCTAATTATAATGCAGAAATGTTACAGTGCCTTACAAATGTTTATATTTAGAGCCAGAGTTTGCATCCCTTCATTACACACTGACTGGGCACATGCTTACAGCTTCCAGATAAAAGTTAAGATTGCCTGGTTGTATATTTCGAGGATTTCTCTTAATATGCTTCCAAGGAAGTCCTGTGTGGCAGTTATAAGCAAATTTGAGACTAAAATAAGACTTGGATGGGCAATTAAAGGAAATAAAAGAAATAAACATTGTCGTGTCATAAAAAGGTGGGCAATTTTAAATTAGGGGCTACTTGGAGAGGGTATAATTACACCATGGCAATTGCTCAACCTCAGTTCTAGCCTCTGTATAAATATAATCAAATTCAGTCCACAACTTTTTGAGTAACCCTGCTAACAGACAATGCTGATGATCACATTACCTCCATGGCAGAGGCAACAACCCTTAACCAAAATCAGTCTTTCCATGACCTCGCCTCACCTTCTCTGGGGACTGCAGCTTCCTCCCACAGACTCGCAACAAGCAGATTAGGTTCATTAGTGCCTCTATTGGTGTTTGAACGCTGACCTGATTGGCTGCTGAGATTGGCTCCACCTGTAACCCTCCTGATGATATGCGGTGGAGCTGGTGGATTACTCGATGTTTGGGAGGAGTGAGTCATTTTCAAAATGATGCAATAAACAAGTCATTAAATCTATTTGCAGAGTTATTTGCAGGCATTAGAGATTTAGAGGGATATTACTTGTATTATCAGGGCACAATAAACCTTCAGTCTTGATTCTTATTACAAAAGTCAAATTTACACATACAGTATATACTCACACATATATACATATAGACATACATATACACACACACATATACATATACTCACATATACACATATACACACATATACATATAAAATTGAGTCCATATATACAGTATACACACACACACACACACACACACACATATATATATATATATATATATATATATATATATATATACATACATACATACACACACACACACACACACATCATTTTCAGCGTAGATGTATGCAAGTCAACAAGCGCTATGATCCAAATGTAACCTACATTGTGTGAGCGCCATCCACCACGGGACTTGAACCATGACCACAAGCATGGGAACTGGATGGACCAGCAAAACACATGGATGCTAGCAAAGCACATGTCTTAAGGTTTTCAGGGAGTGTGGTTCACTCTCTGTATAGCACTTCCACCTGGCCTCAGTTATACAGATACCCATATTAATCGTTTTATCGTGCCATATGATGCTACTGTCAATACTTCTGTAGTCTAACCCATCTTAAACCACATGAACTTGTGTCTTGCCACACTTCATTGTTGAAAAGTATGTTTAGGATGGGTTGGTGGAGCGGTTAAGTATTCCAAAAGCATTTGTTAAGGTCAGATATCCTGACATGCCTTCAGTTTTAACACTTAAGATTTAAGAGACATGCTTAGTTTTTATGAGGGCAGCACGGTGGTGCAGTGGTCAGCACTGTCACCTCACAGCAAGAAGGTTCCAGGTCCGAGCCCCTGCTCGAGCCCGGGATCTTTCTGTGTGGAGTCTGCATGTTCTCCCTGTGCCTGGGTGGGTTCTCTCTGGTACTCCGGCTTCCTCCCACAGTCCAAAGACATCAAGAGGGGACGAGGCTGATTATTGACCGTAGATGTGAATGGTTGTCTGTCTCTATATGTTGGCCCTGCGATGGACTGGTGGCCTGTCCAGGGTGAACCCCTACTCTCACTTGAAGGATGCTGGGATAGGCTCCAGCCCCCCCACGAACGATGGCTTGGTTTACACTGTTTGGACTCACTACTGCATACAGGAAATGATTAGTGGTCTGAATCCACACGCTGCAAGTGAGGAGGATTGAACGTGGGCCTCCAACAGCAAAGTCTGGTGTTTGTGGGAATGAAATGTCTTCCAAGTACATAACGAATGTCACATTTCAGCAGTAAGCCTTCATCATATTTATGCCATTTGCAGCAGAGAATGCCCATTAAGGGGATTTTTGAAAGTTATGTTGCCCTTTTAATATGGATTTCTGTATTGTATTTTTTTCCGTTTACTGATACAAGTGTAATATTACCAAAATTAAGTTCAGTTTTATTTATATATACACAAACACATACCTACCAGTAGGCTACAGTGAGTGTCACCTTTTACGTTTAGGTGATTTTGATGCTTTGTTCTTGTACTTCTGTTTAAAGGGCACTTACGCTGTGAATGGCATGCTGCTGCTGAAAGCTCAAGATCAAAATGAATTCAAAGTACCTGAAGGACATTTCAGCGAGTGCTGGTAAAACTTGTGTGTGTAAAGGGCTTTTTAAGATCCATCTCCCCCTGACAAATAGCATCAAGTTGTACACTCTTGACAACCGTCCCCCTCTTCACTCTGCCTCCTTACAGGGATTTTCTCCCTACATGTTGTATGAGCTCCTAGGGCCATGATTATTATGTCCACTAGAGAGCGTCGGTTACTCAAACACCAATGAAGACCATTTTTCGACTTGCACACTGTAACAAAATGCTGTAAGAATACGGTTAAATTCTGACAGTTTTCACTTAAAACAGTGTGCTACTGTAGGAAACAATGCATTCTGGGCAACATTTCTGGGCACTTTACTGTTTCCCATAAAATACTGTAACATACTGTTAATAGCATTGCATTTTGGGAGTGATGTTTGAATAAACAGTAAAAATGCGGGACAGTACAGTATTTCAAGAGGCACATGCCGAGAAGCCTTTTCTGGACTCTTCTGTTGAGTATACTTGAGAATCCTCTATCACCATACGATACCTAAGTTGAAATAGCCTACCTGTTATCTTTCCTGGTGATGTGTGCTTTCTAAAAGGTACTTCTGTTGAATATCCTTAAACTGTGAGTGCCAGTAGTCTACTGTAAAAATCAAGAAAAAAACAGTAATGTACTGTAATTCAGTACATTAATTACAGTACATTACTGTTGGTATTATTCCAGTAATATACTGTCAAGTATAAAACAGTAAGCCAACCGTAAAATTGACAGTAAAACACTGGAACCACTGCTGCCAGTATTTTACTGTTAGTTTACGGGACAATTGTTTACAGTGCAAGAAAACATGCTAACATTTGCCCTTTTTTCTCCATCAAGAAAGGGTTTAGTTTGTTGGACCCTGTTCTCAACTCACACTCCTCTTTCGTTCAGTCGGCATCGAGTTGAAAAACAAAAAAAAAAACAAAAAAAAGAACAAAAACCGGTTGAGCCAGTGTTAGAAACTAGCAACCACTAAACTAATGCTTTATTCAACACTCTGTGCCCCGTTTCCCACCATGATCATAACAAACCTAACCAGAAAACAAACAAAAAAATGAAAACTGAAAGAAAATGCAGATGGTCCAGCTGTTTTTAGTGGGGTTGTACAGGTGTAAAGGAGCTGACAATTACAAACCATGCCCTTTTGTGGACAGCCTCTATGTAGATATACTCAATGAAGAGGATTCCAACACAAAATAATAAAAACACAGGTGCAGGGTCATCATAATGGGCTAATGATGAGATACACACACTATGTTGCCACATTTTAACATGTTGCACCGGGTAGTGCTGCGCCTGCTGTCATGTCTTCAGTGAGATTGATGCTATGCACTGCCAATGAGCTCATTTTACTCTGTAGCAACTAAGTTGATGACGCATTAGTCACTGACCAGCATTGTCTAAATTGAATTTTCCAAGCTGGCGCCTGTCCAGAACCAGCTGCCTGTATTCAGCAGGCATCACCAAACAGCGGCCTGCATGTGTTTGGCAGCTGGAGAGCATTCTTACTTCATTTATCTGAATTCTCCAGGCCTCGAGAGTTGACAGGCTTGGTAATCAGTGTCCACGAGTATAATCCCCATGGTCTCAAGCCACCACACAATCAGATCTGCTCCTACCTCTACACACACACACACACACACACACACACACACACACACACTCTCAGATTTGATAGAGGAAAATCTGTTCAAATAACCTTGTAAAAGAAAACAGATCCACAAATCTGCATACCATACAGAGTCTGACAGCAAATATAGGGAACATGTGTATATGTGTGAAGGCCATCTGCACCAATATTCCTGGGTGGAAAATCTATACTGGCTGTAATCATTTCACATACTGGTCCCCATTTTCAATCTGAGTATTTCCTCTTCTCTGGGCTCGTTTATAAAAACCTCCAAACACATCTAATTACCTCATGTTTGTGGAGAAACTCCAGTGTGTCTCTTTAATCATCATTATACAAGGGCAGGCTTAATTATTATAGCAGTAACTGTTTTCTTGTACTTGGCTACACATCTGCAGCGGCAATTTCAAATGTGTCATAGATATGTTCCATTTTTATGACTGAGAGTCTAATAAAACAAACAAACAAACAAACCAAAAAAAACGTTTCCAACTGGAGTGCTTGGGCGACATTAGTAGTTCTCATGTGGCTGCCCATGTGAAGAGACATGAGATCTGAATAATAAGTGTGGTGCAGCCTGCTTGAGGACACAAGAGCCAGAGGTAGAGACAAGAGAAACAGAAGGCTGCCTGTGCATCAGAAGGAGAGCTGAGGTGAGGGATTTTCTTTAAATGTCCAGACATTTTGAGTTAAATCTGCTGCTGTTAGAAAAGTCAAATGATTTTTTTTTTTTAGTTTGGGGGAGTGGGGTGGGGTCTGCAGCTCCTTTGTAAAAACACTTACAATGGCTACATTTCGCTGCAACATATTGGCCAACAATCATACCTGTAATTCCTGGAGGTAGAAATGTGGCTAAGAGCAAACTGATGGAAAAAAGGTGTCTTAAATATTGGAGTCCTCACACAAACGATCAAAACAGCATTCCGAACCAGGGAGAAGTCCGATTTCTGAAAGTCGGCGTGATGCAGCACACAGACAGCTTGACGATCTGCATTTTTACTGTCAGCACTATTCAATATCCTCATTCAAAAGCAGAGCAATGGCACCATTTTGAGAGCAAATATGACTTAAGTGTTCAATTTTCAGCCTATTCAAAGCAGCATGGGAGAACACAAACCATAACGTGACTCAGATAAAGAGATTCAGGCGTCGTAGACTTAACTATTGACAATTATATTCATTTATGAGGGGTTCATTTTCCTTCTATGGTTCTATTGATATTTGAGACTCAATTTAAATTAAAGCTGCAAGCAGCGTTGTTAGGGCCTGAGCCCCCGCCTAGCCGCGGCCGGATCGCCGGCCCGAATCCAACGGTGTAATCGGCAAATCCCTAGGCCTTGTAGTTTAGGAGATACGAGCCTCAGTGCGCTGCCCAGTGTGAGTGCAGAGCTGAGAGCCGGCCCTTTAAGAGCCCCTCCCTTCTCTGCTCGCTCTCTGCCATCTCTGTCAGAGTGGAGAGCAGAGCTGAGAGCAGAGCTGCCAGCTGGCCCTTTAAGAACCCCTCCCCCACTGCACTGTGTCTGATCTGTGCTGGAGTGGAGAGAGTGGAGGATTAAGAGGAATGTAGTGTGTAAAAGGTGAATAAGTCGGCATACGTTGGTCAAAAGTCACACAAAATACCATATTTTTGTAGGGATTTTTGTCAGGAATACAGTGGTGTGTTTTTAAAAGCTGTGCGATGTATGGTATAGGCGTGAGAAGCATTTGTTCGAGAGTATGTACCCTGAGAGGACACGCTCTCCCCATAGACTTCCATTGTAAGGTGAAATGTGTCTCCACCACTTTGACAGCTTATAAAATCCAAACCGAGCGCGTAGTATATTAGCCTTTAAAGATTTTTGAAGAGCACAGTTGGGAGAGTAATGTGTGAAAGTTTGGAAGCCCTGGCATTTACGGTTTAGGAGGAGATAGATTTTGTTCGGGGCGCAAAATTGTCCAAAATTAGACATTCGTGTCCAAATTGTGGACATCCTGTTACAGTTAGGTCAGGGGTGTGAGTGTATGATTTATCCGTCTTGATGAGACGAGTTCAGTGGTGTTTGTCCCATGTCTGTAGGACATTCCTACAGTCTGTGGCGTGGTTTTTTGTGTATGTAGGTGGCGCTATTGAGTAGAGCGCCTCTTTTTTTTTTAATTATCGAATTTTTCGCCGCACCCGATGTGCTTACCAAATTTGGTGAGTTTTCATGCATGTTTAGGGGGTCAAATTCACTTTTGAAGTGGCGAGTGTGACTTCGAAACATAATAGGGTCTTCGCCAGGGACTGGCTCAGGCCCTAATTATGAGTTCAAGCCGTTGTGTAGCTTGAACAAGCCCTTAGATACAGCTACATGGTGGTTTTGGCTCGTGTGGCGCTTAAAGCAAGTTCATTCGAGCCAACACTGTTGTGTTATACGTTGCCAGAAGTCCCGCGCTGGGCTGGCACTACGCTGGCTACCTGTGTAAACAAACTATGGTTGTGCGATTGTTACACATACAGTTCAATTACAGAATGTACAAAAATTAGAAATTCAACTTTTACAGGTATGCATCTTCAATGAAAGCTATAATAACCTGTGTTGCCATCCTCTGGTGGTGAGAAAAATTACAAACAATTGATCACAGTACAACTTATTCAGCAATATGATTCTGTTGTTTTCTTCTTTATATACACAGTCAAGTTAGCACTGCAAAAATGTCGCTATAGACTGAAACTCCAAATACTGTGAAATGCAGAGAGATTTGCCTTGTTTGACCTGGTTTGTAACAGGAAGAGTTCCACTTTTTGTTGTCTGAACCCGTCAGGACAACTAATTTTAAATCCTCCGTGATATACAGGATATTTGCTGAAATTTTTTGAAATAGAACATGTCACACTCACACACACACACACACACACACACACACACACACACACACACACACTGTTGCTTTGAAGCAAGTCTTGTCAAACTGAATCTGTGCCTACTCGTCTCCAGTCTGTTAAAAGCTAGAGGACTTTAGAAGGTCTAGAACCACAGTGTTCGCCGGTGTAACTGTCGAAGCTGCTGCCCACCTCAATCTATCACCAGGCTTCCTATGGCTCCCTGGAGGCCCAGTGCACTATACCTGCCCCCATGCCACCCATCCCCACCCACCCACTCCCCAGCACTACCATCACCGCCCCGCCGTGAGTGACAGGCATCCAGTTCCGCTTGAGTGGAGTCTATCTCCCAACCCTCAAGGACAACTAAGAGGTTGTATTTTCAACTCATCTCCTTTCATTCCCACGGCCACCTCCTCCGTAGATGAACATATGCACACTGTCCACACACATACTGTACCAACTGTGACCCAGTCACCTGTAACAACATCCATATGACCTTTGCTTAATGTCCCCGGGTGCCACACCACAAGCCATGCGCACAAACAACCCACAGGTCTGGCTGCGCCTGCCGTTTCTCATTCTTTGTTTTCACTGTGAGTGTTTGAAACCATCTTGCTGAAGGTTGTTAAGAAACACTTCAGACAGACACCTTGAACAGAGTAAATAAACAAGGTATTGTCTGTGAGAGCTTCCACCCAGATCGCCTCACACTTCTCTGCTGGAATATTTTCCTTGCTGTGGAGATCTGCTTTCAAACTGTACAACAGTCTGAGGCATCCTGTGATGTTCGTAAAAGATCAGCCGCTTCAAAGTGCCACTGGACATAACAGAAGGCAGTTTTTTCCCCTGTAATTGTAAAAAGCTTTATTTCACAGGTATGACATTCAAAGACATCCTATATTGTTTATGCTGCTTTACGGCCGAAACTGCAGTTTTTGCTGTGAGTTGTTTTTGCACTTCAACATGCTCTCTGAAGCTATAATGCTGCTGAGACAACTGGGAGTCAGCACTGAACTTCACATTAGTCGGATGCGTAAAGCCGCAGCTGGAAGCTTCACATGTTGACAGGAAACTCCAGTGAATTTTTTTTTTTTTAATGTCAAAACCCCCAAATCATGAAATGTGATTTCAGAGAGCTGCAAAGTTTTCAGAAGTGGCCAGATTCATTGGCGAGGACAGTTCAATCGGTACCAGTTGGGATTCCAAGACTAGGTGTTAAACTTCTCAGGATGTTTACTTAAACAGAGAGCTGTCACATTCATGCTCAACTAATTTGGATCATACAGGTTGTTGGAGCTCGAAGCGAAGTAAAATCTGGTCAACTGGACGTAAGTTTATCTTGAAGACGTTTCACCTCTCATCCGAGAGGCTTCTTCAGTTCTAGTGAAGAGTGTGGAAACTCCAGCTTATAAACCTATGTGGGAGTGGTCAGTGCTATTGTGGTGGAAACGGCCCTCCCGAGACTCACCTGGATGAATGAGAACCTACACAGACATGTTGTTGGAGCTCATTTCACACTCCAAAATAAAAGCTATGACGTGTTACTTTTACATACCAGTTCACAATAAGCTCATCACTGCCTGGTCAAACTCAAGCTGGCCACTTCTGGTTAACCCTTCACTTCCTAAGTGGTATCAGACCAAATCTATCTAACTCCGATAGCGATACCAGTCATTTCAAAGCCATTTATCCTCAGTTTTGATACCAGGCTGCAGGCTATGGCAGAGCCTATGACATAAGAACGACGTAGTTGTTTGTAATGCGAAAGTTGGAGGATCCAGAAATTCTAATGTTGATCTATACTTGATACCACCTTTACATACAGTGCATTTTATCTTTCAGAACCTGAAAGATAGTTATAAAATGTCCAGAAAAACAAAAAAACCTTTACATAAGGACCACATACGAGCTACTGGTTGTTCTCAAATTCACCTCACAGTCCTCCCCCAGGGATGGAATTAGCACCATTGTCCCAGAAATAAGAACGAATGTGATATGTAGTTGAAAGTTCAGGAAAACTTAATTAGTTGAGGTAGAGAAAGCGACTGGAATTACTCCTCACAGCCATGGATTCATTTAAGGCTATGTAGCGATCAGCTGACTGATGTCCAATTATATAATCAATGCACACCCGCTGAAACCTGACACCTCACTGTTCACATACATCCGTCGGGTGCCATTATTAAAGATTTAACGACTTTTTCCTTACTTTTTTTTTTTTTTACACCATATTCAACTATACAGTCACTCTAAATAGTCAAGTTTTGATGTTTGATGCTGAGGTTATTTTTCCCCGACATGATTATGTCTTTATTGAAGAAAATTCACACCTCCTGCGGCTTAAACGTCAGTGGAAGAATAGTTGGAGTTTCGAATGCATTTGAAGTAGTTGCACAGTAGCTTTTTCAAAGTCCTTGTACAGGAAATGTAACAAATTACAGCTTTCCTTGTGTGCTGGCCTTTTTGCCACCTGTTCGGTGTCATGTGTGAGGCTAATTAACTTTCACAGGAACACTATTTTAAGTCTTGCAGCCATGCAACAGTTTCTGTACATTTCTATTTAGAAATTGGACAAGAGAGTAACAGTAACAGTACAGTAACATGGATGAAAATAATGAGAATCAGCTCTTCTACTAATTTTTAACAATCATCACTACTGAGATGTTCTCTGAAATCTTCCCCTTTGCTCCAGAAAAAAAAAAATCCCAACGCAAGCTTCCGAGTGTGCTGAAGCATATATAAGTATCAAAAGAGGCAGTACACAGGCTATTTATTTCTTTTTTCAGAATACCAATTATGATGCACAGCAGCAACTTGGGTTATTGAACCAGCTGAAGTCAAACTGGTGTAATACATTATTATCTATTTCAACGTGGGGTGGCGGGGAGAGTCTGACTGCTGGATTTTCATCAAAAGTGATAGCCTGCTGAAAATGTAATTCACTGTTTTAGTATGAATCAATAAGCCTTCAGAATCTATTCCCCCATCCCACCTTTATGTTAATATAAAAGAAATGCTAAGATAGAACTTTAATTCACCACACAGACTTTCAGACTGTTTAATAGCCTCAGTTTCATCCATAACTGCCCAATTGACACTTCAAATTTCAAGCCCATCTTAATTTGGCTTCTCCTGGCGATTTTAAGTCCTACCTCTCATTTGTACCGAGGCTCGTGTGACCCATGTAAATGGAGATTTATGGGCTAATGCCATTCTAACAGTAATCCCCAATTAAGTAGATCCCATTTGATCATTACTACTCACACCGCAGAAAGAAAAGAAGGCACAGCTACACGTGACGCAGTGTACGTGTCCTTAACACTGCATATAGGCAAACAGACACAAACCACGTGAAATACTGTGCATGCCGAGTGAAATCTAATTTAGTCTTGGCGTGTCAGAGGACATTCAGATGTTTCTGAAGATGGATATAAATCCTGATGGACCCTCATTCCAATGTATTCATTAATAATGTGTCTCATTGGCGAGGCTCTGATTTACCATTGAGACGGATGAAGATGAACTCGGCAATATATTTTTCATCATAACACAACCCTCGCATAAATATTAATAGCATATTTTCAGCTGGTGGGCATGAATCGTTTTTCAGACAGGGAATTTTAACAGCCATCCATGCGTGTCAGAGAACACTACGTAGCAAGCAGTTGTGATAAACAACACTGCTTTAAGGCAACAGAAGAGAAAAATTTAAATGTACAGGACAAGTCTTTATTTTAGTTACTCAGGGCAAACACTTCTCAGTGTATTCCCTTTTTCATCCATACAAGTCAGCACAAATATTTTGTGATTGTTATTCCCAATGTTTGGGTTATGAATATGGTGGATAATGGAGCCATTTGGATTGTAGCAGTTGGAGGCTGTATTTGAAACGCTGTAGCTGCGACTGCAGCTTTCTATCTCCAGTGGCTCCGTGACTATGTGTAATATGAAAGACATCAGTCATAGTGATGAACCCTGAGATTCATCTGCCTGCAGCCTCCCTCAGCTATAAGGAGCATTTAGGCATCATTCACAGCTTTAATTGTTTTTGCTTTTATGGCACAGAACTTTAATGTTTTATTAACTCTCATCAGTCATCAGCCAGCCTGGTCTAGCTTATTCCAAATGTGCACGTAATGATTTTAGGATTTTGTTCCATCTTTACGATCAAAACAGGGAACTGCATTTTGATTTTCATGGTACTTCTTTATTTAAATCGGTTATTTTTCGCTAGCCAGAGAATAGCCAATAAAGCGTTTGCTCATTTTTAACTTAGCTAAGTTGTCTCCTTGTACTATAAAGAGTGCTCTAAACTAAAAATGTATGCACAAGCAATAATCTGCTGCTCTGTTTTACTTACATTCATCTAAGTTTTGAGGCAACTTCTCCATTTTTTATCAATGTAGTAATGCAATTTTGCAGCTCTGGCACAGGAAGACAACCTTTAACCACCCTACAAACTACTAAGTTAATACTTTTAAATGAGTACATCAATTCAGTATGAATAAAGAAATGGTGTGGGCAAAAGTTTGAAGGTCTAGAAGTATGTTCCAGCGATTCAACTATGAATAACTATTATTGGGTGAATGCGGTTTAGAAATTGGCTTAATTTTTTATATCTTTTTATTTTTTTAAACACCTCTGCTTTTAAAAGGCATGATGAATAAGTGTCCTCTTATCGATTTGCGTGTCAAGTTTCCTAAGGACACTAAATTTTAAGGCACGGGTCATGATGTGGGAAACTAACAAAAAAAAAAAAAACACTGCATTCATGAGGGTGAAAGTAGAAGTGGGACCCTTGGGCGTCTAAAAAGGTGGCACAGGAATAAAACTTCCTACAGCCACTCACTGAAACTAACAATGTAATAGCTGAAAAGAAAAACTGAGCCATAAATAAATACTAAAGGGGAAGCCACTGGATTTTGGGGAGGATTAGGACAATTAACCAAAAGAAACAAACTGGCAACACACTCGAATTAAATTTCCACTCAAAACACACACACGCACGCACGCACGCACGCACGCACACACACACACACACACACACACACACACCGCAGAAAGTCAACTGAAGGTGTCGGCCCTCTGGTATCTCACACACAAACCAGCAGGGAAAACCGGCCTCCCCTTATAACCTCGGCCGTGCTGATGGCCCACACCTGAGGTGAACTCTGCAGGTGCAGTTGATGGCTCCATGATCAGCAAACACTTGTGATCCTTGTCGGTGGTTTTGGTATTTGACCATAACATTTCAATACGTTTGTTTATTTTTGTCATTTCAGGTTTATGACCATCAGTACAAAGCTGTGTTGGATGGCGTAGAGACAGACAGCGTGATGGAGATTGACCCCGGCCAGCATGTGGAGATCTTCAGGATGGGAAATGGAAGTGAGGAGGTTTTAGAGGTGCATGACTTCAAAAATGTAAGTGAAGTTCATTAAAGATATCCATCTTTGCTGGAATATGTCAAAACTGAGAGTTGTCTTTTTAAAGAGTCGTGCAAAAACCTTGATAGGGCTTCATAATGTGATTTGACACTTTAACAGTGTGTCCAAGATTGGAATGGAACGGTCCACGCGTCTTCAATCAATCGTTGCTCACACCAACTTCTAAAGTATTGTCTAGATCTGGTTATTATTGCAGAAAACAAAAATACAGTCCTTATAAACACTGTCAGTATTCAAATGAGAAATCTGCACATTGAAGCAAAATTTTATTTTATTTGAATCTAATTTGGCCGCCTGTTCGTGTTTCCATGTCCTCTTCACCCTGTAGTTGCGATAAAAATACCACGATGTGTTATTTTTCATGAACTGCACGCTATTCGGCAACACAGTAGAGTCATAATTTATTGATGTAGTCCAATACTGATCATTTCTCCTGAAAATGTGTCATTCTAGCCGCCAAGCGAATACGAGCTATCAGAGTTATGATGTTACGACATGCTTAACACACGATACAATCTCAGGTAACGGTACTGGGCTACTCAACAACTAAATTCACATCCTCTAATGGGTGCTCTAATGGTACTGAAGCAGGTTGTGTATGTTAGCTAATGTTGCTCTTGTTTTACAACAACAAATCATCAAGAACACATAAAATGTTAGTCAACTTGAATGCAGCACCTCATTTATGACCACGGCTTCCGTCTAAGTCACTAATGTGCTCGTTTAACGGTGAAAATAACTTCTCTTTGCACTTTTTCACAACATCATCAAACTGTCTTTTCTTATTGTTTTGATGGATGGACCCCTCGCAGCAGAAACTACATACTGTACTTGTAAGTTCAAAATTATGTTGAATGACACCACATATTCAGATAATAACCGGTTTAATAGGCCGTCATTAAAACCGCGGCGATGTGTTTAAGTGCACACGAAGCAGTGGCAAGAGAAGAATTGGCCTATTAGCTTACTAAAACACTGCTTTATTTCCACTCATTCTATATTGTAGCTTCTTCACAGAACGGAGACAAACATCATTAAGAAGCCCGTTTCTATTTGTTTCTCACACCTTCCTCAAGTGCAATTTTGTCTCGAGCAGAACTCATTAACTCACCTTTCATTCCGAAATCCTGTGAAAGTGCACAGGAGGTAAGACGCACGCTGCATCTCGCACAGGGAGGTGTGCTGTTCGACTGGGTAATGAATGCTCTTGTTCTTGCAGTATTATTTACTGCGAAATGTTACAAGATAAACCTCATATCAAACAAAAACCTTCATTGAGTTGTTTGCTGCTACAATGGTCTTTGTGAATCTAAAATGGCTGGATGATGGAAACCCAGCACAGCTCCGGAAAACCTCTCCAATCAATCTCTCTACTTCAGTTTCCTCCCTTTTTTTTTCCCTTCCCCTTTCCTCTTCCCTCACCCAGGCAAGTGTGTGTGTGTGTGTGTGTATGTGTGTGTGTGTCCCTCAGCTACACTCACATGCATTAAAACATAGGCCCGTTGCCTGTTCCACTTCCTGCTAGTGAAGCAAATCCCCTGAGGAGATTTGTTTGATTCACTTCTCCTCTATGAAACAAGCAAGCAAGCTGACTAATTCAAACCGTATTGTGCGGTGGGTTGTTGGGTTTTGTTTTTTTTTTTGGAGGGGGGGGGGGTTTGTTTGTTTTGTTTTTGTTTTTCTTATAAGAGGAAGGTAAGGGACCCACATGGAAATAGGTTATACTAAGTGGTGGCTGTGTGCTGATGTTGGAATTGATTTCTTTAATACAAAAAAAAAAAAAAAGAGGTGAATGTTGCATGTTATTACAAAGACCAAGGCCACCCCTGAAACAATCTCCATCAGGCTCGTGAGCTGTGTTAGGATTATGCCATCAGGGCTCTGGCCCACGTACAAAAATCCGCTCGCTATTGTTTTCAGACCAATTCTAGACTCATTGTGAAAAGGAGAGAGAGGAAAGAAACAGAGAGAAGCCATCCTGAGAGAGAAGAGTCATTTCTTTTTTAAATTAAAGGCACCTCGTAATAAATATTCTTGACATGTGAACAAAAGCATATTTAGGTTTGATAAAATGAAAAATGCTTCAGTTAATTCATGTTCACCTGTTCAATAAAGGGAAGATGGTGTGGCTTGGTTAAAATAGCTTTATGGATCTTCTTTCTGGTACGTTTTTGCTGAAATGATTTTTTTTTTTTTTTTTTTGGTCCTGTTCTTGCAGAATAGCATCTGTCTTCGTACAGGAAAGCAACTTTTATCCCCCAATTATATCTCTCCAGTTGTATTTTGGTAATTATTTTAGCTTGTACAAGATTCATGAGTATTTGAGACCAGACACAAAAATGTTAATACCACTGGGAAGCTTTCCATTTTTACACACAGCAGCCTTAAACAACACTAATCTGCATGATCATACCCAAAGCAAAGACCTAGAAACAGTACTTCCTGCCAAGGCCAAAAATTAGCATATGAGCAGGAGGGAGAAGGTCCAGATAATACTTTGGGAGGAAAGAATTATACCAATATTTGAGTGCATTATGTTGAGGTTAATTCATTTTAGATAGTCCCAATCTGTCCTCACAAGGAAGGTCTCCCGCTGCAGCCACTCTGGTCAAAGCTACAGCCGGTGTTTGGTTGTTGTGTCCCTACCAAGCAACGTGGAGACTAAAAATCTTCTTGTTCTCCAATACATCTGACAATGGTAACTGTTCCTTTGTTCAGTGCCTTACCATTTCCCTTGTTAATGTATTGTAGCTAAATCCCCTAAGCTAAGACTGAAGCAATGCCAACACGGTGACCCGCTGTACTGTACAATGTTTGAAAAAGGTTCAGGAAGTCTCCATGAGAGCCATCACGGCCGGGAGGAGCCCTGAAGCAAATTCTAAAACGGGACAGCTCGTGGGAAACGTGCATTTGGTAGAATGTCTTGAGAGATGGTTCTCATATTCCCAGATATTTCTAGTTTTACGTCCAGTAAATCCTGAAGTGAGTATATTACCGAGCTAATACTCTTGCACTCCTCACACGCACAGCATTTACGTGCCATCACCGATTGAAGTCCAAAATAATATCTGAGACAGCAGTTAGGACTTTCCCCTTCGAGGGATCAGGCAAGGCTTTCATCTTTTTACTGTTTTCCAAAACATCTTTTTGACCGTTAAAAATAACTAACTTTGACATAAAAACTGTGTAACTGAAATTTTCCTGTACAAAGCACACTGTAAGTCAAATCAAAATATGATAAAGATGAAAGTGAATTGTATTTACTCGTGAAAAGTTTTTTTTGTTAAAAAAAAACAGATGTATTATTATCAACAAGGTATAAATACAACATAATCTTAATACAACCCCTCTTTCTGAATCATAGCTATGTGTTTGGACAGGGACAAGTTTTACTGGAGGAGAGAGTTTCCAAACCTTTTTGAAAAATGAATATATGAATGAACTGTGTTTGAGTGACTAACTTAGTCCTCTTCACTATCGTTCCCTCAGGCTGGCTAAATCCGTCCCAACTGTCCAGCTACTACAGGTGTTTAGACTGATATACAATTTTTATAAAGGAACAAATGTTTTAAGGGAAAAGAAACTTTTTTTTTTCGAACAAAAAAGTTTTCAGACTCTCTTTGAATTTTTAGATATCACATGACCTCAAACTCACACAGTCACCACTGTCTTCGAGGCCCTGGAGGAAACCAGGACCAGGTTGCCACACTGCAGCCCACTGCTCCCTGTCCCTTTCCCTGTATGCAAATCAGGAGTAGGAAAAAAGAATCTAAGAGAACACAGCAGCTGGCAGGGTCTCAGCACAGGTATTGTGGCTACACCAGAGGTGGTTGAGCTCAGATTCATTTTGCAGTCGTTGCCCATCATCTGCTTACTTTCAAAGGCATCCAGCCTGCAGCCTGAAGTAACCAACCACATCACCACGGAGGTTGGGGGAAGCAGCTGGTGAATGCAGCCTATCAGCGATGAGTCATGTTATGTTCTTGCGGTGTTTTTAAACAACCCTGCAAACCTCACATGCTCTTGTCACTCCGGCTGCAGCCAGACTTCAAATACCAGTTTGCTGGAACCAAGTGACTTTCAGCCATTTGTTATCTCAGTTACTGATGTTCTTCCTTTCCTTTTCTAGTGTAAGGTTTTTGATCTCCATCCATCCCTCCATTTTCTATTCTGCATATCCATTAGGGATTGGGGGGCTAGAGCCTAGCCCAGCAGACATTGGGTGAGAGGTGGGGTTCACCCTGGACGGGTCGGCAGTCTGTCGCAGGGCCATCAGGAGCAATTAGGGGCTCAGTGTCTTGCTCAAGGATACTTCGACCCTTCAGTTGCTAGGCAGCCACTCCACCTCCCAGCCATGCCGCCCCCCCCCCCAAGTTTTTGATATAAATGTAGTCATATTTTGAATTTTTTGCACAATATGCAATGAAAAGGCAGAGATGAAAGAAGTGGCGTGGGATGGAGGTTAAAATACGACATGTCCAAAGTCCGAACAAAGTCTCATCCCTCTGTTGAGCATTCGCTAATAAAACTGAGCTCAATCTGATCACTTGATTAATGCCAGACTGATGATGATACAATAACAAATATCAATACATGAATATCTACCTGAACCGAATTTAGCTAACATCATACATATGTGCGACTGAACTCAAATTTTCGCTCAGAACAAAAGACTATTGTGAAGGTTTTGTAGTTCTTGCACCTTATGTCATCACGAGGCTACAGTCTCCATGTCAGATCGTCTTAGCCAAAGGATGTTTTAGTCCGAGGGGAACCTCTCTTTCTTCTTCTGCACACTGAACAGTTGCATACTCTTCTCAGGCCAGACAATATGTAAGCAGCAAAAAAAAAAAAAAATCCCCTCAGCGTTCATCCCCTCTCACAACTTCTTAGGAGTGAGTCATGGTAGCGTCCAGTCTGCCCTCAGTCCAACATGAGAGGATGAACGAGCGCTGCCCGCAGGCAAATCCATCCAGCAAACAAAACCAGGCGTTCTGACCTTGTTTGGACACTTCTAAACAGAATCTTGGTTCAGCTAATGACAACACAAGCTGGAGTGAAAAATACTCATTTGAAATTAAAACCACATGTAAAGCTGATAAATTAGCATCGTGATCTTGACTTTTATTTCTACAAATTTCAGTCATGTGGATGAATTTTTCATATTCTTGCCCTGATGTTAGTTATTTGTTAAATTATGATTATAAAGTTAGCGGCGGTAGTGGATCAACAAAAAAAAAGAGTGGTATGCTGCCCTTTTTGTTTTCAGTATAAATTAATTTGATCGTTTTCTATTTGGGCTGTGACTTTACCGTATCGTCTTCGATTTATTGTTAGAATTCTCCCCAACATAACAATTTTCTATATTGTCAATGTTGTGCCAGTATAAGTTTTTTTGGACTATTCTTGCTTTTTGTAGGAGAAAAGTTTTGGTTTTGTTTTGTTTTTTTTGTATGTAACATTTCCATTACGGTAGTTTCCTCTGGGGTTAGAATATTTGATTCACACTGGAATTTTTATTTGTGAATCTAATTCTTATTCTATTTTTTATTTCCCTTTTTTTTTTTTGCCAATATGAATTGAAATTGTTCACTGTTTGACAATTGTCAGGACTCACTGTTAACTCTCTTGGATGGTTTGTGTTTGCACCGCTCAACAATGTGTGCCAACATGAATTGCTTCAAAAATTATACAACTCTTATATCACCAATTTTGTCTTTATGAAATATTGTGACTCTTTTTCGAACACCTATCACCCAGAACAAAAGCTGATAGAATAAAAGGCTTGTCATCTTATAGCCAGGACATTTCTCTATTACGACACATTAAGTCGTTTCAGTTCTTTGTTCACAGGATCCTGTTGCATCGACGCCGACGTGCACGCGGATACATTCCTCATCCATGTGTTAAAGCATCTTTCTTCATTTTCTGGTTGACCAACCCCAGTAATCATTGTATCTCATCACAACATTGCTCTTTTCTTTTCCACTGCAGCTCACCAATACAGTAGTGCCAAATTAAACAGAGACTCATCACAATAAGGCCAGGCATAAACATCATGCTCCTGTGCTTGGGACTGTTATTGCCCCATCCCTTTCTGCACAGATGAAATTACGCGCGTAGATTACGACAGACATCACTTTGTATCACGTCTCGTGCGGCCGGTATCTGGTTTTCAGAGTGACAGTGCAACAGAAAATGTAGAAATAGCACCCACTTGGTCAAGTTAACTGATTCAAAGGATATGTCATAGCAATCACTGTGTTACCCCAATTCAATTTAGATTGAATTAAGTCCATTTTCATGGTACTGCTCATACAATTTTCAGTTGATACAATTTTAAAGCAGCCGTGGCAGATGTAGATCCGGCCGTCTGTTCTAATACAGTATGCTGAATGAGCAGCTCTCCTCGGCAGAAAATAAATTGGATACAATCTGATCTACTGAAAGTCTTTCAGACTTATTGCGGCTGAATATCTTAGATTAACATAGAATGACATTCAGAGAGAATTAACAGATCTTTCTTGCCTATTGAGGCTCTGTGTGTCAGAAGAAATAGAGCCGCCGTCCACGCGGTGGAGGATCATCAGTGGAGCTGAAGAGAGTGACTCCACACTTGACTGCGTAGATTAAGAGAGTGACAGTAACCTATGACTGGCTAATTCAATGGGGGCACTCTGTAGAAAACACTCCATTCTCAACAATGTCTCTTGGCTCTCCTGTGTGATATTTCCTGCTATGAGATACTATACAGCCACGGCGGATCACCCCCCGCCTTTTACTCCCATTCAACTTTAAAGCCATAGCCACTTTTCGAGGGGTAACGCAGTCATCAATTTTATACCACACTTAAAAAAAAGATCAAAACACACCTCTTCTCACTCATTAGGTTTTAACTTCTCCGACTTTTTTAAGAGCTTTGATTAGCACCAAAAAGTGGAGCCTTTTAAAACGATCGCGCCGGTGCTTATGAGAGATCCCCATCACAGAAAGTTAATGAATGAAACATATATCTGAATTTCTTAGTATCGCTTCATTTCTTTTTTTCTTTTCTTTTTTCTTTTTTTCCAAAGGGAATCACTGGAATCCGGTTTGCTGAACATCAGAGGTGCTACATCAGGACCCAAACTAGGAAACTACCCACCCAGGCAGAGGTGGACGATGAGGACAGAGAGTTAGTGGTACGCCTCCTCTCTCAGCTGTCTGAACCTCTGAGTCTGTGTTTCTATAGAAGCTGTCACACACATTGAAGGGAGATAACTACAGTGGAACACTGAGCACCACAGAAATTCTCTGCCTGTCCATCTTATCCTATCACCCCCGCCCCTCTCACCAAAGAATAAACTGGGGTTTGTGGTGTCTCTGAAACAGTCAGAAAGCTGCCCACAGACCCATAGCCTCTTTGTGGCTCACATCAAATGGTGTTTGCTGTCAATCTTGGGCCAATATTAATTTTTAATCATGTCCTCCAAAGGCTCTACCCAAATAGCCTAAAGGAGAAGGGTGCGAGAGAGGTCTGAGTGAGAGGTAGTCCATTAAAATTGTATTTTTTTTTAAAAAGATGTTTTCTTTCAAAAGGCTCCTCTCCAAGTTTAGAGAGATTCATTTTACTTCTCCGAGTGTTAGAGTTGTATGAGAACTCTGCAAAAGGAATGGAAGAAATTCAATCAATCAAAATTCCCAATTTTTCAGTGTCACAGTGCAATTCACTGAGTGGGCTGTATCTTCAAAGAGAAAATCCTTCCCTCAAATGGCTCTACTGCTTGCATGCTCTCATTTACATTTCACATTGTAGCTTAGAAGAAGTAGCTGGCAAATAAGTGTCGCTTCCTGCTAACAGATTCAATTTTAAAAACAGTAGAAGCCAAGTGTTGGTCCAAGCAAAAACCAGTCTCAGTGTGAGAGAACTTTAAGAACACAAGCTGTTGCACCCAAAAAACCAAACGCTGTTTTAATCTCCTGTCATCTTGATTATGTCTGATCGACGTTTACAGATACTAATTGCCCAGGCAGCACCATATGTCCATGCCATTTTCTGTCTTCTATGGTGTGCTGTGAAGCCTAATTGGCTTAATTTAGAGCTCCAAACTGAATCATCTAAGGCCAGGAAAGTGACTGGGCTTCTACCAGTAGTTACCACATCCCCTTAGTGGGGCTGCCATGAATAAAATAGATGAATCTGCTCGATGTTCAATGAAATCACAATTGACAGGCGCTTTCAAAGGCTGCTGTTTATCCTAAATAACTGTCTGTTAGAACAATCTTACCGATGTGAGATAGATGGTGCTTTGGTGCACTGGATCAAGAAGCTTCAATCAGGCTCAAAAGTGCGTGCAAACCCCACATTTGATTCAGAAAAGTCAGCTTCCATAACAGAGATGTTGCCAGGTTGCATGATCTTGACTAGATCTTTTAAAAAGGAAATGCCACATGCTTACGTTGACATCAAGAGGGCTTGAACACCTGTCTCCCACCCCCACCCCCCTCATCCTCAGTCACTACTCTTGAAGCAGGGAGGTGGTGCAGGCACAAAACGTGTTTGACACGAATTAAAAAAAAAAAAAAGACATTCATACCCATGTTCACAAATGAATAAGACAAAATGCAGTGATGAGAGCCAATTCCCACAGCTAAAGAATTACAAGTAATAACTTGTGGAATGATGCCAATTTGAGGTGAAAAAAAATTCAACCAAGTTTATCACCAACTTTTTTGATAATTAGCCCAATAGTTTTTTGTGTGTAAGTCTGGCAAAACAACAGATGTGGGTGTCAACATTCTTAGTGAAGGTAATGATTCAGAATTATCAGCTAGGTTTGAATAAGTGGTGTTTAAGATTTGTTTATCCACCTTTTATATACATTAAAGTTTTTATAAGGAAAGCTATAACAAGCTCTTAAAGTAGTAGAACAAATTCTACTGTTCTAGTTATTAATTCCACCACCAATGTTCTTTGGAAAGAAGTTGCATTATCTCCTTGCACAACAGTGTGCAACTGTTAATATCCCTGCAGTTTTTCCCACAAAAACACTGGACTGCACAGGAGAAATACATTAAATATCAGGGAGGCCATATTTAGGTAATAAACATTGGCCTTGGCCTGACCTGACGAGCAACAGACAGTGGCCCTTGGTCCGTCCACCTACGTGTGACCTGGAGAAGATCAGCACAAGTTCCTCCTCAGGTGATGTAACTAAGGGTTAAAACCAAGCACTAATGGTTCCAAGCTTCACCCAGCCGCAGGCTTTCTGCGAGGAGGACTCAGACCAGCCATGGCAGGCTTCAGCGCCGAGGTGAAAAACAATGGAAAAATTGCGGGAAAACTGCAAGCAGCTGATAAGGAAACACAGCCCCTGCAAGGGAGAACCAGGTGACAAACATGAATTGTTTGCCAGTATTTTTTCCTCCCTTTTCAATTTGCCTGCTGTATGAAACGTCTGAGGAAGTAATCCCTGAGCTTCATTCCAGTTCCTCCTGTCTGACACAGAGGTCGTCGTCCGCCTCCCTCACACCCTTTAACATTGTCAATGGATGCTGCATGCTCCATTAAACAGCCACTTAATATGGATGACCAAAGCTCACCCAGCAACCCAAAACCTCCCACTCAGACAACTGCAAACAGAAAAACAGTGAAGAGAATTTGAATACACCAAAGTACTGCAAGCACACTTTCTTTTGTCTGCATGTGAAATAAGCACGCCGGATGGTGTGGCGACTCCTGAGATTATTGGATTCAACAGATGCTGACACATTCAGTTGTATGAGTTGTCACAGAAAATGTGCACTGTAAAATTCATCTGTGCACCTTTGCATCTTACGCGGTTCCATAGATGAGACACTCGGAGTTAAGGTTAATAATTGAAACCAAAGGTGAGGCCAACTACACCACTGAAAATATGGTTGCAGTGTGTCTCTATTTTATCTTATTCACACAGTCACAATTAGCTTAAAGGGAACAACAGTAGCCCACCACAGAAGCTCTACCTGTTGTTGCAACAATGCCTACTTTCTATTTTCTTTGCAATTCTTTGCTCCTGAGTGTCTTGCAAAAAACAAAACAAAAACAGCAATCTCACATCGAAAAGACATTTGTTTTCTTACAAGTGCAACTCAAAAGAATCTGAACTCACTTGCAAATTTCACGTTTGTTTGTTGCACCCATCTCCACTCCCACCCCGCAAAACCTGATCTCCTCTAGAGTTACAAGAAAAGACTTCTTAGCACTGCATTACATGGTGGTAGCAGTCCCTGTGACAGCGCCACAGACATAATTCCAATAAGTTGTCTAAATTAAATGACTACTTTTCATCCTGGGGACACAAAGTGACAATTCTATGAGAATGTTTGGGTTAAAGTTGGAGTAAATTGGGAGATCCGAACACCCTTCCTTCCTTGGTTGTGCTTTGGAAAATATTGTTGGTTAGGTTAATATTGTGAAACTGGGAGTTATAAATGAGACTTAGCCAGCATGTTAGCACCCATTTCCTGCTGCAAAGTCCAATAGTTCTTAGCACCAACCACCACCCAAACCTGCCCCCTGCTGGGGACTTTCTTGGGCTATAACAACAGTGACCTCCATCCATCATGTGACCACGTTGAACCAGGGTATTTGTGAGCCCACCGTGAAAAAGAATCCTAATTGATTTACATCAGCAGCACTGTTTCTGTGGTTCAGCCACATAGTCATAACACATCACACGGTGCCAACACACAAGGCATCATTAAGATGTTGTGTAACCTCATGTCTTTTCATGCCCTACACACACTGGCTTGCTAATAAATGTCATCACCTTACATCTTTTGCCTCGTAGTATGACAGGAAACTTCATCATTTGACAGAACGTGGGTTTTAATGCCAGTTTAACCTGGCGATTACGCCGCTCTTGAGCTTTGGCCAACACTGTTTTAAAGTTGCTCGGATAAAAATGTCAACTAAAATTCATTGCCTGGCACACTATAAAACAGATATGTGCAGTAAAGCTCCTGGGTACTGTGATAAAAACAATGTTGATCTCTGGCAAACACAGACACTGTTCCCCCCTCAGGACACGGGAGCAGGAGAGGCTAAATTCATTAACTACAGCACAACTTGTGTATAATTAAGTCAAGTGAACTGTAGGCAGAAATCATACATACAACAGGAGTGCAAAACAAATTATCTTCATTACCAAGGTCCAGTTGTTGATAAAAAAAGTTTCTCCTGTTCTAATGATATATCATTTGTCAATAGCAAAATAGAAAGGTCTTTTAAAAGTGTGTGTAAACTGGAGGACTGTAATCATGTTGTCTTTGTGCTTGTCAACTGGCATTTCGAAATCTGTGCTCCATGCTAAAAGGCTGACCTTTACCTCTTTCCCCCAGGCGCGCTCTCCTACAAGTTATTGGAGTCGTTTCTCAACTGTGAAGTCAAATTCATGTTGTGAGCCCCGTGTCGTGACCTCCATTTACTTTCCAGAGAAGACTCACTTGGCTTCAGTGGTTAAGAGGTCCAATTAGAGAGTGTTTGTAGTTCCTCAGGTTTTAATTTCTACAGACCACCTCCTATGCACCACCCACCCTCACCACCTCGCTCTGCTGTGCTGTCACCACCTGGCAACACCAGCGAAAGAAAGGGTCTCAAAATCCTTAACACCTCCACAAAAGTGCAACGTGGCAGCTTACATTTATTTATATTCACTTGTGTTATGTTGTGTTGGGGGGGAAGGGGGGGTTGTGCCTGCATGTGTGTTTTGTTTTGTTTTTTTTTCACTGCAGGACACAACTGTGTCGCTCGATGACAAACAAGAAGCGGCACAGAAAGCAATTTCTAATTCAAGCGAGAGTGACAGAGTGAACAGGAGGGAGGGGGCACGACCCAATATAAATGATTCTTGCTCGTACTATAGCCCCAGGATTCTACGTCAAGCTTAACTAATGTGCAATTAAGCTTTAAACTGAGAGAAAATCACCTTGTAAAAACATTTGTCAAGTGAACTGTTTTTCTGTTCTGGGTTGCTAATTAACAAGAGGATGGGAAGAGGGGTTTGTTTGTGAGTGTATTTACATATACATGAAGAAAATAAATATCTGCACTGTTAGGAAAGAGCATTACCAAATCCCCTTCATATGTCTCTATTAGACAGCACTGACATGTAGTCCCTATCATTAAGCAATAATAGTTTACTTTACAGCTCATGAACTACAGTATCAACAAATTAAGCCCAGTGGTAGTGCTGGATGCCAAGTGGAGCATTGTGGGGGGGGGCTGAGGGAAGGCGGGAAGGGAGGAGAATGCAAGGCTTTATTGTGTCTGTCACATTAAACGATATTGCAGCCACACTCAGAGTAATGAAGATCACTTCTAAAGTCATTTAAAAGTCAAATCATCACTGTCTGTGAATATCAATGACGTGTAATAGAAAGAGCATGCCTGAGGCTGGAGAGGAGGATGAGGGAGAGAAAGAGGAGGGAGTCTGGGCAGTGGGAGTCAGGAGTCAGGCAGTTGGCACCCCCACCGCGGACCGAGAGGTGATAGATAAAACAATGAGGCTGGAGCTGCTGTGCGGCTTGGGAGAGGAGAGTGCACACAGGAAATATTTGCAAGCTTTGACATGCTACATATATAGAAGCCTCTGTGTGTGTGCGTGTGTGTGTGTGCGCGTGCGGATTCCAGCAGATGGATGAGACCGAGGCCGCCGACATGAAGGTGGAGGACTCCCAAGTGTGGGTTCCTGCCGAGGAGCCCATCGTTAACCCAGCCTTCCTCTTCAACTCCAAGATCTGGGAGATTTGCCAGGAGCTGCCCATCCACTGGATCCATCCCTCCCCCCTGAGTGGTGAGAGCAGGGGGCACCTCCGCCTCTAAACACAGACTATTAACACTCAGTGGAGGGCATCCCACAGGTCACACGGACACCCATAGAGACTGCAGCAGTGAACAATGAATTCACATCCTTGGAAGTGAAAAGCCTCAACACCACATTGTAAAAACATGCCTTTCTACATAAAAGTACCGCATTCAAAGCACTTGAATCAGAAGAATCTGAATCAGAATTTCTTTATTGTCATCACACAGAATACATGAAAACACGCCAGCAGTCTTGGCAGTGCGTTTACACAGCACTTAGAAAATAATAAGTTTAAAAGTATCAAGTTTATGTGCTATCACCAAACTAACTTCCTCCCCAAAGGACACTTGACTGCCAGATCAAATTTTGTAAAAGTAATCATTCTACACATTTAAGCAGCATTTTTACCTCTCAGGCAGGACGGTGGTGCAGTGGTTAGCACTGTGCCTCACGGCAAGAAGGTTCGGGGCATGGGATCTTCCTGTGTAGAGTCCCTGTTCCTGCGTGGGTTCTCTCCAGTACTCCAGCTTCCTCCCACAGTCCAAAGACAACAAGAGGAATCTACACGAATTGATACTGGCGTGGATGTGAGTGTGAATGGTTGTCTGTCCATAGCCCCTTTCACACTGCACCAAAAACGCAGCTCATCCTCTGAAAGGGTCGACTCGGCATTTCGACCCGCGTCGGTCGACTCGGGTGTTTAGCGGCTCGGCTCGGCTCGCCTGCAGTGTGCAACGCGCAACCCGCGTCGTCTCACGCGACCTTCCTGTCGCATCCTGATTTTGTCACTGTGCCGCCTGTCAGGCTTCGCCATAGCTTCTTCGGCTGCCTTCCAGACTCGCCAAAAACTCTATCCTCCTTCGCTGCATTAGCGACATTTTCCAATCTGCGCCGAGTTTGTATGCTTTGCAAAAGAGACAACATTGCAAGGCACGCAAGGACAACGCCAACATTTGACTCGGCGACGTCCATGTTGTTGTTTGTTTACATCTCAGTGTTCCGGCGCACGTTTATGTGTAATGATGACGTTGTCAGCGCGATGACGTACAAGAGAGAAACACAGGTACGCAGCCCTCACAGCAAGAGTTCAGACCCGGGTCTTCTGGAAGCTTTAGGGCGCGCTAATGCCGAGCAAACGTGGGTCCAAAACCCCGCGTTGACACGCGTTTTTCAGTGTGAAAAGGGTATATATGTGTTGACCCTGCGATAGACTGGCGACCCGTCTAGGATGAACCCCACCCCACGCCTAGTGGCGGCTGGGATAGGCTCCAGCCCACCTGCACCCCTTAACAGGAATAAGCAGTATTATTATTATTATTATTATTAGCAGTAGTAGTAATAGTAGAAGTACATATGGAGAGAGAAATATAAGCTCATGGCAGGACCCATATGGCTCCTGGGTAGCTGTGCTCTTACATAATAAGATATCAAAAGAAAAAAAAGAAAAACACCCCGAGTCAAGTTCAGAGGAAAACATTTCATCATGCTTTTCTGTATAAAGAGGACTTTCTATATGATTGGATTTTTATCATAAATCTGTTCACATATAAACAACATGTAAAGCCAGCAGTGGATTTTAAATACTTTATAGGTTTTGCACCGCAGAAAGATGCAACATATAAATTAGTTACTGAGCTCTGAAATAAGGAAAGCATCCTGTTGTTGGTGGATATCCAGTCCTCCCAAAATATCTGAGAAAAATATGTACTGTATATGACATGGGAAGGAACTGTGTAAAAGCCTTTATTATTGTGATAAGGTCTTCAGCCTAGAGTCACAGTCATCTCTTGATAGTCCTCTGGTCCTGTTCTTGAATGGTTTTCAGTGTGCATGGGATGTGTCAGTCAACAATGTAGCTCGAGTCATGTGGTGGAGTCCCTCTCTAATGAAAGGTTCTTCTGATGGTCATTTCCTTTGCGTGCAAATTTTCTCAAAAGAATGTGTAGGCTTTACTAATTAGGATCTGTGAAAGTGCTTGTTTGTATCACAACAACAACACCATTGTTTGACAGCAGCATGAAAAATCTAAGAATGACTTCCAGCATATTTCTGTTAGTAATTAACATCAAGCCACTGGAGTCGAGTGTACAAGCCAACATTTAATCTTTTTACATTGAAGCAACAATGAAAATCAGTTGCAATCTGTAAACATTTCCTCTCTGCGTTAAGATGCTGAAATCCATGAGATGGAAAATGTGGATGCGCCTGATGCGGAGTTGCCAGGTCAGCGCTTCGCCCGTGACGTCCTGGACCATGTCCCTGTGAATGATTATGTAAGTGGAGCCCCTCTGCACCATGTCAACCAAAGACCCCACCGTAAGATACAGTAGAACCACTTCAATTAGCTTCAGCTCTGCCTCCACTCCTTCTGCATATAAATCGCTCACTAATTGATGTTAGAACTGACTTTGTGCACCAGAGGGCATAGCAATAGCTCTATATATCTGTTTAAGTAAGGCCAGTTCATTGAAGACTCCCTTAATGTCTCCCCATTAATTGAGAGGAATATCCAGCCTTTCAAAGGCAGCAACTTGTGCCTAAAGCGCCTGTTAGCGCCTTTTTCACTTCCTTTTTCAATTCCTTTTTCCGAGGCAGAGGAAAGTACGTTACAAAGCTGCACTCTCAAGGTCACCCTTTCCTGTACCAATAACTTACATTTCTTGAAAATACTTGATTTATCAAAGCATATTAAATAAATGGGAAGGCCAAGTGGCATGTTTTGGTGCTCAGTATATAAACTACTCAATACTGTCTGATTAATTATCCATGACTCTGATGGAAAACATCACAAGCTCACACATAGTAAACAGGAACTATTTGCTTGTACTTTCAGTCCGAATATACCATAACCCACATGCCCATATAACGCTCCCAAGATAACCCAAAACACAAACACACACATTCCTCCCTCGCAGGTCTATCTCATCCTCAGAGCACCAAGAGATGCACAGAGAAATGAGACATCCTATAATGATGACATTTATCAGGTCCGTCCCAGAAACTCCTCCCCCTCAACTCCTCAGTTTCACCCAGCTTCTCTCCGTCTTCTCCCTCATCATCTGCAGCAGGAGAGGCAGCGCTATGCAATTAAAACATACCAAGGGATGAAAAACTCTGCAATCCTTTTGAAATGTTCAGCTGAGTAATGCATACTAGCACAATCCATCCCAGCACAACATCCAAACACAGCGTTTGTGGGTCCAGCGATAACAAAGGGCTTTGTGACCAAGCAGAGGACAGGCAGCAATCTGTAATTGGGAGACTGAACTCCGGCTCATGCCAGCGGGACGCCGCATGTTAGCCAAACCCTTTTTTCCCCCCCACAATTCATGTATAAGTAGTCAGAAAACACCTTCAACTAACACACAAATAGTCTGCCACTCCCACACACACACACACACACACACACACACACACACACACACACACACATCCTTTCATCTATCAGAAGAAGTACAAATACTTTGTTACTGTACTTTGGAGTTTTCAGGGAAAATTGTAAATTTAATCCTCTTACAACTTTATATTTTATGACACATATATGTACTCTGTACTCCTTGTGTTTTCAAAATAACTAAACTGCAAGTTTTAATGCATTTGAGCAAATTTTATGAAGTATTTTCATTTTGTATCATTGAACATCTGCCCCATATTAAAGAAGTAGTTCACCCAAAAATAATAATTTGCTTCTGAATTACTCCGATGTCTGTCTAGATGTCTTGCGTGCATGAAGAATTTATTTTCTCTCTTCATGACTTCTTGGTGAAACCAGGATTCATAAGATGCTAGTTTCATACTCTTAGCTGGAAGCTAATGGAGGCCAAAAACAGCAAAACTATACAAATCCTCCATTTATAGACCCTAAAACACACCATCCAGTTTGATACAAGTCTTCTTTATCCAGTCATTTGCTAAGTACTTCACTAATACTTTGATATTAAAGAGTTCCGGTTCGACACTGTGGCATAAACAGAACCTTTCCTCCATCTTGTTCACTGGCTGGACAGCGGGGTAGAGGGAGAACTGAGGTTTGGTCTTATATTAATAATAATATTTCTCCTACTTCTTGTGTTGATATAATATCGATTGTTATCCATCCATCCATCCATTTCCTATTCTCCTTATCCGTTGAGGGTCACAGGGGCTGGAACCTATTCCAGCTGACATTGGGCGAGAGGCGGGGTTCACCCTGGATGGGTCGCCAGTCCATCACAGGGCCATCAGGAGCAATTAGGGGCTCAGTATCTTGCTCAGGGATACTTGGACACGGTCAGTGGGGGAAGTGAGCTTAGAACCAGCAACCCTCTGGCCACTCTGCCTCTTAGCCATGCCACCAAGCAATGTTTGATATTTTCAGTATATTTTTCGATTTCATTTGAATTCATCATGATTTCATCACCTTCCAATTGTATTATATTATGCCAATATATAACTTCTGCTTCACGACGCTTTCAAAAACAGGGCACTTCTACTTTTACCAGTGTATATATGTGCACCTTTGCCCATTTGTCATACACACATGAAAACCATGCACTCCCTTCCTCTTAGTTTCATAAATCTGAGATTCAGCACCGCTTCTCTCCACATTGCACCTTTGTAAAGCAGGATAATCGTTTGAGTCCTTGTGACAGAAGGTGGCAGATATATGAAGCTGACCTTTGCCATGGCTGCCATGTCAGAGAGCAGCGTGTATCCGAGGTGGCTCGGGAAATTTCAAACTGAATAACTGCCATCTGACAAGGCTGAAGAGATTGTACCACTGTCCTTGACCCGTATAGCAAGGATGGGCTCTCAATAAGAAGTGACCTCAGTGAGGAAAAGGTTCACGCATGCAAAGATGTGTCTGCCTGTATCTAAACAGTTGTATTGTGTGTTAATAAACATGCTGTGCAGACACTCAGGGTTGCACAAGATTGATAGGGATGTATAACAAAGCAAACAAAGCTTCAGAAATTCTTGATACAGTGAGTGTGTGTGTGTGTGTGTGCACTGTTTATACAGGAACTGCGATAATATTTACAATGAAGCTAAAGCTTGTCATGGAGGTAAACTGTCACAGTTTACACGAATAAATTACTATCTCCTTTTTCAATTACATTCTTTTTCATTCCGTCTCACTGCAGAGATGAAAATCAGAGAACAGGAAAAGCAGCAAATCATTTTCTTATGTTGCACTGTCCTGTGTGTCTACATGCAAACCCCTTTTCAAATACAAAGCAGGGCAAGAAACAGAAATGTTATCTCTGCCGCTCTGATCCTGGAATGAAAGTGATGAGGATTCTATGAGATTTAATAACACAACCAGGCATGTGTGCTTCAAGCTCATGAAGAGCGGTGATCAGCGTGTGTGAAATAACGCCAACAAGTGTGGAGATTAGAGGAGTCGAGCTTTGATTTGTTACATCTTATTGAATGGCTGACGCAGATTTCTACTCTGCAGACTCATTCATATCCAGCGCCTCATATTATGCACGGAGGTGTCTATGTGCAGGCGTGTGTGTGAATGTGTTTGCATGTGTATGCGGGATGAAATCAGATGCAGCAAGGGGGTAATGGCTTTTACTCTTCATTAATGCTGCTTGTTTGTGAGTGACTGCCTTAGATTTCCCAAGGTGAACCATTCTTATCACCGCAGCATGCCACTAGAGACGACAACTCAAAGCCAGAGTGATTAATATGTACCCTCCGTTTTAAAAGGATAGCTCTGATTAATTGTCTTTAAGGTACAATGCTGCCTATTCGATGGTTTCTTTTTAAGAAAAAAAAAAGCAGCATCATTTGAATAAAATATTTTTTGTCATTTTCCAAGCCCCAGATTTTGTAACCAGTTCTGTCTGTGAGAAGCAGATAAGATAATCGTTGGTCCATTGACAGCTTTCGTGTTGTTTCTATAAAAGATTGTTGCCTGGAAGCTGATGACCTGAAACTTGACTGGAACAATAAATCATTAAAAGCCTGCCTTCGCTTTTCATAGCAATAAATCAAACCCACCTATCCAAGATATCATCTGTTCCAGCCTTTCTATGTGTTTTAAGTCTGTAATTTCATCCTATTTATCAACGCTCACATCAAATTCATGGCGAACTTTTTTTTTTCTCCTTGTGGGAAATGTATTGTTATGTGATTGCAGATGACTACAGAAAGGAATTCAAAATAAGATATAAACCTCCGTGATCGACTCTGACTCAAGAGTGGATTCAAGGGAACTGCTAATTCCCACACTTAATGTAGCAGGGTGGGGGGTGGGGGGGGCTAGTGGGACCATGTGCTCCTACGGGTCCTGTCATCTTAAACAATTCCCACACATTTTCTATTCCCAGCAGAGGATGTGTTTTGTTCCGCACTATTGCCCGTAGCTGAGTCATTGTAAGCGCTCGCAAAGAATTATGCCACTTTGTTCTGAATGTGCAGTCAGCACAGGCCCGTCAACCCCTGGATCCGAGCAGTTTAACGAGACAGAGCTGGATTGTCTCCGAGGATTAATTTACTAAAAGAGATTGAAATGTGGTCAAATACAGACTGAGGGCAGTTGCTGTCTCAACTCTCGCGGTGAGTTAAGTGGCACTTCTCCGAACCCCATTAGGAGTTGCTCATGATCAAAGGCATGGCACTCAGCCCCCATGAGTCTATGAGGGCATGAACCAGCCAGCACAATGGAGAAATCCAAGGGCCATTAAATCTACCCAATTTACCTTTCGTTTGGGTTTCAATTGGCCCCTCTATAAATTCAGAGGCAGCCAGCAAGAGCAAATGAAAGAATCCTTGTTAGGCGATCATTAGTCTGCTAATTGCTTTAGGAATGTGCCATGCACTTAAAGTCAAGGTCAGGGGGAGGGTGCCTAGACGTGGGGCGCTCTAATTTGAATGCTCTATCGGAGGAGGGGCAGCCATTTTGGCGCAGACTGTGGGCTTCAGTCGAGGGAGTTAAGAGGTCAAAGATGAAAGAAACAGTGTAATTATGCTGGTAACTAAGAGTGTTGGAGCATTTGGACTGAAGATGGTAGAGAGGCTGTGGATCTGGGATTGAGCAATACGGCTCTCGCCGGCATAACAGAAAGGTCAAGGTTATTGTATCATGTTTTATTCTGCTGGAGCTTAAATCAAGCCAGCATTCTTTGACTGCTATCTCGATCTCTTTGTCATAGTCATCAAACACGGTGCAACTTTGCATCAAATCTGATCTTTTCACTCTTGTTTGGTTTGTACATTCATTCGTTGTGACCTACAACCAAAGCAGGCTCATCAATTCACACTTGCCTTTTTCTGTTTTGTTTTTTTTTCTTCTTTTTGCCCTTGCCTTTAGAGGACTGGCATTTGTGTGTGACTGTAACCCTGCCCAATCCTGTGTTCTCTGCAGAGAGATGTTGGAATAGAGCTGGATAACCGTCTGGATGACCGCGGGTATTGCTGCCAGCACTGTCGCCGTGGTTACCACCACTGCCGTCGCTACCATGAGCCCCTGGGTGGATTCAACCCGTGGCCTTACTACTACCAAGGAGGCCGGGTCATCTGTCAGATTGTCATGCCCTGCAACTGGTGGATCGCCCGAATGCTGGGGAGGATTTGAGGAGGGTGTGAGCTCTCTAGGAACTAAACTGTTGGTGTTGTTAACAGTTGGGAAACTAAAGTAGTCCAAAATTATTCCCCACTCTTGGTCAATGGAGCACTTAGTAAGACTAAAGCCCATTTGGAGCATCTCTCTCAAAAGGCATCACTCATTTCCAGCTGCATATCAGATATCTTCTAAATATATTCCTCAATCCAGTATCTCCTTATTTTTCTCCGTAGTCTTTTTTTTGTGTGTACTTTCTAGGTTCCAGAACGTCCTACATACTGTGGTGTAATGAAATGTACATACAGTATAACAATCTTGAAGCTGTGCTATCATTTTAGATATTTAACAATTTATTTTCCCCCTCTTTTAAGAACATTTTATTATTGCTTTTATAACAGAAAGCAGAGGAAAAAACGGTGACCAAACACATCCTCTTAGAGCTACACATAATTGAGTCAACATTTCACTCTGACTCTGAACAAACATGTTAGGTCTCACGCTACTTATTAGATGCACACACACACACACACACACACACACACGTATACACACGTGGGAAATGAAATAAAACAAAACTAAAATAGAACATGCAGAGATGAGCCTTCATATGCAAATGAAGAATGAAAAAAGACCCTAACAAGCAGTGAAAACAAAGATAACGATAATCACAATAACGCGCTCATACAGAGTCACATCATACAACATCCTTAAGCTGTGAAGCTGCTAAACTCCAGGCATCAACAGCTTCCCCGCTGCCCTCATGTACTTTAACAAATCTTTTCTATTTTTTTTTTTTTATTGCATGTGTCTGTGCGCGTCGAAACACGAGACGTCGCATGATAGAGACGCGCAGACCTTGGCTGTCCTTTTTGATGTTGTGTTATCCTCCTTTCTTTTCACTCTTGTTGCCATCCACGCGTTGCTTTACATGGTGCAACTGTGCAAACTGTTTCTTCTCACCGAGACGGTTTAAAGCTGCAACAGTACATCTCAATCTGTCAAGCTGAAATAATTATCCACAACTAAGAGATAAGCAAGCACGATAAGCATTTGTAATTGACACACTCGCGTCAGAATAACAAGGTGCACAGATGCCCAAGAGTATTCAAGCTATGTGAGATATTCCAAAGTTACAGAGAGAGAGAGCGTCTTGCTGTCACACTTTTGCTTTGAAGTCCTCTGTATATTTCTATCTCTTTCCTGATTTCTTCTAATTAAAATTTCATTGTATGAATAATCTCAGTTGTCCTTTCGTATTTAAAACAATATGATTGCCTTCAAAGAAACGTAATACCCCAGGGTGTTTGGGTAAAAAGCTGATGCAGTGTGGGTTTCATCTCATGCAATCCATAGAATAGAACTTGTTCTTTTCATTAGTCACACAGTTCATTAGCAGACACATTAAATAAAAAGAAATCTGTCAAGAAAAACAAGATGTTATTGTTTCTATTTTATCTCACCAGACTCTTCTGTGTGTCTAATGCGAAATAATACTTTGTGAGCAGTCATATAAAAGCTTTTCACTTAGTAAGTAAATGAGGACGTTGACTCATATTGGCTCAGTGTTACAGTAATGTCAGAGCTATCAATATTGTTTGGCAGCAAAAAGGATGGGGTTTTTTTTTGGGGGGGGGGGGCAAAACATATTACTCCATGTAAATGTTTTATGGATATGCATATAAATTGAGTTGTGGCTGCTACTGTATTGTTATTTTTAAATCAATAATGTCGAATGGCCTAAAGCAACATGTCAAGTTTAGAAAAAAAAAAGAAAGAAAAATAGTGGCACATGTTAACAAATAGGATAATTGCAAACATACTTCAAATAAAGTGACAGAAAAGCCCCCTGAGGGCGCCTCTAAAAAGTTCATATAGTCAGTGTTTATATATATATTCTCGCAATTTCCCGCTCATCATATGAAATGGTCAAACGTTTATTAAAACATGTATCCAAGACGCTTGTGTTGTTGTTCCTGTGGAGCTCTCGATGTTAAGAAAGGATGGTTTGTTTTGATGCTCTTAGTTGTCTATCCTCCATGGTCTCCAAGGACTACTGTGGGCTCTTTGTGTAGTCGTGAGAGTAAATTGCCATGGAAGCCCTGAGAGTCGTTCTGAATGGGATGGCTCACCCTGACTGGAGAGGTTGATACAGATATTACAGCCGACTCCCTGAGAGCTTCTCGTGCCTTTTGGGACAAAGGTTTAACATTAACCATGAAAGTCAAGCTTTCAACTAGGAGACCCCTTACAGTTAAAAAAAAAATAAAAATCAGGGAGCAAATGGAGACCCAGAGAGACGGTGGGGTGGTGGTGATGCTGCGCTTTTAATGGCGGCAAAATAAATGATCACGCCGCAGTTGTCGCGCGTTAAAAAAAAACGCAGTTCTGCTGCACAGAGAAGCATAAAGCTTCCTGATTCCATTTGTCTTTTGAAAACTAACTAAGTGGGGAGACATTTCTTTTCAAAATGCAAAAAAAACAAACAAACAATAAAGAACAGGAAGTACTCAATGAAAGGATCGTGGTTGCTGAAGACTCACACGTCTGTCTAGATGCAGGTACATTCATACTCTGGTCATGTTTGCGGAGAACCTGTGCTGTCTTCATCAGGTACGAAGCGAATCTTTCAGCATGTGACGGTGAACTCCTCCCCGTGCAGATGAAGCTTTGCACATTTTCTCCATGTGTTTCATAGAGTGTCTAGGAAAACCCCCTCCAGCACTTGTTTATCACTGTTTTGATGTGGAGAGGAATTGAGATTGACTTCTCTGCAGGATCAACCAAGATACCGAGGATCTGGTGGGTTAGCATAGCTCAGAGGCGTTTGCCAACCTGGCCTAAGGAGAATGGACATCCTCACCGAGGCCAATTGATTCCCTGTTGTTGTTTTTGAAACGTTTAATAAAAATCATTCCCAGGTGTGTATTTTCTTCAAACGATTGCTCGTTTTTGTTTGTTGTTGTTTTTTTTTGGGGGGGGGGGTCTATGAGTTGCTATTCTCAGGTGGCTGAGGGGAGAATAAACCAACGTATGAGATGTGTCTGTATTTAGATTGGTGACCTGATGGAAGAGCTGTCTCCCCTTCAGACTGGGGCGCCGGCTCAGCTCAGGACACATGTATTACCAGTGCCATCTTGTGTAGAGACACATGCACTTCTCCCACTGTTATTTTTTTTTCTTTTTTGAACCAGACTGCTGTTTTTTTTTTTTGTCTTCCAGATTTTTATGTTGTTTTACATTTGAAAACCAGACTACTGCTAAATACATTTCCTCTGACTTTGATGTGATTTTAGAGTGCTATTTAAATCCAACCCTGGTTGCAGGTTGTTAAATTAACAGACTGAACATGACGTCTGAGAGACTGCAGCCTTTTTCTTCGGAACGTTGCAGTCAGTCTGGTGACCTGATGGTTAAATAAGCTCTCCCTGTACTGTTCCTGCTACAGGCTGGAGGCACAATAATGTCAGCCGTCATCCTTCAACTGCTCCCACTGTGAGAGGCAGCGTGGCACAGCAGTAAACACTTGCGCTGTGTCAGTGGCTGCAGGCGACACAGAAATAGTCCTCTTCTCCCAGGACCTGGCTCCTGCTCCATCTTCGGGGTTTCTGACTCATTAACTAAAGGAATAGCACAGATGTAATGGCTGTTAGTAGCCTTTCATTATTTTAGTAATCCATAACAACCTCCGCTTACCATTTGGCAGGCGATCGATGAAAGCACTGAACAGAAAAGCAAAGTGTCTGCTTGGATGTAATGGAAGGTTGTTTGTTGCTGAATGTGTGTCGCTCATGTGCTGATTTCTCTCCCCTTTTTCCAAAAAGGCTGGTGAAGACGTGTGCTGGAGAGAAAGGGTTGTAGTGGTGGCTGTCATTGAACTTGTGTGTGTGTGTGTGTGTGTGTGTGTGTGTGTGTGTATAGTATGAACCCTATGGCAAGATTGGATTGTGTGGTTCACAGCTGTGCATGTGGGTGTAGACAGAGCTCGGCACAGTAGGCAAGCCCTTCTGCCAGACAGCTTCCTCAGCACCCACACACATACACAATCAATGCGACCCCGAACACACACACGCTCTCACACACACACACATACACACACACGTCAACATAACACATGCTCTAGCAGAATCAATCTAAGTCAGTTTCACTCTGCAGTAGCGGTGACAGACTCAGCTGTCTTCAGCTCTGGGCATGTCACATGCTAATGTATTCATCCACCCACAGCAACTGGAGAAGCAGTGCTCTTAAATACAGTCCAATCAGTCTCCGTTTATGCTAATGGCTCCAATCCAGTTTCCAATAGCAGCCCCTTTCTTTTCCTCTTCAGATGACATGTGGCCGAAGTCGCCCAAAGCTTCAACAACCCTATGAAAGTGTCTCTGAATTTTCGAGGCGAAAACAACTTCTTCTCGACAATAAATGACCTAATACGCCTTAGTGACCCGTTTGTTTCGAGGTTTAATTTCGCTTGCCTGGTTTAAATTTTCAGTTTGTCTTGTGTAACATTTAAACGTCCACTGTGCTTCACCATCCTAAAACTGCTTCATGAGCCACAAACAAAAAGATAATCCCGGAAAAATTTTGTTTTAATCAGTACATTGACTTGTTTTTTTTTCTTAAAAATCAATTCTATATTCAGCATAAAGGAGGCAATCAAGACAAGAGACGCAACATAACATAAGCAGTAGACATAATTCAACATCTCACAGACAACAGTGCTTTAAGAAAGAAAAGGGTAAAGGAATATATATATATATTTATTTATATATATATATATATTTATTTATATATATATATATATATATATATGAAGTTAAAAAAGCAGCAAATACTACCAGATTTCAATAAAATGGACCCAGTGTAATTATTGATTGTCAAAATGTTTGCATAAGCATGAACAAAAGTATACATTCAGAGTGTCTTTGCAGACCGAGAGCCCCTTGACTGATGATACGGGGTTGTAAAGCAGTGTTTAACTCCTGTCCTTAGCTGCTACTGTAGATTGAGGTCAGTATGTCTGAACGTCCTCACTCTGCAGCTGCACTCTGGGGGGAAATACAGCCAATTTAGATGTGATATCACTCCGGATCAATGTGGTTTCATCCTCGGCTGGACCAAGGGGCCAATCGGATGGCTGGCCTGAGAGGTCCTTAAGAAAGTGGGACAGAAAATAAAGAAGGCACAGACTCGAATGACCCGAGAGCAGCAGAGAAGAGAAGTGGAGAGAGGGTACTTTTACAAGCAGCACAGGTACATCTTTGTACCCAATAGGACAAATGACACATCATTTCAAAGACATACTGATTGATACAATTGCTACTTATTCTTTAAGGTTTATGCAGTACACAGAACATAATATTTTGAATGAATTGCTTGACTGGTGAAGAACTCAAAATACAGTATGCCTACTGAAAGGAAAGAAGGAAAGCACATTCTGTATGCGTTTAAACACACCAGAGTATCTACAATAAGAGAAAATAACAGTGGAATAATGATGCAGCTCTGAGCACCAGAACTTAAGAAAACACCAAAGCTGATTATATGGAAGGCTACACAAATGAAACATGTTGGTCTTAAAATAAAAAAAACAAACAAACCAAATAAGCTTCCTGGTATTAACACTCATACTCTGTATTTTCCCTCATGTTTACACAGAAAACAAATGTGCCTTTTTTTTAATATAGAATTTAGAAATTCACAAAATAAATAAATTCGCTGTGGCCTTAAAAATGTAATCTCAATTTGTATATTATATGTATATATATTTGTATGTATATGTAAATATACGTGTGTGTTGAGAGAGAGAGAGAGAGAGAGAGAGAGAGAGAGAGAGAGAGAGAGAGACTGAGAGAGAGAAAGAGAGAGAGATCCATACATTTCATATAAACAGGATTTAAACCATGGTGATACAAGCTGCTGTAGCCCAGGCTGATAAAATCTGTTTTATCTTGCGTATTCTTTCTCTGCATTTGTGCTTCCCTATCTCGCTGAGCCTCTGGTCTGCAGCTCTATACAAACAGTTTTGATGTTGGACTGTCCTTGGTTGACAGAAAATGCCCATTTCCATAGTTTTAAGGCCAAGAGTAATAGAGAGGACATGCATACTTTTTTTTTTTTTTTTTTTTGCTTCTATGAAAATAAATGCGCAACAAGTTCTGAAAGTTTGAAAAGCCATTTGTCCATTTTTCCCAGATGTTTCCAAGAGAAGATCTTGAGGAATTTAAACTTCTTATAAGGCACTCTTCAATTAAATTCTGAGACAGGTTTTAGTCACTGGATTGGCCACTGTGATAAAGCATTCATCACTCATCCATGAGAACAGGAACTGGTAAGTGGTTTCAAATCGCTGCGTGTTCTCAGAAGTCATTTCACATGCAGTCCCATTACGGTTTGTGGCATCCTCCAATACGGTGCAAAGCCTCTTTAAACATATAAGTCCAATGACATGTAAGGTAAGAAAATGACTAACTGGCACATTTGGTAGATGAGGATCCCTGGTTTATCCAATGCCTGTTCTCCTAGAGGGGAAGGGTGTTTTGTGTGCGTGCATTTCCTGTATTTTCATGTATTAAGGTTCATGTCTGCAGAAGATGATCCAAAATCTGAAATGAGATCTCTTAAAAAATAATAAACACTCCCTTGATTATTTTCTTTTAATTCGGCACATGGTAACGAAATATGCGAGTAAACTATGAAATCCTGAGGTTGAATTGACCAACCTTTAAGAGCAACACACTGCAAGATCCCCTGCTCTGATCTTAGATCAGATGAAGGTAAAACATCAAGTTTGTGGTCAATTTTTTTTTTTGGTTCAGCTTCTGAAGAAGAGTCTTGCAGCCTTAGGCCTCTGCAGGCTCTGTTTTTATCTGGATAAAGTTTACAGGCAGTTGGAGAGAGAGTGGTAGCTCCTGCAGGCCTTTGATTCCCTGCTCAGGCTGCAGGGACATCTCCCCACGCACCTCCAGCTCCTCCACAGGGGTCAGGCCCTCACTAGGGCTGCTGTTCTGGGAGGAATGTCCATTAATTATAGTCTCATTTCCAGCCTCCTGGCCCTGGCTTTGACTGGTATCAATGATCACAGTCCTATACTGCAGCTCAGCCTCCCCTGCTGCTATCTCCTCCTTCACAAATGTATTTGCCAGTGATGGATCGCCGTTCACTATTGACTGGAAGTAGCTGGGGTCCAGCATCTCCTCTTTGACCTGCAGCCCAGAAAAATCGTTGGATTTGAGCACAGTGGCAATTACGGTGCCAGGCTGCTGCGCCACCATGGTTTGCCCACAGGTCGTGTTGATGGTGACCAGGCGGGGGAGACCATTTAGATTTGAAGCAGAGGTATTAGTGACTCCTGGAGGTGAAGTGCAGGAGGCAGAGGTGGAAGAGGAGACAGTGGAAGAGCTGAGGCTGGTGACCAGGAGCTGCTGGGGGAGGCTGTCCTGAAGGCTGGTGGCTCCACCTGCTAGGGAGGCCGTATGGATGGTGAGCAAATCCTTACAGCTTGCAGTGGTGGAGGGCATGGTGTGGAGTATTACCCGAGGTGGGGAGGAGTGGCTGGAGTCCCCATTGGCTACAACTGTGGTCAAGGGCATAGACTGAAGAGAGCCAGATGTCAGGACCATGGGAACTGACGAAGGAGCACTGAAAAGAAAAAAATGAACTGCTGAGAGAACATGTAAACAAAATATGTCCTTGTGTGCTGAGCTGAGCTGAGCTGCTCTATCAATGCATCCACATGAAACAAATCAGCTGACTAAACTTGAGCCTTGTCTAAAGGAAATAAACACATGGATGACCAACAATTTCCTTTTATTTAATTCTGACAAAACTCAAGTTGTTATGCTGGGCCCAAAACACCGGCTTAAGAACACCTTATCTAATGAGATAGGTACCGTGGATGGAATCACCCTGGCCCCTGCACTACCGTAAGGAACCTAAGAGTTGTCTTTGATCAGGATCTGTCCTTAAACTCCCACATAAAGCAAAACTCCAGGTCTGCCTTCTTTCATTTACGTAACATTGCTGAGATCAGACTCATCCTGTCTCAATAAGATGCAGAAAAACTAGTCCATGCTTTTGTCACCTCCAGGCTGGATTACTGCAATTCCCTCCTGTCAGGCTGCACCAATAAGTCCCTAAAGACTCTCCAGCTGGTCCGAAACACTGCAGCCCACATGTTGACAAGAACTGATACAGTAGAAGAGACCATGTCTCTCCTATACTGGCTTCTCTGCATTTGCTCCCTGTCAAATTCAGAATAGAATTTAAAATTCTTCTTCTAACATACAAAGTCCTCAACAGTCAGGCAACTTCATATTTGACAGAGCTCATAGTCCTCTGTTATCCAGCTAGAACCCTTCGCTCCCAGGATGCAGGGTTCCTTGTGGTTCCTTGAGTTTCTACAAGTAGAATGGGAGCCAGAGCCTTCAGCTATCAGGCTCCCCTCCTGTGGAACCGTCTCCCAGTTTCAGTCCGGGGTGCAGACACTCTCTCTAATTTTAAGAGCAGACTTAAGATCTTCCTTTTTGATAAAGCCTGTAGTTAGGGCTGCCTAGGCTGGCTCTTAGATTCGGTGGTATAGGCTTAGACTACTGAGGGATCTATCATGATGCGCTGGGGTTCTCTCTCCTCCTCTCTGTCTTCCTGTACTCATATGTGTTACTAACTGGTCTTCTTCTGCGGAGCCTTTGGGCTTCCCCACTCTCCTTTGGGCTTCCCCACTCTCCAGATCCCTGACTGCTGCTGCTGCTGGAGGAGGCTACAGACCTGAAGAGGCTCAAGCTGCCACCCTTAGCATCACCTGCTCACGTCCCCATCTTTCCATCAGTCTCTTCCCTTTCTCTCCCTCTTTACCACTGCCTCTCTCTTTCCTTCTGTATATCTGTCTTTCTCTATTATTTGTATTTGTCTCTGCCCCACTCTCCTGCTCTTCTCCCCCCCCCCCCCCCAACCAGTCAAAGCAGACGGCCATCTCCATTGAGCCTGGATCTGCTCGGCGTTCCTGCCTGTTAAAGGAAGGTTTTCGTTGCCACTGTTGCAGGATGTACTTGCTCATGGAGAGTTGTTGGGTGTAAATTCATTGAAGGAGTGTGGTGCTGGACCTCCTCAACTTATTAAGAGTCATGAAATAAGTTTTGTTGTGATTTGGCGCGATACAAATAAAATTGACTTGACTTGACTTGCTGTGCATAAAAATTCCCTTTGTATCTTCTATAGAGGGGGCTCCATTTAATGGCTCCATACAGTTACATTACACACGCACAGCTCTGATCCTATACAGCAGTACTACTGCACTTATTAATTTAACAAACAGCATAGTCAGCTGAACAGCAGAAATCATTAATTCTCCTGGTTTCTCTAGAGCTGCTGAAAATGTTAAACAAGTCAGAAAAAGCCACATGACTGATAATACACTCACAGTACAGATAGCAGAGCCAAGAATCTGTTCAGAATAATGCAATGCACTAGAAAGAGATGGGTCAACACCTTTTAGAAAAGTTCAATGTTATGAGCCTCACAATGGTGATATTCAATGAAGTCTTTGGATTACATCGTGCCGGGTCCACCTGCAGTACATCAACGGTTTGACTAAACAGTTTATCTCAATTTCTGAAAGGCTGACTTTCCACCATTGTCAGTTTTTGATATATAACAGTCATTAAAAAGATTGACAGTCTTTTGGAAATGCTATCAATTCAGTCTTATGGTGTGAATGAATGTGAGGGGTTTTTCTGTGAATGTGTGTATGAGAGTGAGCACCATATTCAGGTAAGTGTGTGTTTTTTCGCATATGAGGTTCAGCAGTGCATCTCAAAATCGACATTTTTCTCATCCAAGCACCCTTCAAGCAGAAATTAAAGTTCCTTAACTTTGTGTCTGACAAAGCCTCATATATGAGCTTAGGTACCCTTCACTGACACTGCTCATCATTTTAGACTGCTTTAATTGATGTTATTTCAGACTGACCTAGATCTGTCATGTGGAAAACTGTGCTGTTATTTTGGTTTAATCCTGTTTGAGAATATATTGTAAACACACCCCATCAAGTATATTTTGTTATTGTTTCTTCTGCTCTTAAAAATGAACGTTTATTCATTTCTGCAGCCTTAGATTTGTTTGTTTTGCACCTTCAAATGCAATGCAAATGCCCCTTGGATTTCGGTTCAAGCATGGTTTCTACTCTGGAAATAATTTATACTCCACTATTAACATGCAGTCTTTCCAACCTCTTACCTCATAGCTTGTGCTACGCCTTGAACAGCTGCGCCCTGGCTGGCCTGCAATGCATGGAGGAGCTGCTCAGCCTGCCCAACATCAGACTCCCCGTACAGACATTCATCGGTAGGCTCGACTTTCGTCTGCTTCACTGAGTTGTGACTGTGGGTCCTCCCATGCCCTTTGGAACCTCCACGGACCACAGACCTCCCATTGGTAGATCTTTGGTTCCCGTAGGAATTGTTATCATTCCCTGTGTCTTCATCCTCAATTACCACTAAATCAGCTGGCATCTCCTTGAACTGGTACACCAGCCGCTGCCCCTCCACTTTAGCCAGGATGCCTCTCTGATAGTAGTACCTGCAGAAGAAAGTAGATGAGTTGCTTCTAAGAATTCATATAATAAATAGCCAACAATTTCAACTATAACTGCTGTGTTATTATGAACATACAGTAGCATATATAGATAAAATAACAGAGATAAGAGTATAGACCCTTTAATAATTCCACATGTGGTTGGAAGACACTCTGACAGTCTCCCAACAATTAATGGTATTCCACAAGGGTCTATTCTCGTTCTTCTATTATTTTTACATGTTCCCTTTATATGCCGTGTGACTCTACCTCAACTTTGCCTTGCCTATTTCTACCCTCAGATGTTTAAAGAAACATATCAAAACCAAGCACCACTAACTGGATTGGATTTTGTCTCAAAGAATAAGCCACAAGTCAATTCTAACTCAATTCATATCCAAGCTAAATCTATATGTTGAGCTTTGCTTTCCTTTTCTTGTTTTTGTTTTAATATGCCTATTCTGTTTGCTTCTATTGTTTTTGGCATTTGTTTCCCATGTTTTTTCCCCCGTATGCCCTGTAAAGCACTTTGCCACTGGTATAAAATTTGCTATAAAGAATGGTTTGCTTAGCGTCGCCTCGACTTGAATGTGCAAGGCAATGATGTTTCTCTTACCTGAGAGCTCGGCCCATGGTCTCATAGTTCATGTCAGGCTTGTTCTTGTGTTTGCCCCAAAGCTTTGAAACAGCCTTTGAGTCCACCAGCTTAAAGATGCCTTTCTCCCGCTGTGTCCACTTGATGTATTTGGGACAGGTGTTTTTATCTTGAAGTAAAGCCAAAAGGAATTCCCACAGGTAGATGGTGTTGCCTGCAAATGGAAGGGAAAATTAAGTCACGTTGTTAACAATGAAGCAAATCAGGCATTCGTCACAGGGCCTTCCAGCTGTGCTACAGACATCTGTAATTAATTCAGTATTTTAGACTTCATCATATGTTCAATAGCTTTAAGATTACAATAGGAGCTACAATTTTCTTCTAGCTGTATATCAGTGTATGCCTCAGATTGGAATTAATTATACAAACCCTTGAAATACATTGCTCTGCTTTGAATTGCTTTGGCCAGGAGTGGTTAAAAACAGTAATGCTCCCATGAGTCATTTGAATCCCAGCCACAATGACAAGGTGATGTATATGTGTGGCTGAACCTGCCGTCCCCAGCCCCCTCCTCTGCATGTCACACTGGATGTTGCAATGAGGGCACACGTACAGCAACAATAGTCTGCTTCTATCAGTAGAGCATCAATGTGCCCTCAAGCTTGCCATCACTTCTGTTTCCCTGTGAAACACAGCACTCTGAGGACGCCCCATTCATTAACTCACCAAGATTCAACCCTGCCAAGATTGCAGGGGTTGAGGACCGCTGTTTGCACACTCCACAGGAGGAAAGGGAGCGTACACAAGAGGAGAGACCTTGATTTTTATTGGCTCATTACAGAGAAGCATACCAGTTAGTGAGGCTTACCTTTGCCCTCTTTGCTCTTCTTCTTGAGTGGCAGGTTAGGGGTGGTGATAGGAGAACAGGGACGTACTGTCCGCGGCTTCCGCACTGTGATTCAAATGGAGGGGCGGTGTGTTAAAAGGTGAAAAGTTACAATTAAATCATCCAATTAATTAAAACACATAATTTTTTTTTCAAACAGATCATTTCTGTGTTGTGGCAAAGAGAAAGACAACAGCCTTACCTTTGTTTTTTTTCTGTGGCTTCAAGGGACACTTTGGGAGAATCTCATCCATGGATGACGTGTCCTCATCTAGCGACATGTCAAGGGCACCATTATCCATCTGGTCAGGCCTCAGAGGGGCATATGTCAAGTCTGACTCTAGCAGAGCACCATAGCTGTGAACTAAACATAAACCAAAAATGTAGAAAAACAGACAAACCATACAAAATGTGTCTTCTGAGGTGTCACTGGGGCATCTAAGGCATACATTATGCTATGTTACTACAGCATCCTCAGGTCTGGAGGGCAGCTCAACTGCATGTCAATCCTTGCCGTTTCCCCTTATTTTCTATCTCCAGTGTAAACTCAGTTTTATGATTTCAAATACAGTAAAATTGAAATCTTGAATTTCAGAGGCTTCCAAACATAAAAAGCAATCTTACGCATGCGCTTTTCATCCAAAATGTTGTTTGGTGACTCCATGCTAAGTAGAGCTGCTGCTGCTTCATTTGTCTCCATGCTGTCCTCTGCACCTGAGACTGTTGCTTCTACCAAGACAAACAATGAATTCATCAGCATTATATCCCCCTGGGTAAATGTATTCTGGTATTTGGGTATTTACATGTCTGGGTCCTCAGG